>NC_077222.1:70975202-71334037 GCF_024763615.1 Phlebotomus papatasi
AACACTGGGGATATTAAAGACATGGACGGTATCATCATTGTGCCTTTTACAAAAATCTATGATCAAAAACTTTTTCAACTGTCATTAAAACTAGAGTTTAGTTTAAAGACAATGCAAATCTTTGCATTTAAAGAGATGTGAGAAATAAACGTAATCCGAGGTATTGCACTCGGAGTTTCCCCAAGACAAACATTCGGAAAATATGATTCGAAATCCAAAGCTGTAGTGTTTGCAATTCGAATTTCAGAGTCTATTTGTGAATAAAAATCGGTCATTATTTTATTGAGGGGAAAATCAATTTGCTTTTCTTTCAACTTTTCACCATCCTAGAGCTTAAACGGTAAAAGATATCAACCTCCAGTCTTCAATGACCCCAAAACCTAAAAAATAAACATTATCTTTTTTCTCAGTCCAAATCGGTTACAGTTCAGTTTCTAGGACCGGTAATGGATATAGGGACATTTGATCAATTAGTGAGAACTATAAATTTGTAAATCTTTATTAAAATGTAACTGTTTAAATGGGTTACCTGCAGACAAATCCAATATAATATTAATGGTGCTATTATAATCCAGTTTGGAGTTTGGAACACCCGGTGATTAGTTCAGAAACATTACATTTGTGTAGTATAAATATTTATTTTCGGTAGTGATTTACCATTCCTCAAGGTAACAATCCTATTTAATTTTCAACTTAAATATTTTAATAAACTTGTTTCTCTCTTGCCTCAAAGCTAACTGAAACATGATTTCATTTTATATTTTTTTTATGATTACTATTTTTATCACTAAACTGCAACAGTAACCTCTAGAGATGAAAGTTGAAATAAATATAATGAAAACTATGAATATTTCTCTATATGTATGTGCACGATAAAGGACGAGAAAATTAATGTGTCGAAAATATCCTGTCTCTCCCTTATGTGAGGCTGGTCCATAAGATATAAAAATATACATTCCAGACAAATCGGTCACAATTTATGCATTGTGCCCAAACCCTTAGTGACATTTTCTTTCTCCCCTTATCAATTTATATGTATATATGGTACTCCTTTTTGCTCAAGAATAATATTCACTCGCCTGCCTCCCATTTCCATCCATTCCTAACAGATATATATATGGACTTTTTATTCACATAAATTTGACCATTAGGATGAGCCCTGAGTTAGAAAGTCAACAAAAAAAATATTATAATTTTTCCTATATATTCACATGCTATGACAAGGAGAAAAAATGTTTGTATTAAGTTGTGAAAAACAGTAAAAGTAAAAAATTGGTTTGCAAATGTAGCAGATGGAAAATTGTTGAAATTGCCATAACACAAAATCAGAGATACATGCCACAACAAAAATGACAAACATTTTTTGTCCTGTTCCAAATTGAACACAAGGACACACATGAGTTACATGATATTGAAATAATTTTTCATCAAATGACATGTAAAGAGATGGGAAAAATATTCTGATATAAACAAAAATTGTCAATTTTCTAGAATGCTTGCTTATTACGGAATGACCTTGATACAAATTAAATATAACACACTCAAGTACTTAATTAATCGATTATGGTAAAACAAACACGTTTGTCAATTCACTAGACTTTATACTTTACACACACCTGTAAACTGTAAAGGTGTGTAAACTGAAATGGTAGGTAATTGAGAAAATACAGACTAACTCAGAAATCATATGTAAATCCAAAACCTTTTGCAATCTGATTTTAGTTTTATGTGAGATGAATGTATGTCTTCCTAGATTCGAGTTTTAGAGAAACTTCAATTTGAAAATAAAGACAATCAAACTTTAATTCCCATCAGACTTAACCTAAAATCCTATCATGTAGAGCTCAAATCATCCAAAATTTCCGAATCGATCGATATTCACCACGAATTTATTGCAAACCGAAGCACGATAAGAAAATAACTCATCACAAAAAGGACAGATAATCCTAACCGGCTTATATAGGTGAGATTCTTAACGTGAGCTAACTCGGAGTGCATGCAAATTCGATTTAGAGCTGAAATTGTGAGTCGCCATTCAGTTATCTTGAATCAAATTCGTGAAATTATACAAATTTTGTATTTAAATCAAAATATCAAGGATTTGGATGAACTGGCACAAAAGTGTTATATGGGTGAAATGTAGACCAGAATGTTCTCTATAATTTTGCCGTAGAACTTGAACTCATCGATTACTCAGAAGCCAAGATAAGCGAGGTTTTTTGTTTCTTAACTTTTTTTTTCATCCAGAGTGTCCCAAGTGTTCATTTGTTGAACTTCAACTATATCAAAGAATTGTTGTCTTTTGTGGGACTTTCCATTTAAAACCATATTTTAAGTGTCTTTGTGGAGTAGAGGCAGTCAAATTGGCATCTGAGTGATTTCAAAGCGTTATTATGGGAAAAATCAATTTTTTCACACTTAAACGGCAAAATCGGAGTGATAGCGTAGTCTGAGCGGAAAATGATGTATGGACGAAATGTAGAGACAAATGTCCTCTATAATTATGTTGAAGTAATCATCAAAATCGGTTCAGCGACAGTCGAGATAATTGAGGTTATGTGATATTGAAATTGGTTTTTTGACTGTGGCGCCCCTGGTGTTGGTCCCACGAAGTTCAAATATTCTAGAAAGTTGTAGCATTTGGTGAGATCTTTCGTTTAAGCCCTCACCCATCAAAATCGGTCACATAGAACCGGAGATATGATTTTTTGAATTTTGTGAACTTTGACCCCTCATATCTCCGGTTCTGTTTTAACCACAGCGCGCATACGCACTATTTTGGAAACGTCCTAGACTGGACTACAACATACTAAAATTTCATTAACTTGCACAAAGGAATTTTTGAGAAAAATGATTTTGAATATCGATGAATTTTGACGCTATCGCAGCGCCACCTATGGGGACTTTTTGAACTTCCATCTGAAAGTGCTCATCGAGACGAAACCAAAAAGGTAAAATTTAGGTCGCTATGTTAATTAGAACCGGAGATAGAGGCCGGTCAATGTTCGAACTTTGACCCCTTATAGCTCGGGTCAGGGGTTACGGATCGACTTAAGGTTTTTTTGTTTGATAGGTATAATCAACGGCTACAACATACTAAAATTTCAGCCCGATTGCATAAGGAATTTTTGAGTTATTTAACTTTTAAGATTTAAAAATTTTCTTTTTAATAATAGCGCCCCTAGCGGTAGTTTTACGAACTTGCGATGTTAGAAGGGGAAGTGGCATTTCACGAGAGCTTTCCAAAAAGCCCCCATTTTTTTAAATTCTGACAATTAGAACCGGAGTTATGGCCATTTTAAGAAATTTTTTTTGGACCCTTATAGCTCGGGTCAGGGGGGTCGGGGGACCTTAAGTTTGGTATTGATGGAAAGCCCTAAGGCCCAGCTATAACATTCTAAAATTTGAGCCCGATCGATACCTTAGGGGCGGAGCCATTAAGAAAACAAAAAAAGGGGGGTCTTCAAAATGGCGGAAGGAGGGGTGGGGGGTGGGGGGTCAATGCACCAAGTTGCAATTTTCATACAATATATAACCTTTGCCGAAAACCGAAAGTCGATATCTCTTTTATTTTAGGAGCTATTAAGCTCCAAAGAGCGGCCGGACGGACGGACGGACGGACGGACGGACGGGAACGGTTTTTAGCCATCCATATATTCGTGATCAGGAAGTGTCAAAACACATTCTGGCAAAGTTTGGGGCCAATCGGAGGACATGAGATTTTGTTAGGATTATAGTAGGTGAGATTGTTAAGAATCTCACCTAATCTCACGAGAAATTCAACATATGGTTTAATTTGTAATTTATTGATTTATTCCAAATAATTATAATTTCAAAAAATATATATATTTGGCATTATTTTAGGAATTCTGTTTTGTTATACCACACAAAGATTTTATAAAGACGTTCTTGTATGGGTCTTGATTTTTAAATCATTACATAAAATGAATATAGAGACTTAAAAACACGATATTATAAAGACAGAGTTGAGTTAGTGGCAATTGGTTTTTCGCAAGTTTTTTTAATTTAATTCAGAGCTCTTACAGCATTAGGATGTCATAAAAACAATTCATGTTATACTCATAAACAGAGATTAGTTCCTTATAGCTAATTCGCAAACATTCCGAGTCGGAAGCATCCCAGGATATTCTTAAAGAATTCCAGCTTATCTGATCTTCTCATTGAGTTTTCTAATACAAGAATAGGGTAATCAAGTTCATGTTCATGGAAGAAATCGCAGTGAAATTATCTAAATTCGAACATATTTAATTAGGGAAAATTTCTGACGAATTAAAAGGGTATCAAATATAATTTCAGGTATTTTAGGAAATATTTCAGGAAGTATTTCAGGAAATAACACCAAAATTTCAATTCATTGTTAATAATTACCTGACACGACTGTAATGCCCTAGACACAAGTATAACTGATTTGACTAAATTCCCATCAGTTTCCCATTAACTAAAAGCCTCGGCTTAAACCGAGAGACCTATTAGTCAGTAGTTCCCAGATCGCCAGTAATTTCTGAATAGCAATGGGAAATGCCGAATGTCTAAATATTAAATTAAAATTACTTGTTGCATAACTTTTGTCTCAAAATAACGAGGTAATTCTCCCTCATTTAAAATCATTGCAATTCCGTAATTTCAAAAAGGTTTTGCATATTACTCCTTTTGAGTATAGAAGCTTTACACAACGTATTATGCCACGTAAAATCTTCAAAGAGATTCCATATACTCCGAGCAAGCATTGTTGTTATATTACGGAATTTTGTGATATTCTAAATGGTAAAAGTCTTCTTTTATAAGGAAATAGAAATTAACAATCAGAAATCCATGTGCAAAAATTAACCCTTTTAACTCCATTTTACATTGCTCGCTTGTTATGTTACATAAAGTATAATAAATTTTCCTATATACACATGCTTCTTGCTTGAATTTATCCCAATTTAAATGAACAATAAAGTTAATAACTACAGTTTCTAGAGTTTTTGTCCATAGAGAACTTCATTAACTTTATAATAACTATCAATTAAATTGACGACTTCAATATACTACTTTAAAGATTGTATCATAATACATAATATTGCTGAAATTTTAATTACTTTTGGAACTTCATGGAAAAATACTTTTCTGCAAAAATCAATACAGTTTCGATTAGTAAAATTATTTGTTACTATATTATCAACTTTTATTAAACACAAACGAAACAAAAACATAGCATTAACACAGCGAGATTTTTCTGAAAAGACTGTTAGGGTAAACTGGGGCACCACTAAACATGGGGTAGCACCAAACACTGCGATTTTTTAATCAGATATTTGACTTCTAAGGACAAGACCTATAGGAATTTATAGGGATGCTTATCTATTGAAAAAATGGTTGAGATAGTCCAAGTAGTTAAGAAATAAAAATTAGTGTTTGGTGCTACCCCGTGTTTGGTGGTGCTCCAGTTTCCCCTAAGTCGATTTTAGTTTTATCTTTCCCAATATAATATTTTAAAAAAATCCTAAGTCTGTTTCTAACGATTTGACCTCTAGGTTATATAACATGTGGACCATATGAACAGCAATATTTTATAACTATCAATACTATTAGAAGCGCTGAATTATACCAAATTAAGTAGCCCTTAAATTTTATGGTATATATAGGGGAAAGTGGTCTGCCTTTGAATGCGGTAGCCTTTGAACATTTATTTTTTCTATTATTTTCCAAAGCAAAAACCCTAGCCACACTACCCAAGAGTCCACTATTACCAATTGCACTACGGACCCCCTCGAATAAATGTTTATTATTATTATACATTTTGGAAGAAATGCAAGTTCTTGTTCCTAAAATACTTTCAGTTCAAAAATGCAGCGTTCTGTATAATTCTGCACCTTGTTAGGTTATTGCAATTTCGCCTGATCATGGATAGGAATGATAGACACGAAACTGGTCTGGAATTATTTCAAATAAGGCAAATCGGTGACTAAAAATAAGTTTATGGTAATTCAGGTTATTTACAGAAGATCTCGTTTTGATTGTTACCCGAAATGCTAAAAATTAATATTTGCAAGTCAAATTATGAAGACAAAGAAATGGGTCTACCCAATTTGCATTTTTTGACGAAAATTGTTCCTAGAGACCTTAAAACACGGATTTTAACCTGAGTTTGAATTCACGAGCGTAACAAAATAAGATTTTAACTGGTTACTGGTTAATATGTTTTATAAAGATAATTTTTCCTGACTGACTTCACAGCTTAAAAGGACGGAAAGTGTTTCGGATTAATACAAAATGAAAGGTTGTGCGAGATTATTGGTTTTGGTATTGGCTAAACTTCCGATTAACCAGGCACGTTCAAGATTTCAAGAATTTGACCTCTGGTTATGATATATTCCTTTTCACTCATTATGATATTTCAGGGATTTTTTGTTCCCATCTTCAGATCTATAAATTTAACAAAATTATTTTTGGAAAATATAATGAAATTTAAAAACATGTAGATATGAGGAAGTGGGCAAAAAATTCTCTAAAAGTTTTAAAGGGTGAAAAGGAATAAATCCTAATCACGTCAAAACCCGTGTTTTAGAAATCCCATTTACGTTTACGAATCACACCCACTACGATATCATTTGAAAAGAATCTCGCCTACCATAAACCTGCCTAGTCTTATTATTCCATTTTTTTGTAGTCTCTCAAATGAATACGAAGCACAAATTTTACTCAAACATTTTATTAACTTACTTTTTGGAAAAATTACGGAAATTCTTTGTCAAATTTTACTTCAGTTTGTTTCATCTCATCAAGATTCGTTAACAAAAAAAAGTTTTACTCCTTTTTCCCTAAATTAATAATCTAGCTTTATATCTTCTGGAGATACATCATTAATGCGGCGTAACTTACTTAAAAGAGGAAGAGCGTTTTAATGTTATTAAAAAAAATTGTGTCTTCGGAGACATTCCCTGAAGACTAACGTGTTTTCCCGAGAGGAAATAATGACAGAAGCGTTACATATACCGCCTACATATTTTTAGTAAACAAATCCCTAAGAATGAATGGTGTCATAATCCCGAAGCCACTCAAAAGCAGGTAAGTTAATAAACGGTAAAATTAATGAACTATACCAGGAGAAATGACGACAATAATTGTAAAAGGTATGGATGGTTAGCCGAGCTCTATAAGCAAAGGAGAGATGTTCCAAAAGTTTGAAACTTTGTAGAAGTTCCACATTAATTTTCTTGTGGTATGTGCAAAGGAGTAGATAGGAAGGATTAAGGCAGTTTCACACAAAATCCTTGTTTTTTGTGTAATGAAGAGGAGATTCCCAATTACTTCCATTCTTTAATTTCTTATTGTTATATTAGACAAATGAAGAATTTTCCAAAAAAAGGCCAGAAAACAAATCAAAAATAATAATTTATCCGGGAAATGCCAAATATTCCAATAGAAATAATCCTTAATTATTTACGGTCTTATAAGCCACGAACTTTTTCTAGTTCCTATATTATACTCTTTGATGAAGAATTTATATAATAAATGTTAAATGGTGAATGGTGTTGAAAAAAGTTTCTTCACCACTTTTTCCTCCAGCAGATATGGCTTGTGGATATTCAGCTGTCGGGTTTTCTTTTCTCTACGGCAAGGAAAAGGCGGAAGAAAGGAAGCTGTAGAGTATGTCGACAAATGGCTGTGTGAATTTTTACACACAACTTTGCTGTTTGCACCCCGAGTGATGGCATAAAAAAGGGATGCCACCCTCTACTTACATAAAATATGTACAACATAGAAATTACGAACCAAAAGAAAAAGTTTATCTCTTTTCTGCAAGGGATAAAACTTTTGAGAATCTCCTGTACAGGATAATTTTTATGAATTTCTTAGTACGATTATTTTATGCATTTTACTACAACCACTTATACTCTTTTCCTGGCCTACAAGACCCTCGGGGATTCACTGTGTTTTTTTAATGATTCTCTTTGACTCTCTAAACTGTTAATTTAAACATTATGCCACAGAAACAGGGAAGAAAAGTTCTCAACTTTGACTTTAGCACGCAAACACCACAAGAATTTCAAGCCGTAACCTTGTTGGTTTCAAACATTTGCCCTAAAATACGCTATCCATTTCTCTAATACTTTCCATCATTCCTATGTAGCTTTGTGTAATTTATATTGTAATCGTGGAACAATTTAAGTGCCTCCAAACATTACGCATTTTGGCATTATATCCTGGAATGATGCATAATCCTAAAAACGAGAAACTCTATAATCATAATTATCATAATACATCAGTAGGATTGCACCGGTTGCACCCGTTGAACCCAATTGGGCAATATTTTGGTAAAAGTTGTCAGTAAAAATAATATAATTGGCAAGTAGGGTAAAGTGATATAATTTGGAATTAGTGTTACAAGTTGGACAATTCGCCGGTACAAGTTGGACATGGCTTTTTCTTGATAAATACAGTACAAAATTTGTTTTTAAGCACAAGAAACCAAATTATAAAACTAAAGCATTAAAAATATACAAATAAAAATGAAGTAGGGGAAAATCGTCTGCCTTTAAATGCAGCAGCCTTCAAATGTTGCGATTTTTTCGTTGTTCTCAAAAGCATAAATTATATTCTATTAACTATTAGGTAGCTATCCATCATCCTCACAAATCATCAAAAAATGGAGAACCTAGCTCATATTTCCTAGATGCTAAATCAAAAAAAAATGAAAATGAGCTCTAAACTGTAATTTTGATGTTCCACAAATCATGTGATTTTTCATAGTAAAAATCATTTTACAAATAAATCTTCCATTGTGACACATGGAAGGTTAATCAGGCTTAATATTTCTGTTAATACATTTTGGTTCAGATGACACAATTTTTGTGGGTGGCAAAAATTTGCAAATATCACCCTGCAGCAGCCTTTAAATGCTAATGTCGTGTGCCTTTAAATCCTATCTTTCCATACATCAAAACATGTGAAATCGAACTCCTACTTTTCTCTGACGAACGTCATACAAATACTTATAACCTGCTATCTTGCTCCGGCCGGGATGTTTCAAGTTGACAATTGTCAACTTCAATGGCTTTTTCTTCCAAATTTTCATGTGCAAGACAGTGCATCAGAAAAATGTGAAGAAAAGTTATTGTTTAATGTCTTTTGACTGCAGTGATGATTTTAGTGAGTGCGTTAGGCTTCAATCTAATCATTTATAGCCCATTTAGTTTTATTTCTCATTGAAAAAAAAAACATTTAAAGGCAGCTGCGTCGCGTTTGAAGGCAGACTATGCCAGCTGCCTTCATACAAATCGACATCACTTTTTTAATTTCCTCCGAATGAAAAACTGAGGACTTGCGAGTGCTAAATGAGGTAATCATATACGTCGAATGAACAAGAGAATTTTTTGGTGTAGTAGAAAATAAAATCCATTTTGTGAATTCTTCAGAAAAAAATCTTAAATTTGGAACTCCATTTTTCGTTTGAAGGCAGACGACTTTCCCCTACTTATCAAGATAAAAAGCCCTGTCCAAATTGTACCATTCTCCAACTTGTACCACTGTCCAACTTGTACCACTTTACCCTAGTGAAATTTTATTGGCGAATGAAAAATTAAGAAGTTATGAATCATTTTAATTTTTTATTAACCGACATGGATTTTTATACTTATAGTTATTGAAAAAATAAAAATTGGTAGGGTTTCTCAAAAGAAAATTGGGAATAGGGGATGGATTTTACATCACCATTTGTTAACAACGATACGATTTTTAGGCTTTGCCGGAAGTCACTTGCCGTGCCGATATTTCTTTCCCTTCTATCTTCAGAAGCGTTTCTCATTAGGTACAGAAAAATGTACGGAAACACATTTTTATCGAATATTATTGATCTAATGAGTGTGAAACTGGGAACATACATTTGCGTCCGATATAGGGTAAAGTGATATAATTTGGAATTAGTGTTACAAGTTTGACAATTCGCCGGTACAAGTTGGACATGGCTTTTTTCTTGATAAATACAGTACAAAATTTGTTTTTAAGCACAAGGCACCAAATTTTAAAACTAAGGCATTAAAAATATACAAATAAAAATGGAGTACTAAATTTATCAAGACAAAAAGCCCTCCCCAAATTGTACCATTGTCCAACTTGTACCACTTTACCCTACATATACATTTGCGTCCGATCTAACGAGGTTGCATTTCATCTCGGACCAGCTAAGATTATAAATAATTTCAATTTAAAAAATCTTCTTATACATGAAACAAGACATATTACTCTTGATTTATTTACTGTTAAAACTACTGTACTTAAATGTCTTCACATATTTGGAAATAACATTCACCACTATTATCTAGAAAATAAGAAGCATTACTATATATAGCATGTTGTCACTTTTCGTATGGCTGCAATCGCGTGAAAATAACACATCGTAAAAATATTGAACGTATTTTCCACCTAAAGTCAAATATAAGTAATACTATACATGTGTTACAAGTGTTGCCTAGCGAAGATGAAATGCTATTTCTAACATCATAAAGCCATAGCAAATAATTCTCAAACACAAATATCATCATAGAAAAATTGATAAAAATAAACGATTTATTTTTTTTACACAAAAGTAAATTTATTCATAGTTCTATTTATATTTGGTATTAGTAGAAACTTCATAGAGGTTCCTCACAATCAAATTGTTCGTCATCATAGTATAAATTAAAAGTATTTAAGTATACACTTGAGAATACCCTTTTTATTTATAATGACCTAAATACTTGACTAAAGTTGAAAAGTCAAATGAAACAATTAAGTGAAGCTGATGCATTCATATGAATTTGCATCTTTTAATTAAATTTTTCCATATTTAAAGTGAACGCAATCCGTACCACTATAAAGTTTATTTCTATTCTCTTCAAACAAAAAACTCTTTCTTTAATTTAAATGGATTTTCAGTATAAACCGTGAGTTTTTCTGAATTTTCCAGTGCTGACTAATATGAATTTTTATATTATATAATCCAAATTCCAAAGAAAAATAGTACTAGACGAGTTTTATTTATTCATATGAAACTATTATACATAAATGCAGTTGAGAGCTACCAGATGAGTTGAATGAAATATGAATTGAAAGAGTAGCACCCAAGAAGGATGAGAAATATTCAAATATCTTTCTTGAAATTTCATTCATCATTCTCCTTGTCAGACTTTAACGTACATTTCAAGATTTTAATTTACAACTTTACCTTCTACTCTTTTATCATTACATATAATACAGACTTTTCGATTTAAGACTCAAAACTGTCAGGAAACGAAGGAAATTATGAAATTAAAATACTTGAGAAATTTCAGCAATACTAATTAGGAATTAAACTGAAAATGGATTCTAAAGCTGATGACTCCATTGAATTTTCCAACTATAATTGCGCAACTTGTATTTGTGTGAAAAAGCAAAACTAACAAATTCAAGACTTACAAATATTGTAGCAAAACAAAGGTTTGGAAAAGCGTCCCAGCTGTGCACAAACTCAGGACTTAGATGCTATATCCCAAAAATATAGCTTATCCGCATTATTTTTCTAAATCAATAAATTTATTGATTTAACACAAGCTTTCAAACATTCTACAGTTTTTCTTTTAAATATCCTTATTTTTTTTTAATTGTTCATCGGTTCACTATCGATTTTAACCAATTTCTAAATCACCTTAAAGATTTCTTTAAAATAACTTGAAAATTTTACTTTAAATAGAAAAGATTGAGGCAGTTTAAGGCATACATGGACTTTATAATATAAAATGCTGAGACGATAAATTAATGCTATGAAATAAGCACTGTATATATTTTAAGGCTGTGACAGATTGAGCAAATGATTCATAACTTGGACATTACACATCAAAAGTTTCGAATCATTTACCGTTTACCGATTTACAACTGATTAATTGAAGAGATTGAATCACTTAAGATTGCCTAAAATAGCTTTAGGAGCAATACAGGTAATTTTCTGATAAAAATTAGTCATCGGTTGTGAGCAGATTCAGACTTATCAGAAATTGCAAGACCTTTCCAACGAGCCCAAATATGATCCCATGCGGTTGAAAAATACGCTATCTAGACCCTTTTCAACGTTTGACCGTAAAATATCGTTATTAGGAATGATTCAATTTTCGTGGACGAAATATTCGCCTAGGTAACCGCTAAAAAGTCTAAAACATATCCAAAAATGAAAAAAAATAACACGACACGTTTTCAAGCAATCACAAAAAACATGGTTTTAGCCAGAAAGAGGGCATGTTAACGATCCTTGGGTAAACTTATAGAACGGTCAGCCGAAAATTCCAAGTCTCAATCTCTAACCGAGATTTCGAGACCTTTCCAGCGAACACCAACTTGAATTAAACGATTAAGAAGATCAGACTTCGTTAGACCGTTCATTAGTCCAATGAAACACTTTAAGACTTTTGCTTTTTTTTTAGTTTGAGAAATAAAAGATTTAATTTAGTGTAACACAAAAAATGCCAGAAATCTTAGAATTCCAATTTTATGGATTTCAGGGATTTATCCAAATCAAAAAGTACTTTTAGGTGTAATGGAGTATCTATTAAGATTAGATAATGCAACATTAAAATAATTTTATTTAAATTCAAGAATCATATCAAAATCAAATTAAGAATTTCAAATAACATCTTCTTAAAATAATAAAATTACACAAGTTTTATGTGAAGAGCTGAAGATGGAAAATCTAACAGTACTAAATGTAAAGTACACAAAAGTATAATTTGTTCAAAATTGCAAATTTGGACTCATAGTATGACTCTGATTCCATCTAGAAACCTTTCAAGTTCATATAAGTATGTAAGTTAAAACCCGGCTGGGAAACTTCCTCTACATTTCATTATCAATTTATAAAATAGTTTGAGCAACACCCTTTTAGAAAGTTAATGTGCAATGTACATAATTTAAAACTTGAGAAAATTATCCTCCTAAGAGCTTTTGAGATTTTTCCTCAAGTAATTTGCCCTTACACTGCAAGCTCTGCAGTATCTTTTATTCTATGAAAAATAAAGCAAGAGCTATGAATAACAATATCTAAGATAACCTATAAAGATATAAAGAAAAACATTTACATGTGAAATTACACTTCGGATCCTCTCAAGAAGAAAACACAAGGATCAAGAGAATCTAGTTTCTTGGTAATCAGTAAAACCAATTTAATCTAATCTATTCGGTAGGAATTAAATAATTTTCACCTGTCGCTGAAGGATTTTCTTATAAATAAACCAATCTAAAATCTATAACGTTCAACAGTTAAGATTTTTGTCTACCATAAACTTTATAAAAACCTATAAATAAATTTTATTGTTTTGAATATTCTGAACAAACTCAGTATAGAATATCATCAAATAATTCAATTATTTCACAATATGAGTACATAAAATGCTGAACCATATTATTTTTATAATTTAAAAAAAAATGAAATCTAATATATCATAACTATATGGTACTCAAAATCCTCAAAAAGTGAAATAAAATACGGATTGCGATATATTTTCCAAGTATATTGAAAAGTTTTTCGTTTCATTCGATTTTTATTATTATTATTTTTTTTGGAGAAGGCATTAACCCTCCTACTGCTCTGCTATTGGCATGTTAAAAGATACTATACGAATTTTACATCACACAGCATTTCTCTTTCGCACAGTATTTGTGTTATGTGTATTTTAGCGGCCTAAAAGTTGTGAGTTGTTCATCCACCCACGAAAATGCAAAATACTTGAATTCTTTTACTCTGTGTGGTATACAATATAATCCCTTCATATTCAATGAATTTTCCCTCCTCGTGCAAAAATTTCATTGAAACATTTTAGAGGGGTTAATATCATCCCATAAATATTCTGCATAATATTTTCATTACTTTAGACTTGGGTTTCTGTATATCCAGGCACTATGGAAATTTGCAAATAGAAGCTGAGAAAAAAATCTAGCACCAGACAGATATAGACACAAGTAGTGGCAGAATAATTATCAAAATTTGTATTTCTTCTTAATGTCCTCCACAGTTCTCAAAGTGTAATGAAGGCAGATTAAAATTTAATTTTATATTCAAGTCAAAAGACATTCAATTTATATTGTAATGGTGATTACGGTGATAATTTGTGAGAGAATAGAAAATTAAAAACAATTAAAAGTTTGAAATTACTTTGTTCATGAGAAGGAAAAAGACGTGAAAGAGATTTCCAGACCACCTTTCTTTCACAAACACAAGATTTTCACGAAATAAGAAGGTGGATTCTATATCTCGAATAGCAAACCATACTACTGTGAGATATAACTGGGAATCAAGTAAAGAACTTTTGTGCTTCTAGAAGTCACACAATTTTGAGATGAATCTTCCTCGCATTCTCGAAGTCATCATCAAGATGTACTCATACAGTGTAAATCGACACAATTTCCCTTCTCTCCACGTTGAAGTTCTTATTCACCGAGAATTTAGAAGAATTAAAAGAATCCACTTAAATATGGTGAGTCAATGAGATGGAAGTTCAGCACAAAAATGTCTAGAGCATTATGTCTATGATGAGAGAAATAAAACGCTGTAGTATTACATATTTGGTTTTATTTCTTTTAAAAAATCCTCATATTTTTCTGGCTGCCACCATAACTTCCACTAATTTGCCATATCTTTTTATGGTGATCATTTGCACGATTTTAATTAGTTCAGTCTGAACATTTATCCACAATTTTTCTTTTAATTGCATCAACTTTCGAGACGGAAAATTCTTTTTAAGTACTCGCAAACTTCATAGAAGCCGAAGAGTTAAAATTATTAAGAGAGTAGATTAGTATATTGCTTGCATATACTTATATTATATATAGACGTGGAACGTCTTGGAAAATGGGAAAACCCTTTGCTCATTACTCACTGCCCACCACTGTTTTTTTTCATGTGGAGAGGCTTAAAAAGTGCTGAAGTATTATAAACTCAATATTGTCTTATTACTTTTACGCTTCACTAGTATCATTGAATTTCTCCTTCAGAAATCAATTCTTTTTCTTCACAGGAAAAACAATCAGTAGCGAATGAAAACAAGAAAAGATTGGGGTACTCATAAATATGAAATAAAGATTGATATGTGACGTAATTCGCAGAGTCGTGTTAAAACGCGCACAGCTCCTTTTAAACAAACTTTTAAAAAAGATCGATTTAATTTTCCACTCAAAATTGCATTTTTTAAAATTTATGTCTAATCATTTTTATTTAGCTTCAGAGCATTTCGTAACATTTTTATAAATTTCATTGCTAAACTCGAGTATGTATTAAAATAAGAATGGGCTTTGACGCACAGTAGAGTAGGTTGAGTATCTCAAATCTGAATTTCACAAATTCGAGCATCGAACGGTTGAATTCAAAATGTGAAACATAAAGGTATGTCAAAAATCGTTTTTTTTTTTTTTGAGTTGAGAGCCACATTTCTCTGCTGATTCCTGCATAATTATACACATTATTTTCTTCTATAAATAAAATTTAAAAAAACAAACAATACATCACCACAAAGATTTATGAAAAAACACAAACCAAAAGTTCGAATTAAAAGTGAGAATTGTCATCCATTTATCACCTTCCCAAATGTTCGAATTTAAGAGCCCTATTATATGTTTTGTTCTACAAAGTAATAAACAAAAAAACGTTAATGCGATTAACTTTCCATCTAATTTCGAATTGAGCTTAGGATACTGATCAACAAATTTTTTATCAAATTTTAAAATAGTGCACAAAAGTTCCATTTAAATAATTGTAGCGTAAAACAAGTAATTTCTTCAAAATTTTAGAAACAAATTCAATTATGGAATAAAAGTTATCAAAAACTAAAAAAATTGCTATCAGATACAAGAATTATATAGCAAAATGCTTGCAATCATGTTATACCACTTCTATTGCAATATGCGATATGAATTTTCCCATATTTTCTGCGTTTCTTCATAATTGATTTTGATGATTTTTTTTCATACATGAACTCGTGACAGCGTAAATTTAGTCGATTTAAGTTAAGGTCTAATTTTGACATTATTATATTAAATTTGTAAACTTATTGCTAATGAATTGTAAAAATTACAAAAATCCTGGCTGTTATAACTGTTACTATTTAAATCCGTACTAGGGCCGCTTCTAAGCCTGTAATTGCCTTCTGGGTATTTATTACCACTGAGAGAAATCCGAAAAAGTTAAAATAACATTCCGGAAATGTTTATCTTACCCTGCAGTATTGATCCGAAATCGGTGTAAATATTATTCTTTTTAGGTGTATTAGGGGTTAAAGTTACCCTTTTTCGTGTTAATTTTACCCTTAAAAAAGCGTAAAATTAACAATAAAAAATGTTGATATATTTTTACACCTAAAAGGTGTTAAAATTATGAGGAAAAAAAGTTAATCGCACCCCCATTTTTCTCAGTGACTGTATCTGTTGGAGAGCCGAGAGAGTCAGTCCGGTCTAGAACGTCAGAGAAGAAGGACCTGTGGACATGAATCTCTTGGGGGAATCTAGCTGGGTGATAAGTTGCCTTAGGAGCATTCTCTCTCAATCCTTCCAGTCTTAGAATCCAACCGGTAGTTTACAAATTGAAGTTTTAAAATACCTAATTTACTATTTTTCCAATTAGTGGAATGCAGCCATGATTCGAACACAGTAAACTTTAAAAATATTCAAATTTTCTCTTTGTTTGCAAATAGCTATCATTTTTCATCTCGTCTAATGAGGTTAAAAATTATCTATATTATGAATAAGAAGAAATGGCAACCTAGCTCTTTGCAACCAAAAAGAAAATCGCATCGTTTGAAGGTTCACTGTGTCCGAAACATGCCTACATTCCCCTATATTTTATCATCCATATACTGATCTATAGAATAAACGGTTAGAGATATCGAACTTGTAACATTGAATATGATTTATACACCATATCTGTAGCAAACTTATATTCTCCTAAAATCATTAGTTGATACGGAAAATTCATCGAATGATCTTCTTCATAAGTTTTTATATTTTATAATTGTAGTACGCAAACTTAAAAATATGGTTTATTTTTGATTGTGATAAACATGCAAAAATTTGGAAAAACGACAAGCTTTTGATGACGATGGTAAGCATTTGACGAACAATCTCGCTTGACAAGTGAGGCATGAATTAAAGCTTAAATTAAGCCCTTTCTGTCATATCAACTTTTACAAAGTTTTCATAGAATATACTCTTTCCTATACGTGAAGAACAGTTTTGCATTTGTAACGAAGACCATCGGAACTAGAAATGCTATTGCTCAGCTGTCACTAACAACATTATATATTTTCCATGACACTTTTTTATTTCCATATTTATGCAATGATTTTTAGTTATTTCAGTAATATGAATTATGCGACGTTGTGGTATGTATGGAGAAAAGTACAGTGATAACATAAAACAAATTGCATACTTTAAACTTGAGTTTTTATTTAATATTCGTGGGTATTTTCCGGGAAACTATTTTCTCACACGATGCTTATTGCTTATCTTAAATATTAAGGAATTATTGCAGGTTAAATAACACATTACACTGCTCTTGTAACTGTTTTTAATATTCATAAGTAAGAACAAGAGGTGTACACTGAGAAAAAACGGGGGTTCGAATAACTTTTATTCCTCATAACTTTGACACTTTTTAGGTTTAAAAATATATCAACATTTTTTAATGTTAATTTTACACCCTTTTAAGATAAAAACAATGAAAAAGGGTAACTTTAACCCCTAATTCACCTAAAAACATAATATTTACACCGATTTCGGATCAATAATGCAGGGTAAAATTAACATTTCCGGAATGTTATTTTAACTTTTTCGGATTTCTCTCAGTGTATGAGACAATTTCATTCACCTATCATTTATGTAGTACGTGAAAGAAACCTCCGAAAATAAGATTTACTGTTCAAATCTTAATGTTAAGCTCTTAATTTTTTTTTATGTCTAGGTGTTAAGTAAAGTCTTAACACGTAAACCGTGTTTTAGACGGGATGTGGTGTTTTAAGTTTTAATTAACAATTTTAAGAATATACAGCGGCGGCAGAAAAAAAGCGTATTCATATTTGTAGCCACTCACTGTAGATTATATTAATAGCACTCCCAAGTATGAGATCAGTATAATACTATATTTGAAAGGACAGAACTATAGTTCTCTCACCATCTATATGCACCAAGTTGAAGCGTTTTGAAAAGTACAAGATGAACAAAATGATCAACTTTATACCTCTAGGGGGTATTTCCCACTATAACTTACTTCTGTGCTGCTTGGGTGGGAAAAATTGCTTGGTATTAGAGTGTCGTGGAAAGTGAAGAAAGTCGGAAAATGAAAATGATTAAGAATGGAAAGAACGTTCAATGTCTCGTCTTCATTCAAGCATAAAATAAATTGAATATAGTTTCTCAAGAGAAATATATCAGTCATATCTGTGTGACCCCACACAAAATACCCGTGTGAATGATTTGTGCTGTTAAATGGTAGCCTCATTTGATATTGTTCCATGGGAAAAGGGGGATGTTTGAAAATGAACAATTATTTCACGCTCGTCTCATTTCGTGAATCGCGTTATTATTAATTCATTTGTCCACCCTCCATGCCATAAAATGTGTTTAATAGCCAATTACTGCCTTTTTAAACATCACTCGACCCAACATTAAACGACCATTCTCTCTCATTATTAATGGGTATCTATGCTTACCTCCCTAGTACTATATTAAACTAATAACTTCTTCGGCAAACTTTAGATTTATTATGCAAGATATAAATTAAACTAATAAAAATTAAATTAAAAGTTAGTTCACTGTAGTTTAACACAGAAAATAAAGTTTAGCCTTATCATTTAATAGTTTAGATTGTATATTCGCTGTTCGACAATGTATAATGCTATAATTTCTTAAATAAACATCCATAAAAAAACGATATTTTCTAAAATCATGGTTACGATAAATTGCCCAAAACTTCTCTATGATGATTCAACCCTTAACAGTTAGATAATGCACTGAACCAGTCTAGGGAAAAGCTTTGAAGCTACGAATGATGGAAGTTTCGTACCACTTGATATTTCCTATTAGGGGAATGTAGGTATGATTCGCACAGAGTGAACCTTCAAACGATGCGAATTTTCTCTCTGTTTGCAAAGAGCTAACTTACTATTTCTCATCTCGTCTCATGAACTTAATAATTATCTATCTTATGGCTAAGAAATTACGAACTAGCTCTTTTCAAACAAAGAGAAAATTCGCATCGTTTGAAGGTTCACTCCGTGCGAACCATGCCAACATTCCCCTATTTAATGAATTTGCCCTATGTCAAAATATATTTCAATAACTATTTCTATAAGTAACATTTCTCAAAAAGGTTCATAGCTAAAATTCAGAAGGAAATATTAAAAAAAAAAATTGAGTGGTACGAAACTTCCATTATCCGAAGCTTCAAAGCCTTACTTATAAGGTAAGGGTCTTATGTCGACCACTTAAGGAAAGGTTTTATGAAAAACTAACGTAAAAGTAATTTGACTTTTTTTATGAGGTTTTCTTTTCAAGTTGCAATATGTAAAGCCTTATGTATATAATTGTAAACTTTATTCAGAGATAGGGGAAAGTGCCCATGCTTCGTATGATCCCAAAATTCGTAATGACTAAATTTTTCCAATGTTTTTGAATAAATATGACTCCGCAATATATTATTTTAAAAACTGAGCACTTTCCCCTAGTTTATAAAATATAAGTGCGTTGAGTCACATTTATTGAGAAATATATAAGAAGAATTCAGTAAATACGAAGCTAGGGCACTTTCTCCTAAAGTACTTTTGAATTAGGGTTGGAGAAGCATTTCTTCGACAGACAACCCCTTTTGATACTTTTTAAAATGTTGATATTTATTTAATGTTTGTAATAAAATGTACGTAATGTGTCGTTTTTTCTGCAATTTACCTTTTCCTATAAAGAAATATATTAAAATTTCACGTTCCAAATGGTACCGAAAATTTTCAATAGATATATATTCGTATCTCTCTTATAAAGATGACTTAAAATGTCTTGAAAATGTTTAATTCGGTTTAATTTAAAATGTTTTTTCGCTCTCTTCAATACTAAGGTTTCTCTTTCGGCAACTTAAGGTTCCTCATGTCTGTTGCCTCTGGTTAATTGCTGTGAAGCTTGTCTTGTAACATTCTAAAGTACTTCTATAATGCTATTGATGCTTTTCTATTAGAGTAAGTGCCATAATTTCACTGATCAACTTCAAGAATCTATTGTGGCCGACTTTTGGAATGACTGAATTGAGGCTTGAGGTTAAGGATAGTTCACCTTCATCAAAATAGTTAATGTGCAAAAAATTTTCAGTGCATAGCATCAACGTCTAAAATAAAGTCAAATTTCAGCATTTCGCGAAGTATTTTTTACTTGACCTCCGATTTTCTAACATAAAGTTTAATATCGAATAATATAAGAGGACACGTAAAAACTACTGAAAGCACCGTAGAACGTCACAAATGCATAGAAATATGATAATCGACAAGTTTTATTCTCATTTCTTTCCCATTTCTCTTATCAAAATTCTGCATGACAAGGACAAGTGCTGAGAAGTATTCTATCTATAAATACATATCTTCTAGCCACGTTGCACACTTTCTCTGTCAGAGGAAATGGATTTACATATGGGTGTGGAATTAATGTGAAATTGATGTCTTTTGCTTTTATTCACCTGTCTTGTATATCTCAAAAGATTTTTCCATAAAATACTCTTCAATTTGCACAATAAAATTGCTTTAGATATATTGGAAGAGAAATCATTCTAGAAACATAAAATATTATTATGGAAAAGGCATTCACGACAAATTTTTGATGTCTTTTTAAATTCATCTCAATCTGATATTTATGCGGTTGAAAGGGAAATAAAGAAGAACACTTAAGTGGATACAAATAGATCTAGCAGAATTAATAAATTGAATGAAGAATTTATTCAATTAAATGAAAACTTCAATCAATTCCAGTCATTTTTTCATGAGAATTTTTCATCAATAAGAGCCTTATATTTCATCTCACGATAGAATTTAAATAATGGGCAATTTGTCAAAGTACCAGAACAGAGCGTGCACTCTTGTTTTTTTTTGAATAAATTTCACAGTATTGATGAATAAAAACGTGTGGCACATTTTACTCCTTTCTTTGAAACTCCAATTTTCCTTCTTATCGCTCAATTTCTCAAATAATTCTTTTATTTGAATAAATATGGATTTTAAACGGAGAAACGTTCGCTTTCTTGTGGTAAATTTGAATTGGAAAATAAGATGAAAGCACAAAAGAACTTTTTCGTTCTGTATGACTGAGTATGATCAACGAATTGAATACCAGATTTTCTGTTAGTTTTCCCACAAAATTGAAAATATTGAAATTAATTTATCATCTTTTGGAAAATATCTCCTGCAATAATACTGCAAATTGGAATTAAATAAAATTACTAAAAATATTTTCAGTTTCTTATTCATCTTTTATTTGAAATAAGAATAAATGATTTTTGGTGAAAATCTTTCATTTTTCTACGTGAATCAGTTAATATGAAGGACATTGTATTGATGATGTTGCACTCTTTTATTAAAAATATTGTATTCGATATTACTGTATCACCTAATTTATGATATGCTAATAATGAATATAAAAAACTCATAGTAAAAAGACAAATATCATTGAACTCTCCACGATTACTGAAAACGTATATAATGGAAATTGACGAATCAAAACAATCATGATTCATCTATTAATAACGTAAAGAGAGATTTTATATTAGGGTAAGAGTGCCGAATTTCGGCATAGTTGCAAATAGCACCAAAGTACTAAATTTCAAATCTAATATTTTGATAACATTTTGAAATTTCTTGTTACTTATTTTTCAGAGGTGTTCTTTTGAGTTTTGTAAAGTATTTAATCATCTTGGTTTTCTTTAAATAAATTCATAACATAATGAAAAAAAAAATAAATGTAAGCATTGCTGTGAGTAATATTCCGGCCACATTGAATGGAATTTCGGCCGCCTTGTTTGTGGCCATGTTATGTAAAAGAACAGATAGAAAATTTCAAAGCGTCATTCGGAATGAATTTAATATGTAACTTAATACATTTATATGATCCACAAGCCCTGAGATCTTCCATTAAATTTAATCTGAAGCCCCGAAGATTTAGGGAGCCACCTTGATTCCTCAAATTTACGTGGAGATTCTTGTAGCGACTTGCCCTTCCTGAAGTTTTCCAAAGCCTTGTCCACATCGCTGTTTTCATAGAGACGATGCATTTTTATTTCCTTAGACATTTTATAACCATAAATTGAAAAAAAACTAAAATATATAAGAAATTTAAGAAAACAAGAGATGTGGCCGAATTAGCAAACAGTACCTCACTAAAACGAAGCTCATAAAATGTATATTTCTTACACGAAATACTTGATTCAACTGGGAAATTTTACTTGGAATTTTAAGAAGGGTACGCTAAAACAAAACAATCTTTAATGAACATAATTTTTAATAAAAACCTCGGAGGAAAATCATTTGTGCTTCACCACAAACCATAAAGCTGTTAGAAACACAAACGATCTGTCACATTTTTTGTAAGGCACTTTCCACACCGAATTTCTGTAACATCATTTTTGATTAATTCAAACTGTATCAATGTTTTAGCGATTTTTGTTTTATTAGGTTCTAAAAGGATAAAAAATTATAATTTCATTAACTATTCGAAGATGAATTCCACAATTTTAATGAATTTACTTCCTTGACCGAAGTTATACTCAAAGTGGCCGAAATTTGAAGCTGGCCGAAATTTGGCACACTTACCCTAAATCAGCGAATTTTAAACTCTGCTCTCATAATTTAATATACGATGATATTGTAAAACTCAACTGATTATATACGAATGCTCTCATTTATTATTTGCGTGAATGATACTATATATATGTAAATTCAACATTTAAGATTGAATTTTAATAAAACTTTAGAGTGAAATTTGGGATTTAATCATCCTTTCGGTTAAATGTTCCAGAAGACCATTTCACGTCACTTATTTTAAGAGTATTAGACTGCATAATACAAGTATATGCAGACGGGTATATTGTCTGGAAAACACTAACGAGGGGTATGGAGCTTAAGCAATTACTATACAACTCCAGAAAATGCTAGAATTTAATTTTATTGGAATCAAAATACAAATTAGTACAAAGAGTTACAACTGATCCAAATTATATAACGAGAAAATCAATTCCTAATTAATTTCATCATTGGAACAAAACCGATAAAACTTTTCCTTCGTTCTCTCGTTATCTCTTTTCACCCATTCGCATGGAATTGGACTTTTGCTGGGTGGAATTGGATTTTGCTATGAGGACCCAAACATACATAATACAATCCCCATAGTGTAATGGCATAAGACGAGAAAGTACATAAGAAATCACAAAAACCAACGCAGTAAGAATGTATATTATGGATGTCCACAGCATCAAGAATAAAGTACTCTCTCTCCTCCTGCATTCCCCAAAAGCTCATACCATACACGGAAACCAAAGAGTCATACATATTTCCGCCCTTAACAAAGTCAACTTCACAACTATGTTGGGTGCTAAAATGGGGCAAAATCAAGCAAACAAATATCCAATAAAAATGGAATAAAGAAATAAACAAAGAAGAAAAACCGGAACATACATTTTCCTAACTGTGTTGCGGAGTGCTACGGTAGATGGAGATGAGGGAGAAATTCACCCAAAATGAAATTCAAAACGGAACAAAGAAAGACTGGATGGTTTCTAAGCAGCTGCTTCATATACGGTTAACGCTGCTTTTTCAAACCTACCCTCAATCTATGTATACAAACACGCACACGTTATGGAATTACGCTATATACACAATGGAGCATTATGTAAACACGCCGTAAACCATAATTAATCGAAAGAAAGGTGAGAGACGAGACAAACCAGAATCTTCAAGAAATATGGAAAATGTTCTCCATGAATTTTCTCCAGATATACTTTAAATGGCAAGCCAAAGTTGCCTCAGATAACGAAAAATAATGTACAAGAAATGATTTTTCTCTTCTACTGTTCTTATTCATGCTTGAGGTAGCAGATGTCGGTGTAGAATATTGAATTATACTGAGATTTTAATAAAAGTGTCAGGATTATGGACGCGATAGTGTGTATTTGTTCCACGTAAAATGGGTGGTAAGGTGGAAAACTGTCTCGTATATTTTATCATTGATACTTTAATAGTGTAATATTCTATACTGCATCCTTAAAACTATTATCAATTGCAGGAAATAATTTAAATTTTTGAATGTCAAATAATATGTCATATGTAATTAATTTAAATAGTCAACATTGACAATAGGAAGAGAATAATAAAATAATAAAATATTAAAAGCAATAAAATAAAAAGTATTAAAATTAATTAATATTAAATCATAATTGTACAATTTTAACGTTGTGATTAAATATTTTATTTTCAAATGAGCTATAAAAATGATTTTTCAAAATCACATAGAATTGCCACATCAATTTTAGCGCAATAAATCAAAAAAATAAAATCCAGGTGTTTTTTTATTTTAATTTAATCATGCATAAAAACTGCCTTTTAACAATACAAATAATTAAAAAAAAAAACAAAAAATCACAAAAAATATTTAAAAACAACAATTCAGAGGACAATACAGAATTCAGAAATGGATATTGAGTTTGTTTGTCAATAATGGTGAATTATGCAAATTTTTTGTTTATTATGCATGAACAAAACTTCATTAAGATATGGACTCAACTATAAAATACCTCTAAAATCGCTAGAAATTTCCAATTTGGTGTAATGTCTAGCAACCCTTTTACCATTTCAAATACCCATATTTTATACTTGGAAAATTTCAAGTCTAAAGCCGGGTCTGAAAAAATACTAGAACCCTCAAACCATCTAGAACCAAACCAAAGAAAGACAGAAAAAAATCTTTAAATGTCCAATATCCGTAAAGTATAAAAATTTTTCAAAATTTAATTTCTTCTTCTATAGACATTACGAGTATGCAAAATTAGGGGAGGGCAGGACAGATTAATCCTTTAAGGACAAGTAGTACATCGGTGTCCCAAAAACAAAAAAAATCAAAAAATGCTTTTTGTTTTTGGGATATCCGTTTTCCACTCGTCCTTAAAGAGCGAAGGGGGTTCTCCTAATTATAAGGTCAAAAGAGCTCCATGTTTTTTATTACTTAAATAGATAAACAAAATATCTAAAAATATACCTTGAACATTGCAGAAGTTAATTTGAAGTATTTTTGAAGATGCATAGACGAAAGTAAAGGAATGCATCAACACTTCTAAATTTTACGATTTTGTCGAATTGGCGGGAAATATTAAGAAAAAACTCATGAAGCTATTTCAATGAATAAAGACTTACGAAATTCAAAATGTCATATCTCTAGGTCTATTAGATAAAATTCAATGATTTTATAAAGCAAAAATAGGGGTCCATAAAATACTAGGGAAAGCTAAACGATTTAAGCTTCGAACAATTCATTCTTTTCAATGTTTTTTAAATTAATTTGGCCTATTGTACTATTGTATTTTAATAGCTAGTCCAATGTCTCAAATTTTCAGAAAAGAACTATGGGTGAAATCCATAAGGAACATAGATAAAAATTAAATTGTTCGAAGCTTGTGACATCCGAATTTAGTGAGCTTTCCCCTAAATAGATTATTTTAGTTGATTAATAAAAAATCATTCGAAAATGTTCAACATTGACGAAATCCAGTTTAAACAAAATAATATATAGAGGTATTCTATATCAGAGCTCAAGTCAATCAAAACACTCAAATAAATTTTACTATTAAATAAAAAATATGAATTTTATAATTCTTTTTTCTTTTAATTAGTATTAATATTAATATTGTTTTCTCAGCACGGAATGTTTTTTTATAAAAAAGGACTCAAAATTTCACAATTTCATTTTTATACTCCTTGTTAGAAACTTAGAAAAATGTCCACATTTTGAGAATTTATGAGGACTATCTGTAGTAAAAATTCACAGCCTTGGTCTCTTTATTCTTGGAAGATACTGAATTTTAAAATTTTCAATTTGTGACATTTGAAATAGAGTCATTTTAAATAGAGTTATTATATTAAAATTCTTAACGATCAGCTGAATTTTAAAATAACATTTTTTAATGCTCAATTAACCAATTCCAGAAACAATTATCTACAAATTAAAGAAAAAAATACTTTATTGATCATATCCGAAATTTAAAATCCCTATAAGGACCGGTAATCACTAGAGAAAATATATTTTTTCTGACTACTGTGGAAAAATATCCCAAAGTAAAAAATTATAAGAATCTAGGATATTTTAGCAAGTCTCCAGTTATTTACTATATAGTAAATTTTTGAATTCAAATATGTTTTTTTAATTCTCGCATTATTGATTATGTTTTCATAAATATTTCTTTTTTATAATTATTCCAACTTTATTAAAGCAAAACCTTGATATTTGGCTTAAGTCTAAAAACTACAATAGTTAATATTTTTACTACACCGAAAAAAATACTTCGTAAAATTGTTAGTAAATGTTTGTGGAATATTCGTAAACACATAGAAAATTTATTCGTAAAATTTTATCACTTATTCGTAAATTTTTGCCACATAAACCAAAATCTAAGAACAAATCTTTGCAAAAGAACATAAAATGCTCGTCAAATGATTATGTTACGAACAATTGTGAAAAGTACAAACATTTACAAACTTTTTACTGAGTAATACTATTTACGTGCATTTAGTAAGTCCCCAGTAAGAATTGACAAATATTCACGAACAATTTTATGAATAATTTTTTTCTGTGTATAGCTAAAAAGGGACAGATAATCCTAACCGGCTTATGTAGGTGAGATTCTTAACGTGAGCTAACTCGGAGTGCATGCAAATTCGATTTGGAGCTGAAGTTGGGAGACGCCATTCAGTTATCTTGAATCAAATTCGTGAAATTATACAAATTTTGTATTTAAACCAAAATATCAAGGATTTGGATGAACTGACAGAAAAGTGTTATATGGGTGAAATGTAGACCAGAATGTTCTCTATAATTTTCCCATAGAACATGATCTCATCGATTACTCAGAAGCCAAGATAAGCGAGGTTTTTTGTTTCTTAAATCGTTTTTTCATCCAGAGTTCCCCAAGTAGTCATTTGTTGAACTTCAACTATATCAAGGAATTGTTGTATTTTGTGGGACTTTCCATTTAAAACCCTATTTTAAGTGTCTTGCTGGAGTAGAGGCAGTCAAATTGGCATCTGAGTGATTTCAAAGCGTTATTATGGGAAAAATCAATTTTTTCACACTTAAACGGCAAAATCGAAGTGATAGCGTAGTCTGAGTGGAAAATGATGTATGGACGAAATGTAGAGACAAATGTGCTCTACAATTATGTCGAAGTAATCATCAAAATTGGTTCAGCGACAGTCGAGATAATTGAGGTTATGTGATATTGAAATTGGTTTTTCGACTGTGGCGCCCCTGGTGTTGTTTCCACAAAGTTCAAATGTTCTAGAAAGTTGTAGCATTTGGTGAGATCTTTCGTTTAAGCCCTCATTCATCAAAATCGGTCACATAGAACCGGAGATATGATTTTTTGAATTTTGTGAACTTTGACCCCTCATATCTCCGGTTCTATTGAAACCACAGCGCGCATACGCACCATTTTGGAAACGTCCTAGACTGGACTATAACATACTAAAATTTCATTAACTTGCACAATGCCGTTTTTGAGAAAAGTGACTTTGAATTTCGATGAATTTTGACGCTATCACAGCGCCACCTGTGGTGACTTTTTGAACTTCCATCTGAAAGTGCTCATCGAGACGAAACCAAAAAGGTAAAATTTAGGTCGCTATGTTAATTAAAACCGGAGATAGAGGCCGGTCAATGTTCGAACTTTGACCCCTTATAGCTCGGGTCAGGGGTTATGGATCGACTTAAGGTTTTTTTTTGTTTGATAGGTATAATCAACGGCTACAACATACTAAAATTTCAGCCCGATGCACAATGGAATTTTTGAGTTATTTAACTTATAAGATTTAAAAATTTTCTTTTTAATAATAGCGCCCCTAGCGGTGGTTTTATGAACTTGCGATGTTAGAAGGGGAAGTGGTATTTCACGAGAGCTTTCCAAAAAGCCCTCACTTTTTAAATTCTGACAATTAGAACCGGAGTTATGGCCATTTTAAGAAATTTTTTTTGGACCCTTATAGCTCGGGTCTGGGGGGTCAGGGCACCTTAAGTTTGGTATTGATGGAAAGCTCTAAGGCCCAGCTATAACATACTAAAATTTGAGCCCGCTCGATGCCATAGGGGCGGAGCTATTGAGAAAACAAAAAAAGGGGGGTCTTCAAAATGGCGGAAGGAGGGGTGGGGGGTGGGGGGCCAATGCACCAAGTTGCAATTTTCACCCGATATATAACCTTTGCCGAAAACCGCAAGTCGATATCTTTTTTAGTTTAGGAGCTATTAAGCTCCAAAGAGCGGCCGGCCGGCCGGGAACGTAAATTAGCCACATATATATTCGTGATCAGGAAGTGCTGAAACACATTTTGGCCAAATTTGAGGTCGATCGGACGACATGAAATTTTGTTAGGATTATAGTAGGTGAGATTGTTAAGAATCTCACCTAATACACCCTTCGTAAGCTTAAAGGGACAGATAATCCTAACCGGCTTATGTAGGTGAGATTCTTAACGTGAGCTAACTCGGAGTGCATGCAAATTCGATTTAGAGCTGAAATTGTGAGTCGCCATTCAGTTATCTTGAATCAAATTCGTGAAATTATACAAATTTTGTATTTAAACCAAAATATCAAGGATTGGGATGAACTGGCACAAAAGTGATATATGGGTGAAATGTAGACCAGAATGTACTCTATAATTTTTCTATAGAACATGATCTCATCGATTACTCAGAAGCCAAGATAAGCGAGGTTTTTTGTTTCTTAACTCGTTTTTTTCATCCAGAGTGCCCCAAGTAGTCATTTGTTGAACTTCAACTATATCAAAGAATTGTTGTATTTTGTGAGACTCTTCATTTAAAACCCTATTTTAAGTGTCTTGGTGGAGTAGAGGCAGTCAAATTGGCATCTGAGTGATTTCAAAGCGTTAATATGGGAAAAATCAATTTTTTCACACTTAAACGGCAAAATCGGAGTGATAGCGTAGTCTGAGTGGAAAATGATGTATGGACGAAATGTAGAGACAAATGTCCTCTACAATTATGTCGAAGTAATCATCAAAATCGGTTCAGCGACAGTCGAGATAATTGAGGTTATGTGATATTGAAATTGGTTTTTCGACTGTGGCGCCCCTGGTGTTGGTCCCACGAAGTTCAAATATTTTAGAAAGTTGTAGCATTTGGTGAGATCTTTCGTTTAAGCCCTCATTCATCAAAATCGGTCACATAGAACCGGAGATATGATTTTTTGAATTTTGTGAACTTTGACCCCTCATATCTCCGGTTCTGTTTTAACCACAGCGCGCATTTGCACCATTTTGGAAACGTCCTAGACTGGACTACAACATACTAAAATTTCATTAACTTGCACAATGCCGTTTTTGAGAAAAGTGACTTTGAATTTCGATGAATTTTGACGCTATCACAGCGCCACCTGTGGTGACTTTTTGAACTTCCATCTGAAAGTGCTCATCGAGACGAAACCAAAAAGGTAAAATTTAGGTCGCTATGTTAGTTAGAACCGGAGATAGAGGCCGGTCAATGTTCGAACTTTGACCCCTTATAGCTCGGGTCAGGGGTTATGGATCGACTTAAGGTTTTTTTTGTTTGATAGGTATAATCAACGGCTACAACATACTAAAATTTCAGCCCGATGCACAATGGAATTTTTGAGTTATTTAACTTTTAAGATTTAAAAATTTTCTTTTTAATAATAGCGCCCCTAGCGGTGGTTTTATGAACTTGCGATGTTAGAAGGGGAAGTGGCATTTCACGAGAGCTTTCCAAAAAGCCCTCACTTTTTAAATTCTGACAATTATAACCGGAGTTATGGCAATTTTAAGAAATATTTTTTGGACCCTTATAGCTCGGGTCAGGGGGGTCGGGGGACCTTAAGTTTGGTATTGATGGAAAGCCCTAAGGCCCAGCTATAACATACTAAAATTTGAGCCCGCTCGATGCCATAGGGGCTGAGCTATTGAGAAAACAAAAAAAGGGTGGTCTTCAAAATGGCGGAAGGAGGGGTGGGGGGTGGGGGGTCAATGCACCAAGTTGCAATTTTCACCCGATATATAACCTTTGCCGAAAACCGCAAGTCGATATCTTTTTTAGTTTAGGAGCTATTAAGCTCCAAAGAGCGGCCGGCCGGCCGGCCGGCCGGCCGGCCAGCCGGCCGGCCGGGAACGTAAAATAGCCACATATATATTCGTGATCAGGAAGTGCTGAAACACATTTTGGCCAAGTTTGAGGTCGATCGGACGACATGAAATTTTGTTAGGATTATAGTAGGTGAGATTGTTAAGAATCTCACCTAATATTATTCATTCATTAGTATTTTCGAAAAATTACTAAAATTTTATGGAATTATATACTCTTTAATTTACTGAATGTATTTAATTTAATCCCTAATTTACTGAAAACTTTTACTAATAATTATTGTCATACCTTTTACTCTTTTTCTAAAATAATACTCCCTCCGTTCCGAAATAAGTCGTACGTTTGGGAAAAATTCTTGTTCCGAAATAAGTCATACGTTTGGGAAAAAATGCGATTAAGGTAAAGTTTGTTGGTAAATGTTTTATGTATCAACAATTATCTCTTGTAAGGAACTATTGCTAATGTCCAGAACTAAAATTGGGGTCCAGTCTTGATGGTATGTTGAGGAACGATTGTCTTAAAAATATATTATTTTTTTGGCGTTTTATTTCCAATCTAAAATAGGTGCAGAACGGTGAGAGATACTGACTTGGGACCTTCGGGGGACCCCCCATAAGTTGACCCTGGGAACATTAATATGTCCTTTATTTTGCCCCCACTCCTTGCCTTCCCCTCCAAAATCATGTTTTTTGGGATTGCTCGAAAACACGTCGTGCGATTTTTTTCTTCAATTCTGGATAAGTTTTAGAGAAACATATAAATTATCCCAGGGTCAACTTATGGGGGGTCCGCTGAAGGTCCCAAGTCCCTATCTCTCACCATTTTGCATCCAGATATTCGAATACATAAAAAAGGATGTTCTTTTTACTGCTCATTCTGCATAATTTGAGATACAAAAAATGTCATATCGGTAATAACTGTTGAGTTGTACTGGTGCATACTAAAAATTTAGAACAAATTCTAGCCTGTAATGTTAATCACAGTCCATTTTTTAGTAATTAACTATCTACCGGAGCTCTTTGAAAAAAAACGCGAAAAATGGACAACTTCAACATATCGATTCCTCAACTTACCATCGTGATAGGATCCTCATATTATCCCTGAACATGAAGGAAAGTTCATACACAAGATATTTGCAAATAACGAAAACATTTTCTGAAACCACTCCTTAATCCCTAATTTTTCGCCAAACGTACGACTTATTTCGGAACGGAGGGAGTATATAAAATGTATAAAATAATGATAGGAGTAATTCTTCTCAAGTTATGGCATCTACAAAGTAGAAGCAATTTTCGTTAAAAGCAGTTTTTTAAAAATAAATGAAAAATTTTCTTTAAAAATCCATTTTTTAATTAAATTGCTCCTAGTATGTAAAGATCTTTAAAGGATAAATAGTAATATAGCAATTTTTCTCCTACTATTATAAAGAAGTGACAATAAAATTGTTCAAATAGTGATTTCTTTTGTTTCACATAGGCTTAGGGGAATTATCATGAGAGGTGAAAGCACTCAATCAACTTTGTGGCAATAAATTTCATTATGCGAGTCTTTTCTCTGCCACCTGTCTCACACATGGATGTACAAAATGTGAAGTAAGTGCCTTTTCCTGAAGCTATTCGACCCACCGGGCGCCCCCGCAGCTTCGTTATGATTCAATTGTATACACTGTGCAAATTATTTATCTTGTGTTTCATCGCAATTTATTCTATAAGAAAAATTCCAGTATTTGTTCTAGATCCCCTCTTCTTGACTTGAAGCCCCTCTAATTTGAACAGAAACGAAAGCAGTGAAAGCCGTAAATAATATTATAACGAGATACAAATCGACAGATTCTATTGCCATATAGTCTCTGGGCTTACCTTATATCTATGTAGAATGTATTGATGGTTCTGTATCGTAATGCTGTATGCTTCTTTTTCTATAACAGAAGGGTGAGTGTTATCCAATATTAGAACGCATGTGTTTCTATTTTCCAATTAATTTCAACCGGATACTTTTGTCATATTGAGCAGGTCAGTACATTTGTATGGCTGTTGCTCTCGCAATTACAGTGCTATTATTTTATTAATATTACTATTGTTATTGAAGTGTGCAGATAATTTATGTTTTAATTATGATGTTGCCTTTTTGGTCACACGTCCACAAAGAACTGATATATTACTCTATCGCATTAAATGCGTTCATATTAATCATCAACCACAAAATCACTAAGGGGAAAACAGAGCTTCTGGTACATATAATTTTAATTGCCTCTCTGTGCAATTTCTTTTCTTTTTTTTTTGGCACAAAAATTTCAAAGGATGTTTTCATCCACAAACACACGCAAACCTTTTTTTTTGTCACAGCTCACCGATATGGAAAATTCATTCACCACTTTTGGTTCACTTGGTGAAAAAAAAACTTTTGATAACTCGATATGACACCGACAACTGCTGAATGGATGGGTGGAGGATCAAATAAACGTACCAGCCGGCAAAGTCACTGTGGAAAAGATTTATTTATCGTACGGTTGATTTTTCAAATGTATGTCATCTCCGCACTTGCCATCCATCATTCATTCGACGTGAATGTCAGAAATATGTGAAATATTTTTATTCAAAATTCACCAATATCCATATACTTTTCACCTAAATCACTATACCTTCACCCACTCATATATTCACCTTAAGTAGAGTGTGTCAAACCTGATAAATCCACTATAAGAACAATTGCTTGAGGGTGTCTCAGGCAATTTTGTGAATATGCTCCTTTCGGCAATCTTCCACATTCAACCCCTTTTTGGATGAGATCCGGAAATTGATGAGATTCTCATGCAATGTTCAATCAATTGATTCAACGTTAGTGCGTGTGTCTCTCTCTCTCCTCTCATCCAAATAAATAGCAACTTTTGGAACAGTTCTCGTGAGATATTTCTAGGAGGGTGCTCTTCCTTTTTCTTAGTATCCGTTTTATTGTGGCTGAACCACTTTCAGGTGGTGCTAAACAGGAGAGTGCTCCAGTGTGAAATTGCAATAGGAATTTTTGAAGAAAGTGAACAATCAAATTCAGTACGATGTGTGATCTTTTTAAAGTGCGATGTGATAAATTGAGTTATTTTACTGTGGAGAATGCCCGATTAAACCGATGGGGAGTCTCGCGATGAACTGAGTGAAAATTCCCAATTTTCCCTCTATCGTCCACGGATTGTCTCTCCACTAGGTTCTTTTGCACATTCGCGATAGGATGATTGTGTTGGTGCGACGTGGTCAGAGGGATACGGCGCTGCTTACCCCGCCAAAAGGATGTTGGGTTGACACAGCCGAAGTGGCGGCAATTCCGTCAGGGGTGAAAGCTCGGGTGGGGCGCACTTGATGCGCATGACTCCAGCATACATCCCAGAGTTGTTTCATACAAGAATTGTGGCAAATGTACCGAGTTCCGATGTTGAGCTTGATGTATGATTTTCATCTCCAATGCTGCTCTCCTTGCTGCTCTCTCTCAAATTCTCACCAAATATGGAGCTTTCATCGGAGAGTATATGTGGTTATAGTGAAATCTCTCTCAAATACATGGAGCATAGATGTGACGTGAATGATGGGTGGAAAAGATGGGAGATGCGGAGAGTTTTTAATCATTTGCCGGATTAAATTCACTTCATCGCACCCATGTAGTAATTCAGTGAGGTTTTCTCTCTGACACACTCTGCAATTGTTTCATTTCCATTCACCACAAATTTGAGTGGAGACTCAAATACGCCATCAAACTGACCCACTATTCTGCATGGGACATTGTTTGTTTGCTTTGGAAATATCTCAATTATCATCCCCCATCTTCCTACATACACATTTGTGTAAATAATATATATTTATATATAATTACATAAATACATTATAGTCAAGTGTGCTAATCCGGGCGCTTCGCTATCTGGATAGTTTATGACTAATCCACTAAAAATAATATTTTTATTTTTATTTCCGTAATATAGTCACTACAGTAACATAATATAACTACTCAAGTTTTAGAAAAATCAAAAATAATATTTTTATCCACTGAATAAGTGAGTGTAATCGACTCATTTCAAACTTGTGCCAGCTGGGTTCTTCACTAAAAATTTTCTAGCAGTGATATTTTCGCTAATAACAGCTGGTTGATTGAAAACATTTATTGTTTTTTCCTTGTGAAAAAAGTATTTTAAATGCAAAGGTTTAATTAAAAGTGAATTAGCGAAAAGGCGACCCAGTCAGTGCATGCTGACTTATTTCAGTATTATCATTATTTTTTCAAAAATTTTCTTTAATATTTTTGATATGTTTTTTATTTTATGTTTCTGAATGAAACAGTGAATAATTCTATGGATTTAGAAGAAGTAAAAATGAATTTCATCAGTCCAAAAATAAGCGTTTAAGTAGCACTCTTCGGAAAGTGATCCAGTTACCTCACCTTACTATATTCAACTATAATAAGGGACATGATTTCGCATCTTATTGATTATCGCTGCAACATATGAAAATTTGTTTATTATAATATTTAAGGTAGAATCATATTAACTGTCAAATTTTTCCCAGACCGTTGCTATATAAAACTTTGCATTTTGATACCAAAAGTCTAGGTATTTTCATAATAAGGCTTTCCTGTCAATACATTGTGATCAGTATACATTGTACATACATAACAGTTGTACATACATAACATTGTACATACACGGTAAAAACTTTTAAACACTGACCAAAATATTGGAACAAGTTTTCCTTGGAACAAATTTCTTTGGAATCAATTTGTACCTAGAAAAGATATTTGTTTGTTCCAAAAAGTTTTCTTTACAGTTTCGTTACAAAATACAGTTACAATTTTGTTATGGTAGTTTTTGGAACCATTTTGATACAGTGGAATGTCTACAAATTTGAGTTGATTTCGTTTTATACAAGGTTGTTCCCGAAATTTGAAACAGAATTTGTTGCATTCGGCTGTTTTGTTCCCAATGTCAGGAACAAATTGGTACATTTTTTTTAAAACAATATTATTCCTACATCTGTAACATATTTTTTCCAAAAATTTTCGATGTCCATGGACGAGGAAATTTTTGGAACGAAATTGTTACTCATATGGGGAATCTTTTTGTTCCCATTGTCGGGAACAAATCCGTGTAAGTGATTTCGCCTTACAATTAAGGCCTATACTTCAGTCGAGATGGATTTCGGTGGCGAAAGTTCATAAGGAACATCAAATAAGAATCAACTTAAGAGTGTTTTATACAGACGCGTGCATGACGAAATCATATGCGAGTGCTGGCAGCTGGAGGGGAAAGGAATCTCGAATTTAAAAAGTGAAACCATGTAGCACGAAAATTGCCACAGATTTGGCGTCCTCTTCCCTTCGGTGACGGGTGAATGAGTGTGAGAGGAGGGATACGCTTTTATACTAGACGAGCCATTTATTGGAACAAATTCGTTACTAATATTGGGTATCTTTTTGTTCCTCCTACAAGGTACAAATTTGTTCCAAAAATTATGGTGCCCGTGGACGAGCTACAATTTGGAACAAATTCATTACTAATATTGGATATCTTTTTGAGTCTCATAAAATGAACAAGATTATGCCAAAAATTATGGTGTCCGTGGACGAGCTAATTTTTGGAACAAATACGTGCCGAAATTTTTTACCGTGTACATAACAGTATACATACATAACAGTATACAATACAATACATTGTGATCAGAGGTGTGCAAGAACCAGGGGCATGACATATCCTATGTTTCCCATATCGTCGGTTCCGAAGAAGACTATTGTAAGTCCAAAATGTAAACTTTACAGGAAAGAGGTTTAAAGTTTGACAGCTAAAATTTATTTTCATTAATTTCACTGCAATTAGTATACTTTCAGCTTTTGAAACTATTTTATCATACTTACGCATTGAATATCTTCTAGTTAACACTACTTTTAAATTAATTATAGCAAAATTGTGGGCAAAAATCTCAATAATTGGGCACGCTGATTTTAAGTTTTTTTCTTGTAACTTTTGCAGGAATATCTTATTCAACATAAAATTTTGTGGGGATATAGATCTAAGGTTTCTGCATCCAATGATACAATCTTTTCATACTATTGTAAGTAGACTTACAATAGTCTTCTTCGGAACCGACGATATGTTTCTAGCGAGCCGAGAAAACTTTTTAGTTTATTAGCTGTTTTCCGTGATTGTAGAATGAATTAGCAAAAAATTCTGATACAAAATAAAAGCCAATTTAATAACGAAGAGGCAACCGAAAACCCTTGGAAACCTACGTAGTTTTGGAGATATCTCGTGAAATGTGTACGAAAACAGGGAAAAAATACACTAAAACCGGACGCATTTTTCAGAGCTAATGTCACCCCCCTGGCAAGAACCATTTGAAACCGAACAAACGTCAAATAAAACTTGTACGTCAATGATCAAAACACAACCTGAACAAATTTATTTTTACGTTTATTCGATTTCAAACGGTTCTTGCACACCCCTGATTTAGATTAAGATTATATATCATTGTTAGAAAGAGATGGCAAATCGATCTATGCTCTGCGAAATCCTCAAATTCATGATCTTGATGCTGTTCCTCAAAAATACTTTCGCATCATTTACCGTTTATCAGAGTAGATCTGAAAGTGGCTCCATACGCGGTCGAAGAGAAAATTGTCACACGGAACACAGGGAAAAAGGTCATCACCAGTACCATGCCCTGCATGCACTTTACTGACTGAAAAAAAAACATTGAAAAATAGTCACTTTCATTAGCTTTAGCTTATTCTTTTCAGAAAAAACATGTGGTACCCATGGATTGAGCTTGGAGGGTCATATTTGGGCTCGTTAGAAAAGCCTTGGAATTTCTGATAAAACTGAACCGGGATAGTAATTTTTATCAGACAATTACTTGTATTACTCCTAAGCTACTTTAGACGATCTTTGTGATTCAATCTGTTCCAATCTGTTCAATAAGTCAGTTGTGAATCGGTAAACGGTAAATGATTCGAAACTTTTGAGGTGTAACTTTAAAGTCACGGATTCGAGCATTCCGTAAAGATAGGACGCTTTGCCCCCTTTTTTGGATCACTCACACCAACACTTACCGAAAGACATTCTGTCCTAAAAAAAAAATAAGATACAATTTACCGAGAAACAAATTTTAGCATGGTTTATCATTTTTTTTAAATTTATTTTCAATTTTATTAATATTTTGACATAAAAATATTTCGAAAATTTGTCTAAAAATCTCGAAAGTTTTACAATTGTGGGTGTATGATGTCCATTTCCCATTAGATTATTTTATAAAGCGATTTGGCTCTTCCAATTAAGGTCCCTATACATTGGGAACAAATATTGTAAAAACAATCGCATTTTTGACTAGAATTACTCCTAATGTATAAAGGCCTTTATATGATGAGATCATATATTCTGTCAGTAGAAGAGGTAAAAAGTTTGGAGTGGTATATCTCAGCTCCCGATGAACATAATTGGATGAGTGAACTATTGTTGGAAAGCTTGGTTCATTAGCTTTCAGAATCTGGTATATGTAGTCTGCTATGAGTAAATCATGGTCATCCAGAACCATTTATGTCGAAGAAGACACTTTTTGCAACGTCTTTTTTGACCATTCACTGCTGGGACCAGGAGTGACCCATAATTCTCGCACTTGGACTGTTCGTTAGAGGAACTTAAAGGGTATAATTTGTAGAAGAAACTTTTTTTTTGGACATCTTACTTTTTTTTATTCATCGACTTTTGCAAGAATTTTAACATTTTACACGCAAGGAAAAAATTACAAAAATCCTAAAAGAGTGGTTTCTGGAGGGGAAGGATAGACGTGGGGATGAAATTGATATGATATTTGGATTCCTTGGATCAACTTATGGGGGAGTACTTAGAACATTCCAAGTCGATATCTTCATTAGTTTGTCCAGAAAATGAGATAGAAGGATTTCTGTCATTTTTTTCTATGCGTGTAAAATGTTAAAATTCTTGCAAAAGTCGATGAATAAAAAAAAGTAAGATGTCCAAAAAAAAAGTTTCTTCCACAAATTATACCCTTTGAGTTCCTCTAACGAGCAGTCCAAGTGCGAGAATTATGGGTCACTCCCGGTCCCAGCAGTGAATGGTCAAAAAAGACGTTGCAAAAAGTGTCTTCTTCGACATAAATGGTTCTGGATGACCATGATTTACTCATAGCAGACTACATATACCAGATTCTGAAAGCTAATGAACCAAGCTTTCCAACAATAGTTCACTCATCCAATTATGTTCATCAGGAGCTGAGATATACCACTCCAAACTTTTTACCTCTTCTACTGACAGAATATATGATCTCATCTAATATAATGCGAAAACAAAAATTTTCATAAATGAAAATCACAAAATCTCAAATAAGACTTTTCTATTTCCAAGTGCTACAATTTAATTAATTAGAAACATAGGAATTTAGACCTTTAAGATATTTACAATTGCACTGAAAAGCTTCGTGCGCAGCCCATTTGATGGAACACACACAAGAAATCATACCGCACGTACTGGTCTTGTTGTGTGTTCTCCTACTAATCGTACCCTCTGGGTCGAAGGGAAATATAGTACATACATAACATCACCCAGTACAAGTAATGCTCAGTGGAGCCTTTTCCTCAAGAGTTTGAACTGGTTGGTTTGTAGGGGAAAAAAATTGTGAAACAATTTTCGAAGTCATCAAAAACTCGTCTATACACGGTCTATTAATTTTCCTCTTGTGGCTATAAGGTTCGAGCATTTCGAGCGTATGCGGAAGGAGGTGATACAGTTTAGAGAAATAGGGTTGGCACAAAAAAAAAGGAGCTAGGGATAATTTGTGAAGACAAGAAAGTGAGAAAGCCTACCCGCATGAAATGTTGACTGAGAATATTGTTGCTCAAATTTAATGTTGCTGACGTTTGCAATCTCATGATCGGCCTAGAAAAGACACTGTGAGAGAATGTGTCCTTAAAAACACACATCTACATACTCTCACTTGACTTCAACCTCTCCCACATAAAGCTCAGAACGTCTCTCACACGGAGGACAAAAGGAAGAAAAGCTCTAGCTATTTGTGTAGGTCTTCATACCAGTGCATAAAGGCAAAATGGAGAAAAACATGTAGGTTCCATTAAATATTTAAATTTAATTTACATTGTTTCCCACCCATAGCCATACATAAATGTTCATGGTGATCCTGAGGGTGGTATAAAAGAGGTCTATGTTAGGTGTCGCATAAAAACTTTTTTTTTCTCACCATATGCCCCTATACCTATACCAACGGTTATAATTGTAAATATTTTGATGGGACATATCCGCATATAAAATTTTCAAGGATTTTCTTACAATATCAACATGCAACATCCTCAGTCCAAATCTTATCCATTCTCTCTTTCATTTTCATATTTCTTTCAACACACAAAAGTGTACTAGACACTCTCATCTTCAGGACATGAAAATTGAACAAGAAGACAAGATGATGGTTGCAACTTTCACAAGATACGACACGCTATGTCAATAGAAACCACAAAGAAAGTGCATTACCGTAATACGTAAATTAATTTGCTTTTCATCCCCTGCATCTAAAGCTTACTTCGAATTTTATCACTCTCAAGGAAGTCTGACTCTTACTCTATGCACCTCTCTCTGGTATGTGTTAACAATATAAATAATTTTTTATTGACTATTTAATTTCTAGACTCTTGGAACCTCATCCATATTCATTTTCAACTTGAGTTTTCCTCAAGGGGGTAGCCTGAATTGCAAGTTAAAAAAAACAATTTTCCGTTGCTGAAATGGGTAAGCTATAGAGAAGACTGGGACAAAAAGTCACAAAACGGATATTTTATTTTTTTACAAGCTACCCTAGTGCCACAGAAATTTCTAATTAGTGCAGTTTTATAGGAAATTTACCGCTCTACAACTTTGTGAAATTCATTTTCCTCTATTTTATAAGGAAATACATTTATCGAGCTGTTTTCTTAAAGGTAATTTTGTGACCATTTTCAGAAATGCTGGGGCAAATAGTACCAGGTATGAGATATTATCATATTTTGATTTGCTTTATTGCGGGCTTTCATAAATTTAAAAAAAAATAGGTAGGTGACATATTTTCATAGGAAATTTATTCTTCTACCTTTTCAAACAGCGTTTTCTCTATCTAAACGAGAAAACCGCTTTTCAATCTATTTTAGAAAAAACACATAAGAGACGGCTAATCGTTTGACCAATGCAAACGAAAAGCGGCGAGTCATAGAAATGACGTTTTTTCTCGCCGTGAGACATCAGAAATTGCTTCGATCTTTGTCACTTTTTGCTCCATACCTTTTGTTACTTTTTACCCCAAGTGGTCGTTTTTAATAAATGGATTTCTGGAGAAAAGAATCTTTGTAAAATTCTAAAATAGATATAGTGGTTTCATATTCAAAGAGTCCAAATCATTTAGGAAATATTTACCAGTGCATCAATTTTGGAAAATAAGTAGGTCAAAATTGATATCTGTTGTAAGGAAAACATTTTAAAAATAGGACTAAAAATTTCAATATTTTTTTATATTCTAAATTCCTTGTTCCAAATTTAAGAAACTTATGACTTTGAAGAAGGTATATAGAGCCCATTTATGGAAAAAAATTTAAGCCGCTATCTCTTTTATCTTGGAAGATATTGAATTTTCAAATTCTCAATTTGTGACTTTTTGCCCCAGTCTCCCCCACCTAAGAATATACCAAAAAAAAAAAACAAAAACCAATTTGAAGCAGCTTTGCAAGCGTTCGGGTGGACACCCAGAATTTTGAATTTGAAACGCATTTTTTCCTCTTCTCATTTTTACAATACATTTTATAAAATTCGCCGAATAGATAGCTCAAAATCATATGTAGCGATAAAAATAAAAAATGGGTTTATCCTCTTCAGAATTAAATTTTCTTTTCGTTAAAAATAAATGGATTTTGCGAATTGTTTTTTTTTAAGTTTTTACAGAATATTAAAGTCAATATTTAATTTCGGGTTTCACGTCTTTGATTTTCTTTAGATTTAATTACGAAATACAGCTATTAAAACAGATTTTTTAAATTTTATTTTAAACACAAGAATTATAACTTATTTTATTTCTTTTTATTTTCCGGTAAATAATAATTATCGTGAAATGCAATAATTATTAATAATTTATTTCGAAAAAAATTAAGCACTTTGAATATGTATAAACATATATCAAAAATTTTATCAAGTTTGGTCATTTTCTAATCCTCCAAAAAATATTGTGAAAACAGTTCTTTTTGACTCCCAATTTAGGTTCCCCCCTTAAATCATCATGAGGTACATATCACATTTTCTATGAACAGAGCGTGAAGAAGGGATCGAAATGGGAAGAAGGTTAAACAAACAGTGACTGAGGCCAAACTAAGAAAATGTTCTTGTGAAATGAATTTCGAGACAAGTGGAAAAGAACATATATTCTCAGCAATGCCCCTAAGTTTTAGGGGATGGGCAAAAATGTTTGTGAGGGACGCGCACACATTCGAGAGATTCGAGAATGACACTGGACTGTTTGCCTAAGCTTCTGATGAAGTTGGCAAACAATTTTGTGAATCTGTTTAACCCACTATGGCAAACTCATACCGTTCCCCATTCCATCCTTAATTTTCGAAATATGTGGTACAGCTACAATACAAGTTATTTTTTTTAGAAAAAGCTTGCAAATCTCACAGCAAATTATTATACACGACTACGTTTTAATTGCTCGTACTACACAGAGGACAACACATATAACTAATCTATTAGTTTTCACAATTGAATTCGTCACCCCTTCTGAAGTTTAGAGAAATTTGTCATAATATTGTTAGTCCGCACATCAGTCTATCTACTTGTCAGTCCGTTATGAAATATTACCCCAATTTCTGGGTTATATAATTTAAGTCTTACATCTTCCAATCGGGTTTAAAGGATTATTCGTATTCTCTAATAAAATTTTTAATAGGCACCAAATTTCTTTCATTCTTTTACCTAAAAAGTGTAAAATTTCACAGTGACGAGGCTGAAATGGAAATTCTCTTAATGCTGATCTCGATAGCATTTTAAACTTCTAACTAAATACTGAAAATTATTACTTGAGGTCGTGATATGCAATGCGTCATTATGCTTTTACTCAGAAACGACAATCTCTACTTTTAGCAATAAAAATTTAACTTATTTAGACTTCGTTTTTCACAGAATTGAAAGGATTGAGACTAAACGGTTTGAGATATTGGCTTGAAAGCATTGAGAAACACCCCATTAGTTGAACTCTAAGGTAAACTTAAATTGGCCAATCTCAATTCTTAATTTTTAGATATGTTTTTAATTTTGTCCAGATTATTAATTCCGCAGGGAGAAGTTCACCGGTTAAAGTAGGTTCATCCACCTTATATCGAGTAATAGCGTCGAATCATTTAAACAACTGTTTCTTTTTCAAAGTCTATGTTTTTTAGAAAACACTAAAATTGGGTTGAAATAAATTCTGAAAATTTTGGATCTGTGCCAACTAATAAATAATCGGAAATAAATCGGTTATAAAACAGCAATTTCTTTTCATTTGAAATTAAGTTCTTTGATTACTTTTACATTTGAAATATATATTTGATATAATGTATCGGTTCAGTTTAATTGTAAATCGACGTATAAAATAAAGTCACACAATGCAATTTGTTTTGTAAAATCCTTAAATTAATGTACATGATTTTTCGGAAACCCAAACAACTGTATTTAATCAAAATAGATAATTTTAGATCATACCATTAAAATCTTGAATAGCAGCATTCCCCAAAGGTAAAAGGCATTATAAGGTAAAGTATCCTATGTCGACCACTTAAGGATACATTTTGTGAAAAACTTATGAAGAAACAGTTATAATTTGTTTTTTTGATAGGGTTTTTACCGAAAACTACAGAATAGATCCTTATCTATCTAATTGTGAACTTCATTTAGTCATAATATAATTTTAAATTATAAAAAAAATTAAAATGTTTCAAAAATGCGAAGTGTTCCTCTACTCGACCACTTCAATATCAGTGTACCTTCACTCGACCGCCTGGGGTTCCTCTACTCGACCACCCATTTTTTCTTAAAATTAAACAAATCACAAAACTAAAAAGTCACGGATTCAACTTTGGCTTGTTTAACACATCATGAATAGCACTTAAAATTTAGTTATTCAATAAAATAAATAGGGAAACTCATTTTTATGAATTTATTCAGAAGTAGAACAACATTCAAGTGAAAAAGCTTCACTTGCTATGATTCGTCGACCGATCGAATTGAGCGAATTGAGGAACAATTTATCTGAAATGCACTTTCAATTTTAATACATAAAATTAATCTTTAACTTAGTCATGGTACTAAAATTTTTGCACAAGTAATAAAGATTAGGTCCTCAACTTGCGATTAGACTCAAAATTTAAATTCTCAAGTAATCTCTGAGGGTAATAATTGAAATAATTCCTTAAGAAAAAAGTCAAGAATATCAAAAAGTATGCCATAATTTAATGAAAAATTGCGAATTTTTATTTAAGAAATACCTTAACGCTCCGTTTTTTTATGACTTTTCAGTGTTTTATGGTCAATTTCTATGATATTTTCACTGATTTGGATTAATTAAGAAGTAATTGATCCTATGATGTTAAACCATTCGTTAAATATTATTGTAAATGTAAATAAATTAAATAAATATTATATTTTAACCGGTCGACTTGAGGAACCCAGGGTGGTCGACTCGAGAGGCGGTCGACTCGAGGATACCTTACCTTATTAAAACTTCTTTTCAATAAAGTACAAAAATTCTGGTCTTTACTCGCCACATAATCCACAACATCCTTATTGAGATAATAAAATATATAAATCGGAAACTTTTTTATAATCAAACACAGAAAAAATTGTTTTGCAAAATTGTTCGTAAATGTTTGTCAATTCCTATTGGGGACTTACGAAAGGCTAGTTAAACGTATTACTCACAAAAAAGTTCGTAAAAGTTTGTACATTTTCACAAATTTACTTCATAACATGATCATTTGACGAGCATTTTTGTTTGTTTACAAACATTTGTTCGTATATTTTTGTTTTTCTGACGAAACTTTACGAATAAATGACACAATTTTACGAACATTTTTATGTATTTACGAACATTTACAAAAACTGTTTGTAAAAGAACAGAACATGCTCTTCGAATGATTATATTACGTACAAAGTATTTGAAAAGAGTACGAACTTTTACAAACTTGTTTGTGAGTCATACGATTTACGAACATTTCGTAAGTCCCCAGTAAGAATTCACAATCATTTACAAACTATTTTACTAAATATTTTTTTTTATAGCTAGAAAGCTAGTAACTAAAATAATATTCCAGCTACTATACAGTACATATTCATTTAGATAAAAAAAATATTGGCAAAAATTATTATTAATGCGAAATTGTCACACTCTTCTCTAATATACAAATAATAATTTTGATGCTCAGTAAATTATCCGTTTAATCAGTTAAAAATTAGTCATCTGAAGTCGTTACAAAACGGAAAGTTGTTTGGAGAATAATTCTGAAGAATTATCCGAAATTTAAATTATTACTCAAATTTCACTTTTAAAAGAATATTTGAGTAATTTTAAACATTGTAATTTTCATTTTACTTATCAACTTACCAAATTTGATTTTTATTAACCATTTTCACCTAAGTTGTGCCCAATTCTGTTCAATCAGAGTATGAAAATGGCTTAAAATTATATATAAACTGAATAAATACTTGTACTCGTTGAATCTACTAACTTTAGGCGATTTCCCTAAATTGCCAAAATCGATCATAATTTTCAAGAAGGATTTACCCTTATTCTGAATCTCATTCTACTTTCTCTATCTTAGTGTGGATCCATCCACTCTAAACTTTCAATCATCAGCTCAGGGCAAAACGACATCTGCCCCCTTTCGCATATTCTCTCTTAGTTTTTGGGTATACTTTTACGAGTGGGCGTAACAGAAGACAACATTGAAAATAATAAGGGGGCTTCTCACGATTTTACAATATAATTTATTGAAGGTTTGCCTGTGTTGCTGGGTGAATGGATGAAGATCAAGCAAGGGGTTGTAATATCAACTGCCACATATATATTTATATGAGATTCTTATCGAAGGTGACTCTACATCTCCGTGTAAAGATACTCCACCCCTACTCTCAAAAATTGAGCTAAAACGTATGTATTATAGATAGAATCTTAGAAGAGATTGAAATCAATGTGAAAAAGAACACAGAATCCCATCTCACAGTTGCTCTCATTCATATTATGTGCAAATTTTATACAATGCCAGAAGCCAAGTCAGTAAAATCTTTTTTTGTACACTCAAACATTTTTCTGCAATATTACCAAGAATAAACATTTTATTTCACCATAGAATAGTGTTGAAATGCATGATAGTTAAATAAAATAAAATATAATGTCAACGAGAAAATTTATGAGATGGCATTCCTCTTCATAGAATTCTATTGTGTGAAAATTGTTGGATAAATGCGTACAATAATTTAATTACAAAAGCATAGAATTAAGGAAAGTTGACATTATAGGAGAGAACGTGGGGTTGCAAAATGATAAATTCAATATCACAACGTAAATAGATTTTTTACTGAGAAAAAGAGCCAAGATTTGATACTGAAATTTGCTTATTTTGGCATCTTCATATGCCTCTCGAGAACTCCAAATCCAGAATTAAATCTAATAGAAAAGCATATTATAAATAAAAAGAAATACAGAGTGTCAATTTAAAGCTAATCTTCATGGAAATCAGAAGAAAACAAGTTTTAAGATCAAGATGATAAAAATATTGCCATAAACTACACGGTATTGCAAAATAATTAATATGGACTGGAAGAAAGATCTCTAATTATGTTCGATTGAAAATTAATTCAATTAGGTTTGGGAAGAGTCGGGCAGATAACAAAAGTTGAAAGGACATGTGACATGGAAAATAGAGATTGTGATATTGAGCAAAAAGGCGACACAACAACGGAAATTTCATGAAAATTTCATTAAAACGGATTACTCCTAAGTCTGTTTAATCTCATGTTTTCTCCATCTTCCGCCCTTTCTCTTACACAATCCGCTAGTCTCTATACAGTTTATTATAACACGAAAGTTATTCAAGTGATAACTTCCACGACTTTTAACTCCTCCCTCTGTCTACAGTACATCTTCTCAAAATCAATTATTTCAAGTCACTATACCGTTCTATTTTAACATTATGTAAATATACAAGGCACGGGCAAGCAGATATAATATCAATATCCGTGTTTGAAGCTTGCTTTTGTTATTTAATTATTACAGTAATTTAATTGTCCATCTACACTTAAATATCCCTAATCCCACAATTTTACATATATTTCACTCCAAGGCGAATACTCCGTCTAGTGATTAATGACCGCGGAATGTGTGGAAAATAAGCAAATGCAAACATGACCTTGCCACATAATTACAATAATCACCCAGATTAAGCATCCACCCACTATAAATGCTCTACAGTAAACTGATAACGCAGTTACTTTCATTAGAATCGCCATAGTACTAACATAAATCTTATTTCATTCGTCCTTAATTGCGCCTCCTCTTCGTCCAGTTCACATAAATATCCAACAAACAGAACTGGAGGCTCATACCACACTGCTTGAATTCTCTCTGTGTCTGACTTGATTCTGGGTACACATCTTGCAAGGTCCGGATGGTTCAGTTTAGCTCAAGGCACTTTTGGATTGTGATCAAGTGGCACCATTTGGGTGGAGCCAATGGCTAAAATATATTGGAGAAGTTGAAGTTTTGCAAATAATTTATGCTTCTCTAAATAAGCTTGCTTATATGTATATAACAAAACAAAAGCATTGGAATGACACAATTTTACTCTGAAAAATCTCTAACAAATTAATCTCGGAAAATTTTCCCTTCTATTCATCCCTAATTATCTTCACATCTCATACATATTCATTTTCATAATTTAAATTATTGTCCCACAAATTCCCAATGCTCTTAATATTCTTCGTATAATGATTTGTTCCCTTAATAAACATTTCAGTCACAAAGCACTGTATTTTCTAAAATAAAAATTCAAGATCAACAATATTCTAAGCCAAAGAAATCTTTAAACATAAATGTATTGGTCCTTTCTTAACAAATATATCAAAAAAAGGAACGTTTTTCAAACCATTATTATGGTTATCTCTTTAACTTTACTTTTCAAATTACAAGCCTTGCAATAGGTAAATTAGTAGAGCTGGGTAGAGCGCTCCTTAAATTATGTAAGTGTTTTGGATTCAAATTCCCATTAGGGATAAGGAAATTTCTGTCATGAAAACATCACTGAACTTAATAAAAAATAAGGATTAAAAATTTTTGACCAACAAAATAGCATTTTAGTCAGTAATAAAAATAATATAGATATTATCAGTAAAAAATATCGGTTCATAACCGATAGCTCATTTTTATTTGAAATTCAATTATCCCGTCTAACCAGATAAGCGTGGATTATACTCTGAATTAACCCCTACCTTTCATACCTTACTTTTAAGACGGTCCCATACAAAATACCCCTTACCAAATATACATGAAGGACACTGTTTTGCGTTCATTGTGGTGAAAAACGGAACTACGAAAATTATGTTGCCGACCGTGTTGCTCAGTTGACAGTGACAAGATGGAATATATTCCAAAACATTTAATTTTTTTTAATACTCACAAAGATTCTCAGTGTTTTTAGTGTATTTTTAATAATATTGAATGTGCGTGAGTGCGTTTCGTGTAGAGAAAAGTGTCGTGGTAACTATAAACAAATTTCCAACCTTGAAATACGTGTTTTTATTTCGTTTCGGAGGTATTTTTTGGGAGACAATCTTTTTCAGAATAGTTTTTATATTTCTAATGTTAAATCGCTCATACTGGTTAATTAAAATATATCACTATCTTTGTAGCTACAATCATTTGTATAGAATTCGAAAGTAAAATCAGGATGTGCAATTGTCAGTTTCATTCCACCGCCATTGATGTACGTAGCAAAATCAAGTCCTTAATTCGGGCCTACCACTCGGATTTTGCCGATGAGGGCCAAAATAGTTTCTAAAGCTGGGTGTTAATTAATGGCTCAACGATGGGCCCCTTTACCCTGTGTCAGACGGGATATTACTCCTGTCCTGAGGTGTATTTTGGGTAATGTTTGAGTGATGTATAAAGCGGTTCGAAGTTCGAATCGGTAAAAAAATGTCGTCTATGCTGACTATGGGAGTCATAATACATTTCGACTTTACGCAATAATGCTATACGGTATTATTATGTTACGACTGACTGTAAATGTCAATTTTTTAGAATAATAATTTGAAGTTGATATGTATAATCATATGCTTAAGTGAGTCATGTCATAAGTATCATAAGGATCATAAAATACTTGGCTGAATGACGGGTAAAACAGGGAAAGAGAACGAAATGTAAAAGAAACTAAAACAGTTTCCAACTAATTTTACAATTCGCCAATTAAACCGATATTTCTTAAGATTTTTCTATATCTTTTCGATCCCAGGTGGGTATTTTACATATTTTCGCACTTTATTAAATATTTCCATGGTCTTACAGCCCTATCGTCCGATTTTGGTATTAAACTTTATGATACTACATCAGTTCGTAAAATCTTTATAAATAATTTCGCTGCTTTTTTGCCTATACAGGGTATATAGGCTATTCAGCCGGGTAATTCATGGCTTAGTTATCATACCCTGAAGCTGATGTTGCTTAGGATATCGATTTTGATTAGTTTGAAAGGCTATCCAATAGTTTTTCACCCAAATACAGCAATAAATGGTAATAAACTGTGATTGGAGCCCGGATTTGATAGTCCTACCACTGGATCACGCTTAGTCTAATCTCTGTGACATGGCCTACGTCATGTTTTGCAGCCATTTTGTTGGACAAAAATCACTTATTGATACACTTTTTTCATATAAAAGCGTATTTTACTCAAATATACCATTACTTAGGTTAAAAGTGAAACAATTCCGGCAGTGTTCATGCAAAATGCATTAATAACAGCAGGAAGTCATTATATTAAATTCCTTTTTACGTAAATAGTTCATTAAATAAAATTTTACAACAAAAAGTAGCGTTTAGGTACATGTGACAAAATTGTACCAATGCATTTTTTTTAAAGTTCTATAAAAATATTAGTCCTTCTCCTAAAAAATTCTAATAAGGCACAATTTGTAGCTTTATAATAAAGCTCTATAAGAAAAAAAGTTTCAGTCAAAATATTAATTAGATCTTCAGATATTAAATCCTTTATAGAGAGTTTTTAAGCATTGGTACAATTTTGTCCGGCACTGCATATAACCCATGACGCTAATAACATTAATGAGATTCTCCTGAAAATACTTACCAAAAAATGATAAATGTCGTTTCTATGAAAAATATTATATATAGTTTCTGTAGTTTCTAGTGTCAAAAGGTTATTAACCAAAAAATGAAAATATAAAAAAATATTCTTTTTAATTCCTAAATTAATTAAATTTTTGAGCTTAAAAATTTACTGTATAGCAAATAACTGAAGATTTGCAACAAAATATCCTGGTTTTCTACAACCTTCCTACTTCGTGATTATAAACTTTGGAAAAATTAGCTTTAAATATTCTGGAAAATTATTTTCTTGCAAGAGGCACCGGTTTTGGGTCGTTTTTCCTAGCGCGCTCGGTCAAATGACAAACCGCGGTAGGGTAGGCTACTCAACAAATTTTTCTTGGAAAAGATGCAAAAATTAAATTCAAACAATGAAAAATATATTACTTATTTTGAGAAATTCATAAAGTTTGATAGAGACATTATACCGTTTAAATATGTGTTAATTTTAAAAAGTTTTGAGCTGATCAATTTAACCGGGTCTTGGTGGGTTTAGTGTTAAAAGTTAATAGGGGAAAGTGACCATGCTTGATACGATCCAAGCTTAATAATAACTATTTATTTTCTATGGTAATCAATAGTTATGACTTATCGCAATATATTTCAATAGCTAGTGCTAAGCCTCACATTTCCTAAAAAAAAATAGGATCCTAGGTCTTTTTTCCTAGTTTCCCGAAGCAAAAAAACAAAAATAGGTCCAAAACTGTAATTTTGATACATGATATTTTATAAGTATTTCTTAATTAATGTCGCTGTTCAGGAAAACTACTATCATAGGCACATAGAGGGTTCATCAGTATCAATATTTATGTAAAAATATTTTTACTTGGGGACACTGTTTTTGTGGGTGGTGACAAATTCATAAATTCTACCTGTGTCCATCCTATATTTTAAGAAGGGTCCATGAATGATAATTTAATTGTGGCAACTCTATCGTTAGATGTGATTCTTTCATAATTACACCTATTGTAAACCGCCAATTATATCGACAATTGACATAGCCTTCAACCCTGTTGCCTGAATTTTATGGTTGCAGAGTGACATTTTCATGGGCTCAGAGTGAAAAAATGGTTTTCGATAGTGCCCTAATGTCATAAAAACACAGCTTAGAAAAATTACATAAAAGTGATTTAAAAACTAATAACCAGTCGTACAAACGGTTTAAGCAGATAGATTAGAGTTCCGTCTAAATATTGATGTGCAATTTTTTGTATCCGGTGAAATTTTTACAGTGAAAATAGGCCTCCGATTTGTCGAATCAATTATTATACAGGAAGGCCCCGGACCCGACTTGTATAAAAGTCGCCACTGAATTTTCATTTTCTTCTTGAGGAAACTCTAAGGATTTCCAGGAACTATTTGAGGTAGGACTATGAACCTAATAAGTGAGACATTTTTTTGTCATAGTGGAAGAATCGCTTCGGTTTGTGTGTTAATCAGAAAAAAATCACAAACCTTGGACATAATTTTACAGTATCAAGCATGGTCACTTTCCCCTACGCATATTTATAACTTTTCAGACATTTCAATCAAGATTTAACTAGCTTTATTTATTTATTTTTTAATATTATAACTGGAGAGTTTTAATTTTTGTCCTAGGAGTCTTACTTATACGATTCAAATATCTTACGTCAATGAATTTTAATAGGATATTAATTAAAATAACTTTAAAAAAATCAATTAGTTTTTTAGATCCTAAAATATTTTTTTGGTAAGATTGCAAAAATTAGATTGTAAAGAATATCAGCTAATACGAATTTAATTTTATTCATAAATTCGTAATTAAAAATTACCTCTTTACATTACGATTGAATTTCATGTATTATTCTGGTAAAGCACCATCCAAATAACATGGCTTTTATTTTCAAACCATGATTTATAACGCCACAAACCTTGCTGACTCAAGCGACGAAATGCCAAATATAAATTGAGTTTGATGTCCAGCAATAAAGTAGACAAAATTCAAATGGTCTTTATTAATGGAATGTTACTTACACTCTGGGTCTGATTTTAATTAAAATTGATTTTAATTTTTTTTATCCCTGAACTCAGAACATTCTTAGCAAGGATGGGCATTCTGTGTCGCATTTTTTTACCCCCACTATGCCAGAGTGAATAAATAGAAGATATAAAAAAAACGACCAGCTAATGAATCTTGGCAGTGCTGTTCTCCATGGTAGTCCTATATACGCGAAGACTCAAAAGCAGAATGCACCATGGAGTATTTGTGGTGACGATGAAAAGGGGCTTAATGGGACTAAATTGTCCTCACGACCTGGTTGTATGAAATACGTCACGAACACATGAACCTCTTTCACGGTTCATTCTGGATTGTTTATTGATGAATCAGGAGTTCCCTGTTGTCCTTGACTGTATACATCATCACCTGTCGCAGTGGAAGCACCGTCGTATACATCGCCTGAATGCCCTCATCTTGTGAATTACTTGTTCCTGTGTGAGGAGATATTATTAAATATTACACCATATCCAAGAGCCATTGCAAATCCTATCAATTAAGGTAAGTTCAATGTGAGATACTTAAGGATAGGTTTTACTTCACAATGTTCATGAAAATCATAGCATATTCGAAAAGGTCTAAAGAGAAATCGGGAAAGCATCCGATCAATTTATTATGAAATTCACTATTCATAAAGCCAGAGTGTTCCAAATACCTTTTTGAATTCAAGCAAAATTAGTAAATTGATCCTTTGAACATAAAATACTTCTGTGGAAATCAATATGTCTACTGACTTCTGTGAAACTAAAAAAAAAGTGGAAAACGAATTTTACTTGCCACATGCTGAAACTAACCCGCTGTCAATCGGTTTAATTGTAAAATCGATTCCTAGTGATTTTAGTTGGGTTTCCCCCTTTCTCTCACCCTTCTGAATTATCCGTAAAACTCTATACCAATCCTTTTACCAACTAACATGGGATTCATCTTGTAAATAATTCAATGTTCAACTTAATTTTCTCCGCACCAGAATATGTGCAATAGGTACAGGAAAAGAATAATTCGATTTAGAAAAAAGGAGGTGAGAAAGTGCTTCATTTAAAAATCGTATGGCTCACCTGCATCAAATTGAAACACATTGCAATTAGTGCCATTCCAAGCAGCAAATAAATTGCACAGAGGATAAAGCTCAACTCCACGCCAGTTCCTTCGAAGCCAGTTATCTGTGTAAAAAAATTAAGTTTTTTTTGTATGTGCACGAAAACATAAAACGTTGAAACATAACAAGAATTTTGCAAAGAACCTGAAGCTACAAACTACACATTTGTATCTCATAATTCTCTTTCTCTTAACAAAACTTAACAAACTTAACAAATCAAAATAACATAAATAAACCTACTTATATCTTGAGAAAAAGTCATGGATAAGCTTACAGTAGGGTCACTGAAAATCTCAAATACCTACGACTAACCGTTTAACCTGAGTAGGATTACTAAATGATGGACGAAGGTTGAAATGATGTTTAATGTGTTTGTTGTTCTTATTTTTTCCGCAAAATTATTTTATGCTAAAATGATATTATCATTTATCAAAATGTTAGGGAGTTGTGCCAAATTTCGGACAGTTGACTTATAAGCACGAATGTTCTATATATAAAGTGTCATACCAATTCAAATATTTTATTACTTCCCTCTCAGGAGAGTTTTTCACAACCTTAAAAATAGTTCATTGCCTTTATTTTCACTTAAATAATTCTCATCATATTAAGAATTAATAAAAATCTGGATATTGCTTTGTGTGCAATATCGGACACCAAGTTTCTAGAGTTTTCTTCTCTAAATACCTACACACTAAATACTTCTTCTACGGCATCTCGTTCGCTTTAGGAAAAAAAACTTAAAATTTGCAGAATTTTTAGGAAATAAAAGTGTACGATATTGCAAGCTGATACAAAATTACCCACTTCCCCTAGTACTAAAATTGAAAGATTATAAATTTTGCATTTCTATTGCAGTTGAACTGAGTTGAACTCTAAAAAAAATTAATTATATAGAGATTTCTGCTTACGTTTAAATTAACTTTCCAAAAAAAATCTGCATGGGGCCTCCAAATTAAACCCCTCCATTTCGCATGAATTTGAGCAAATAAAAAAGTGATATCTGACAGATATATAAAATAATTTTCTGTGTTTCCTGCATAACACTGAATTTAAATAAATGTGCATATCACAATATGGTGACACATTTTGAACTTTGATGCAAATGCAATTTTGACATCCAAACCTGAAATATATATAATTTAGCACAAAACAAACAGATATATGTATGCGCACATTTTTTCCCATTTAATTATGTATATGAATTTTAAAACGCAATAATATATATTTCTGTTTTATCCATTCCCAAATTAATTTGTCAGATTCAGTGGAACCTTAACTAAGTACTGAAAAATCTTCGTCCTTTGAAAATTTATCACCTGTAAAATATGCAATGCGATCTCGTAAAAAAGGAAATTTATGCTCTTAACATCGCATCATAAATATGGAAGAATTCCTGACCATAAAATACCACTCCTCTCGGGAACAGTTACTATACTACCACTTTTTACATTGCATTGGGCAATATTATAAAATCTCGTCTATTGTAATCGTCACAATATTGCATGTCTCTGCATTACTCTTATACTTCTCCCAGTAATTCTTTTTGGACTTTCATTCTAACAAAAATAAGATTGGCGAAAATTTGATCTTTTGAGTAATCATTTTCGGTTACTCTTCAGAATTTAACGGAGAGAGAACGATTAGAGATAACGTTGTAAGGGTTTTCTTGTAGTTGTAGGGCGATAGTCTTTTTACTAATTGCAGAATTTTAAAGTGAGCTTTTTTAAAGTTTACATATTAATTAGGAAATAATAAAAACTTTACATCATAATGCAATATGAAATGTTTCTATCCTTAGTTGGACTAAAAAGATTAGAGCTCCTTTACAACAAAGCTTATTAACGATTTCTAGAAATATTTTGAAAAAATACTTATAGGGCAAACAATATTTTTTGGCAGTTTCGTCAAAATATTGAAATTATTTAATGTCTCTAATAAAATTCAAGAAGATCTATATAATATGTTTTATTTAATCTATCCTTTCCTATAAAGCGAAGTGTTTAAAGTGCCAAAAGGCCATGACGGAAATTCTTAAATTGTCAATAGGTGTTCTTCTCACCCTATTTGAGTAGAACTACAGTTTAATTAAACACATAAAAATTCTTCATTCAAACAATTAAATGCATTCCCATAAAAATTGTATTTCATAGTACCCGTCACTGAGAATCACACATTCCATAAGCTCAAAGCCCATATCTTTGGCTCAGATAAGTCATAAAAGAGGAAACCCTCATGATTATTCAATAAAATGCCATACAGCTGAAAATATACATTTGGACAAAATACCCACATTAACCACTATACCCAGTAATTTTCAGATAGCAACTTGAATAAACTTGCAAGCATGTTTCTTCTGTTACTGCAATAGTCTCAAGAAAAGCACTGAATTTATTGGGGGAAGATGGAGACGCCTGGTGGATATTTTATGAGATCTTTTGGAAATGTATTATTATGTGGTGCAATATAAGCAGAAACGTAGCCCCGAAACCACTTACAGAGGCGTCCGAATGTGCAGCCAACAGAACACCACAGAGATCACAGTGAGATTCCCCAACTATGGGGTAGAGTCGTCTTCGTTTTGCTAAATAAAGTCACCCAAATTCTTCATAAAACGTACAATAGTAAAAAGCTAATAGATCTTCCAAATGGTTTTCATATGAACTGTTTTATTTGACTGAGCCAAAATGGTTTGCTATATACTGCACCAAGATTGAAGATCCTTAAATTTTCATTGGCTCCTAAAACAAAATTTATCGCCTAACTTTTTTGAAGAATTTAAGATTGACTATCGATTTTTCAAATTTGGCATTATTGTATAAATCCTATTGGTCACGAGTATTTGAACGAATTCGTGTTATAACAAAAGGATAGATTAACCATTTTACGGTCTCCTTAACATCACTTAAAGAAAAAAATAGGGTAGTGGCACCACTTTGTGCTATGTCCCATTTTAATGATATCTTAAATCGTATGTTCTATTAATCTAATAATTAGAAAACTTATTCAAAACATCTAATAGAGTTATTTACATACTTTAATTACCTGTGCTTTTTTTCGATTTTTATGCTTTTTAGGTTTAAAAATATTATTCATTTTGAGAAAGTAAATGTTAAAAATGTTGTGGATAAAAATCTTTATTCTTTTATGGCCTCTACACACTAAAGAAATTTATGTCCATATTGAGGAAAATTCCCTATGCTTGTGTAGGAAAACTCCTCAATATGGACATAAATTTCTCTAGTATGCAGAAGCCATTATGCTGTGCGCGACCCGAACTCACAACTATGATAGTTAAGCCAGAACTTTCCTTACTCAAGAGCTGAACGCTCTTATCAATTAAAATTAAACAATGGAACCCCGTTGTTCAAAATTAAATTTTTTGAAGTAAATAATGCATATTTCGAGAATGGCCAAAAATAGCCGGAAATTACTATGTTTCAAAATACAATATCAAAATCGTTTTAAAAACCAATTAAAAACTAGTTTTAGAAAAATTATTAATACGAAATATTGCGAAGGAAGCCATATATATTGTAGATGCGAGTGACTTAGCCTCCGGGAGATGCTTTGCGCCCCCTCCTCCTTTTCGTACGCTTTTTTTAAATTCTAGCACTTAACTTTTTAAGGACAAAGGGAACACCGGTTTCCTTGATAAATCTTGCCTAGATAAATCTTGCATCTAACCATGGAAACTCCAACAGAGTCTGATTCGATCTATATTGTGTTTCTAAGAACCATAAGGAGAAAAATAGCCCAAAAATTTGATTAATTTTTCTGACAATATCAATGAATAATATTTTTCGCTTTAATGAAAATTATTACGTATGAGTATTGTAGTTTTTATTGCCAAAAGGGTTTTGCTTAAAAAAATTGGAAGTATAAAAAATAAATAAAATCGATTATGAATTTGAGAATTTAAAAATTCGCAATTTTTGAGCTTAAATATTTACTACATAACGAATAGCTAGAGACTTGCAAAAATATTCTAGATTTCTTCAACCTTCTACTTTACAATTACAGTAGAATCTCGCTATAGTCCATATTTGGTTTCAGATTTGACACTTGGGTCGCACTATTTTTTAAAATTATCAACGACATTTAGTATTGACATTGCTCGATGACTTCCACTTTCTTTGTTATTGTGGTACTTGTCCTCGCTCTCTTCAATATGTATCACAATTATCACAACTACTCAATAAACTTTATCAAAAATATTAAAATAATTAAGACAACATTGCATGTCGCGTACTAAAAAACATAACCCAACTTAAAATCAGTGTTTTACAATCAACGGTCGATAAATTGTGGACTATAGAGCGATGGCCTATAGCGAGACTCTACTGTATATACAGACATAATAAAAAATAATTTAAGGTATTCAGGAAAAATTATTTTCTTTATGGAACACCGGTGTTCCAATCGTTCTTAAATGGTTAAGGATGACCTTGACTTGGCAGAACAGATATCGTAGATCGGACCGGTGAAGATTATCCTACAGTACTAGAATTAAAGAAAAGCTTACGAACGGAAGGCGAGCAAAGTCACCCGTATCTACAGTATTTAATTTAAAAAACAATCATAATGGCCTATATATACTAGAGCAATTTATGTCCATATTGAAGCAAGTTTCCTATACTTGTGTAAGAGAAACTCTTCAATATGGACATTAATGTCTCTAGTGTGTAGAGGCCATAAGACAACTCTCTTCAAACCGGACCAGAGACGGCGCAAATTTCTATAAAAGAATAATCATAACTAATTTATTTCAAAGTTTCAAAAATTTCTGAAAATTTCCTAATGTTGCAAAATGATAATAAATTTCGATGCATCTCAAAATATAGAATGATTCTTACTTGGCGACAAATTGTCGTATCATTTCTTGAGGTAGAGAAAAAGTAACCACAAAAACGCCAGAGTGTCTGACATTGCAAAAATTAATTGCCTCCTACCCAATGGCAACCCATGCAAGTAATAGCACCGAAGAACATACCTTAAATCCCGGCACCATATCACCGAAACCGATGCTGCTGAGAGATATAAAACAGAAGTAGCTCCCCTCTAGGCTATCCCAGTCCTCCCAGTGGCCAAAGAGTGTAGCTCCAAAGAGGATATATCTGCAATTGAGACGCCTTTTATTGCCAAATGTATAGTGACGCTTTGGTATTATGTTTTTCATATACAACCCAGCAATTGAAAGTGCCCATGAGCTTTCACGAGCAACCCCTCTGCTATTTTTGCTATTTTTATTGTGTCCAACCATCCGGTGTAAAATGAGAAAGGGTATGCAAATGCGGGGGGGTTAACTATGCTACGGGTGTTGAAAAAGAGCGTTACAGTGATGTAAAATGTCTGTTTTAGATTCTTTTTTTTTGCTATGGAGAAGCCTGTGCTTGTATATAGGATATGTAGTAGTGTTTATGGTACTTTATTCAGTGTTTATAAAGTAATAACATTATTGACGATGGTGAAAGGTTCTATGGGGTTGCAATACAAAATAAAACCACTCATTTCACTTTATACCATTCTCTTACATCCACATGAAATTGAGTTACTAAGTCGATTGTAAATTTCCCTTTTCACTTACCCAATCATAATAATGACACAAATTGTTAAAGGCACTATCACGGTCTGCGTATCTGTAGCAATTTCTTCCTCTTCGCTCGATTCATTCATGTCAACGGAGGAATTTGATATGGTCTCCAGTTCTCCGCCCTCGATAAAGTAACCCTCCTAATGAATGCAAGAAAATTATCATATTTTGTGTGATGGAAATATTATATGCATTTGGATATGAAATATAATCCCCATGTTCATGGTATATGTGCAAATATACAAACTGGTAGATTATCCCGTTCAATAGTCAAAGCTCTAGCTTTTCGACGTTCCCTCGCAGCTCTACGTCTTGTCACACCGGGACAAATTCTGCAGAGACACACTTTAGCATAAATCCACTTAAATGACTTGGCGAGAATGTCTCCTTTCAATAATAATTAAAATAAATTAAACAATATAAGATAATCCAGGACAACTTATTCATTGTACATTAAAAGGGAATCTAATGGGGCAAAATGTGTCAAGTGGAAAATTTTAAAATTCCATGTGTTCAAAGGATTCAAAGACGTACAAAGATCTTTCATAGCTTTGATTGAAAAATACCAAAAGGCTTAAAAAATAAAAAAATTATAAAACTTAGAGCCTAATTTCAAAATATATATTTTTACAAGAGATATCAATTTTGACCATTTTTTTTCAAAATTTGCCTGCATTAATGAATTTTTTTCCGAAAATATTTAGTGACTTAAAAAGATATTTTCCATTAGATAAAAGCGGTCTACGATAAATTTTTAGAAAATAAAACTTCTGGTAAAATATATCAAATGGATATTTTCGTCATTTGAAAACACTTGAAAAAAAGTATTGGATTAACCAGGGGGGTGACATTAGCTCTGAAAAATGCGACCGGTTTTAGTGTAATTTTATCTCTGTTTTTGTACACATTTCACGAGATATCTCCAAAACTACGTAGGTTGATAATTTAGGGTTTTCGGTTGCCTTTTCGTTATTAAATTGGCTTTTATTTTGTATTAGTATTTTTTGCTAATTCATTCTACAATGACAGAAAACAGCTAATAAACTCAAAAGTTTTTTTCGACTAGAAACATATGGGAAACATAGGAAATATCATGCCCCAGGGATTAACCACATTTGGCCCCAGATTACCCTATATACTTTTCTTTCTTTAAACTTACCGATGTTGGAAAGATAGAGAAGGAAAAGTGGCATTCCAATTATTGCATATACAATAGTAGCAATTTTTCCCCACTTAGTGCGTGGAATTAAATTACCATATCCTGCAATGAAGAGGAAAAAATTCTTTTATACGAATGTTCAACCCCTTTTGGGTGATTGCCATTCTAGGTTCTCATTCAATTTCTTCTTCCATCCTTCGTAAGATTTGTGTTATGCTTCTTAGTGCCATTTAATTAAAATAAAATTCAAATGCCATGAACAGAATTTAATGTAAATCTCTTACTTTGCATTCCCCAACTACCTTTTTCATAATGGGAAAGCATCACAAATAATATGTAGAGATATATATGCTCTATACTCTTGCCGTCAACTCTTAAAATAAGCTTTGACACTGAAAAGCACAAGCCAGAAGAATGTTCTCAAACATAATACTCTGCCTCATCATCTAATAGCTTTTAAATCCAATTGAATTACATTTTCGACATTTTGTGCGTATTTGAGATATTTTACCCATGCAACATCCTTTCAGCTGATATCGTGAGGAAAAATTATTTTCGCTAATTATCATACTCGGTTTGGAGGGGGGGGGAGGGGAAGAAAGTTTTCATTAACCGCAGTGCCATCGTCAATGTATGTCTCATTGAAGGACACAGCGGAAATGGTGCCAGAAATGGAGAAAATTGCGAAATGGAGAAAAAGGGAGAGAAATGTTCTCGTGTAGAAAATGATAAATACGATTTTAATTAGCTTACAACGAACACTCTTTGCAAATTAACTTTCAATTAACAGTGGAAGCTAAAAGGACACTGCATAGGGCTGGGGGCTAGGGATGACAAAGAAGTTTGCCTAGAAGGAGTAAAATAGAATGGAAAGGAAGTTGAAGACATTTACATGACAAAACGAACATAATTCATTTACCAATTGTCGTGATTACGGTCAATGAGTAGAGAAATGCCCCAGAGAATGTCCATTTATTGCTGGTTTTAGTTTTTGTCGTCTCGGTAATACCGCCTTTGGCTGCCCTCACTATATTATGTTGATGGTGCAGAACTTGCTGACCAACTCTATAATAAAATTTCAGAGAACGAAATTAAAATGACAATTTAAATTTTTGGTTTAGTCAAAATTTGTGATTGTTAGTATGTTCATATTTTTATTTGGTCGACTAACAACTCTATAAATGCTGACTTATTGAAAATGTTTGCTTCACAACACGAGATATTCCACAATTTTGCCGCCACGGACTTTCGGTGTCTCGCTAATTCGGCAGATCTCTCCAAATCACCATCACCCTCAATTGCTATGAACATGAAGGCACCTACAAACATGAACAAAACAGAGAAATTAATTAACTTTATCTATTGTTTGTTGTCATTCCTCCATTTTCCACCCATCGTGACTCTTTCACTTCTCTTGCAGATGGTTGAAAGTTGCACAAAGTTTCACCCTCACCCTATATCTTCTAGAAAACTTTCAATAAAGTTATCGCGACATTCAACATCGTCGCTCTTCTGTCATATCATTATATTATACAAAAACTTCAAATCTCCAATGGCAATCAATCATTTTAATGGTACGTAAGATGCAGCTATCGTCATTAACAAAGAAATGATGACACAAATGCACAAACATTTTTACGCCCAAAGAATTCCTTTAATCTTTTAAGGATAAAAATGTTGACATGGAACCAGACAAATTAATTGATTAAAAAAACCATAAGATAAGCCATTGATAAGAACCAGTGACTCGGAATTGATTCAACAAATTCGATTATAGTCGTATCGAATTTATGAATGAGGATGTGAACAGAGGTTCCTCAACAACTTCATGACTATTAAACAGTGTGATCAAAGGCAAACGACAAAAGCCTTACAGAATTAGAACTCTATTGAAATTTCATTATAATGTATGAAAAAATTAAGATCTAATTGAGGTTAGCATTTTAAGACTCTAAGAGGATAAATAAATCATTATGCAATGGAACAACTATGGACGTCGATATATCTTAATGTATGGCCTCCACGCCGATAACAAAATAAACACCGCGGAACGATTTTTTCTCGAAAATTTCAATTTCCAAAATTTTGCCAAAAACTTAATATCTTGGAAGGTGAAGATTCAAAGTACCATATAAAATTTTATAATACGAAGTTTGAGCAATAAGAACAATTAACTTTATCAGAAAAGAATAGTTTTCTTATGGGTCAACAATAACCAAATCTTCTTTAAAGGGTTAAAAAAAACATCCACGTCACACAAAATCTCCGAATATGCACATTATAACGTAGATTTTAGAGACAGATAAATATACTCTTCTGCACATTACCAAATGAATTTGTTTTTACAAGTTTTCCTGTATGTTTGTAGTGTGGCTTAAAAGTTTCAGAATTCTTTCCACCGTGAAATGTTGAACAACAAACAGATAAAATTTCAGAAAGGAACTTTTATATAAATTTTTCCGCAATAGCATATGTTACCCATGTATATGAGGTTCACAGTTATATGCACAAGTATTAAAAGTTCATCTTGGAGGCATTGGGATGGCTAATAAAAATTATATTGAAAGTATACCTTGAATATCTCCTCGGATATAGTCTATTTGGAAGCTTGTCGAACGATGTGAGAAGAAAGGTGAATTCGGAAGGAATTCCATACGGTTCAATAAAAAATGTCCCATTAGCTATAAATTTTATAGAAAAAGAATCTTGCATTAGGTCTTGGAATTTATCCTGAAAAATTCTGATACTTTCCAAACTATACTACTAAGACCAGCAATAAAAGTGATTTAGACAGAAAAAACATTGTAAGCACAAGATTCCAAATAAAGAAAACAATAACATAATTGTCTAATAGAAATAGACACTTGCATCATCTAGTATCGTATTTACATTTTATTAACTAGTTAGATCAAGAAGTTTCAGCAAGAGTTTCAGGTTAAAATATTTATTCTTTCCACCAAATGAATATTTAAGTTAAAATGTAGAAAGCATTTTTAATAGGTTTTATGTTTGATATTCTTGTAATTCTTGTAATTTTTGTAAAAATTAAATAAAATGTTGTGTACAACATACCTTTATATCTCTCTTAAATAAAATCTTCTATATAATAACTACTGACTATAAAACGATAGTGTATTTAATATTCTTTCATGTCGTTTTAATTTGAGATTTCTACTTTAATCCGTTTATCCGCAATAATTTTATTAAAACGCAAATGCGCGTGAAAGGCTTACAACACATCCACAAAATATTCCTACTTTTCTATGACTCTGTTTAACCCGTTTAACCTACTAAAGATCCCCTCGCATTTTTGCATGAAAGTCAATTCAAAAGAAGGTTATTGGGCGGACAGCTTATACAATTTTCGTATTAGATTATATATTTTTATATGAATTTTATCAGATGAAGATTATCCACTAAAAGACAAAGCTTTGCAAGTGCGCATAAAAATTTTTAATATTTTACGTCCGTCTGTCTGTCCGTCCATCCGTCCAGAGTGCTAAGGCGAGGTACTTCTGTGAATTCCTTTAGTCAAGCATTTTGTAATATATTTTAAATATAAATATCCAAAAAAGTCGCGAAGTGCAGCTACCTTTTGGCCTCCTAATTAGAAGAACCGCCTTAAGTGTGAGCAAAACGGTGTTAAATAGTTGTCCTCCATGTGGAGGAATTCCTGTGGCCAGAGATATAAACATTCACAAACTTCCAAGACCTGCGGAGAAGTTCCTTATTAAACCGAGAAACTAATACTCTGGAAGTTCAGGTTTTGCACCCCAAAATAACTTGAAATTAACAGGGACAAAAGTCGCACCATGGAACCAACCGATTTGGACTTCATCGCTACCGTAAGAGGATCCTATTCCTAGTGATTAGATTGGTGAACTATTGATTTAGGGATTCTTTTGGAATGATGAAGAAAGTCGATCCTGGGCCCCTCAATGGATTCACCCCCTGATGAAAACAGTCAGGGATATCAGGGAATGTCTACGCCTCACCTCTCTCATGATAAACCTTCTTTTTCATTCCAAAATGAGAGTAGGGGAGACTGGGGCAAAAAGTCACAAATCGAAGAATTCAAAATTCAATATCTTCCAAGGTAAAAAAGATAGCGGCTCAAATTTTTTTCTATAGATAGCCTCCATAGGTCTTCTTCAATGTCGTAAGTTTCTTAGAATTCGAACAAGGAATTTAGAAAATAAAAATATCGAAATTTTTAGCCCTATATTTGAAATATTTTCCTTGCAGAAAATAACAATTATTACCAACTTATTTTCCAAAATTGATGCACTGGTGAATATTTTTCAAATAATTTGGATTTTTTGAATACAAATCCGCTATCTATTTTAGAATTTCACAAAAGTTCTTTTCTCCAGAAATCCTTTTATTAAAAATGGCCACTTGGGGCAAAAAGTAACAAAAGGTATAGAGCAAAAGGTAACAAAAAAGCGAAGCAATTTCTGATGTCTCACGGCGAAAAGAAACGTCATTACCATGTCTCGCCACTTGTTGTATCCATTGGTCAAACGATTTGCAGTCTTTTATGTGTTTTTTTCTAAAATAGCTTGAAAAGTGATTTTCTCGTTTTCTCACTTTTCTCGCAGAGAAAACGGTGTTTTACAAACAAATGAAACATGAAAAATTAGTAAAATATAACTGAATATAATAAATTTAAAAAAAAGACCGAAAATACTTGTACAATATTATGGGATAGAAGCAACAAAAGAAAATAAGAGAACACTAACCTACAGTTTCTTTTTGAGGCAAGATTGAACATAAAATTCTCATTCAATATCTCTTTTGGACCTCCTCGATGAAAATATAATGAACTCACATAAAAGATATAGGAATAACTCTGTCAAATCTATGGGCACCATTCCATTTTATTGTCGGAAACTTTGGTTAAGTTCTTGTTTGAAACTGAATATTGCATATCCACCCACCTTATGAACTAATGAATAGAGATGGGTGAATTTGGGACTTCTTGGGCACTCGGCAATTTTCAACCAAAGTCATTCATGTGCAACTTACCAGCAATTGTGTAGAGCACCACTAGCAAAATGATTCCGACATTGCTGAACATAAATGCCGTAAACTTCCGGCAATGATCCTTCGCGCGTTCAGCAAAAGGCAACTTTTGGCTCTGGCGCCGTCTCACCGATCTCTTACGTTCCATTTATTTATAACAAATTGAAGTTTTTTTTTTCTTCCTATTGCCTTTCCTGTGTATTTATTTATCTCCGACAACTATTGCTTCGTGTGTTTTCTAATAACACTGCGTGAATATGGAATTAATTCACGGGAGCATATCACGTGTGATTGTATTCACAGTGAGTTGCGAAAATAAATGAACCAGTCTGACTTCCATCCAAATGAAAATTGTACTAATTGGCAATGGGATGTCTTTTTGCTCCATCAATTGATGGAGATGACACTTCAACACCACTGGATTCATCCGATTCCACGATATTCCTGCAATTCATTAAAATATGTTTCTTTTAGATTTATATGCCATGCTTTTGGAAAAAGATCAAAATGAACCAAGGAAAAAAAATCAGTCTGACAGGGGAATAAATAAAATCTTCAACTGAAGAAATATATAAATAGAAGTCAAAATAAAAGAAATTTCTGAGTGACACTTGAAGATTTTTCATGGGAAATGAGGAAAATTTTTCACTCTCAGCATTCTTTACTCGATTCTTCATAAACACAAGAAATATACTTCATTTTCACTTTAATAAGAAACATGAGAATCTCAGAAAGACTGCTTTGGGGGAGAATTGCGGTGTCAAATTGAGAAAAATACCATCACCCATTTGTGGATACATATACCAAATGTTTTCTGAAAATTGTTTCTATACATTGTACATGAAATTCTTATGTCTTTTGTACCATACAAACATTCAGAAAACATTGTGACGATATTTTCAGCAATTCCATTTGCAAAATGTGCAACGATTGGAAGAAAGGACATTTTAATAGCTGAATGGAAAAATAGTAAAAAAAAAACGAATTAAGATGATATCAACGTCGCGAATGCATAAATTATAAGCAACAATGTTATTGAACATAAAGTTCCTTTGTAAAATTCACATTTAAAATCTAAACTGATTTACTGCGCTTTCTTTTGCATTAAATGATGACTCTATTATAGAACAGCAACTTTTAAACAATTTTCTCAAACATAGTAATCTACTGTAGCTTACAGCAACGATAGAAACTCTACGAAAGAACTTTTCACATATACACAAATAATTCATCCATAAATCACTCATATAGTCGGAAGTTCAATCTTATCCTTCATGAGAAAGTATTCTGAAAGTTTTTCCGCATCTCTGCAAGACTATATGTAATGTACATAATATCTGTGTGCACTTTAGATGGAAATTGTCAAGGATTTAGAGGAATTTTCTGCAGCTATATTAGAAACATCAACATTTGTTAATGTGGCTTACGAACAATCTACATAAATCGCTTATCATAAAAGTTGATCATTCATTTTTCTCAACAGGAAAATCGTAATATCCTCTGATCAATTTTATGGCATGTTATCAATTTTTTTCGTAAATCAAAGGATGGACGTTCAACTGCACGTGACGCTTCTTTTGATATGGAATTTTATAATCTCCCACCAACATCAAAAAGTTTTCTTTTCATTCAAAAGCAATTGAGAAAAAATTTGATGAAACCATAATTAATAATTTCAAACACACAATTACATTATATACTTCACTGATGTGGTGATTTACGGGTATTTGCTATTCTAAGAGGTAAACTCTAACCCTAATTTTCTCTTTATATTAGATTATCTTTACATAAAAACTGATTCAAAAATTTATGTTTCTTTGGGGAACTTCTAAATAATTTTCAATGAATGGTAAATTAATTGTATATTGACATAGACTATTTCTTTTTTAATTCATTAATGAATTCTTTAATCCAAAAGTCAAAATATCTCTTGATTTACTGGTTACATTTTATCTCCATCTCAAACCAATCTCTTCATTTTGGTTCCCACTCTATTTGACACTACAAAACCTTTGGCTTTGTCAGCAATTTAGTTTTAACGTGAGACGGGAAGAATGTTTGGACAACACACAATCAATTAATGGATTAGGTGAGGTTTTACCAAGGGAATCACAACATTTCATGTCACCTGTCGTAATTTATAAAGAATCACCGTGGTGAAGGAACAAAAATACATTCCCAAGCTATTTTGTCCACACATAGGGGAAAGCAGGGATGTTTTAGACAGGGGTGGTTAAAACACCACGATCTTTTCTTCTGTTATTGAACTATGTGGATACACTAACATATTCGAGAAATGTATCAGAAATATCGAAGATGGAACGTTTATATTTTAAAATTTGTTGCTTCCAGATTAATAAATGATTATTTCTGAAAGAAAAAAAACGAGGGGAGACCGGGATAGAAAGTAGGGTGTTATAATTTTCCATAGAAAGAATAAAAAACAAACAATTTTTTTATCTAGAGTAAGTAACTCTCTCACTATTCATTGAAATATTTATCAGTATAATTCCATCATGTTTTTTTCACAAAATATAGGTAACGAAGAATTTCTTTTGCTGGCTTGTTTTGCTCCGGTATTCCCTATTAAAGTAGCACAAAGAGACACTATGAGGCACACATTTTCACTGTAACTGAATTTTAATCCTTTTTACATTATTAAAAATTAAATCTTTAGATACACCATTTATTTATAAAGTGTAAGTAATTTAAGAAAAACATATGTAACCTAGAATTCTAATAAGGTAGGAAAATAAAATAAAGGAAAATATTATGAATATCAAACTATCTATACGTAACTTCAACGTGAATTTCGGACGATCTTCCGCGAAGCGTGAAAAATTCAGCAAAATGTATGACTTGGTATATACGGCCTGCGACCTAGGGTTTCTGGCGTTTACCTGGTGACGCCGGTAATGGTAAGACGGCGGCAGACGCAACCACAAAACAGAAAAATAGGATAATAAAAATCTTATCTTATCTTATTTCTATGTCTGGCGAACTATTTTTCCTACCTAATTAAAGAACTAAAGCAGCAGGGTAAGCAAGAACCATTTGAAACCGAAAAAACGTCAAAATAAGTTTGTCTCGTCTAGGTCTAGGTAGCGTTTTGACCATTGACGTACAATTTTCATATGACATTTGTTCGGTTTCAATTTCAAACGATTCTTGCTCACCTCTGAACTAAAGTAACAAAAAATACTTTCCCAGCACTTATAATGATATCAATTGCGCAGAAATAAATTATCAAAAATGGTCTAGTTTGGGATTTATGAGATAGATGGGACAGGCTTAAGTAAATTCACGTAACATCGAATTACTACTGCTCGATAATCAAAAGTCTGAACATTTAAGTAAAAGAACTTAAACGTAGAATGAAAATTTAAATCGGTAAAATTATTATTATTAATCGTGCCGAGGCTAAAAAAAATTAGATATTTCTTGTTAAAAAACAGGCCAAGTCAATGGCAAGCGGACTTGACGATATCAAATGGGGCAGAAGACAACGGACAAACACAAAAGTGGGGGGTGGTTTGGATCACAATTGGAAAAAACCCCATCGTTGCCTATTGTATCTCGAACGCGCTACGCCGCTTCTCAAACGATTGAGAGACTTCCAGCGGTAAAAGCGGTAAAATCGGTAAAATCGGTAAAATCGGTAAAATAAATGCCCCAAATTACAACATTTTTGTCTCAATCTACCCCGCAGAAGACTTTTGGTGACAAATTCCATTAGACTTCGCATTCTCAGAAAAAACTAATTTGTTTTACAGATCACAAATAAAATTTATTTATAAAATCACTTTTTATAAAATCAATACGTAAGAAAACATCACAGACTACACATAATTCCTATATATTTTCTGGATTTTCGAAATGGTATTCCAACATTTGAATAAATATAAAAAGTGCCCGAAATATTCCCGTTCACCCCTATATTATAATGTATAGTCTGCATTTTCATGATGCATTTAGACGAATACCTCCAAAAGTTCTATATTGGGATACTCTTTGAAGATTGTTAGTGAAAACTTTACGGATTTGCTCCTGTCACTTGGTTGGAGGTGCAATTTTGTGCATGCAAAAACCACTGGCATTTTGTTTTCCCACAACTAAGCCACACATAGTATATACAATACTATATATGCATTACATATCATTCGGACTCTTACAACTGACCGTATCCTTCTTGCTTTCATTCCACACTGTCAGTCTGGATAGGTCTGGAACATTGATATTGCACTTCGTCCTAGAAATACATTTATATAACTCTAACTTCTTGGGGTATATATACTGTCGTAGCTCTTACAGACAAATTTAACATACAAAATGATGGGGTCAGAGTTTACTTCCCCCAGTATGCCACAAGAACGGAAAGTCTCTCTCTCTTTCTCTCTCTACCGTGACACAAAGTTGTTGCTATGTGTATCTATTTGTTTAGGAAACTATGTCCATTCGCAATTTACTATTGTTCAAACTTTTATAGAGATATAGAGTGTCTTGGAACTTTTCATCAAAGTTGAACTTGAGGATTTTAATATTATTACAGTGTTTCAACTCATTTGGAATCTAATTGAAGTTCAAATGAGTCGAAATTGAAATTGGCAAGATGGTACGTGGCTTGTATATATAGATAGATTGTATAAAACATATATATATACAGATCTGTATTGAACTCAGGCTCGTTATCGTTCCTAAATGCTTGGCATTAAGTGCAATAAAATTTTTGTGACAACGTGTTACGATGAAAATCAGTAGGGGGAGGTGGGGCTACTTTGAGCTGTGGGGCTACATTGTTATACGATGTTTTCGCATATTTCTAATGGAAACTTAGTTTTAACATGATGTGAGTTATAATAATAATAATGCTGGCACAACATTCCATGAAGGAACTAGGCCTTCCCGCAAGGGGATTTGTAGACACGCATTATTATTTTTTCATTTTTTTCTTATACGGGATGAGGTTGTCAGTCCCATGCCCAAGTGCAGTGTACCTCACTGGATGCAATCCGAACACCACTAACGCCACAAAAAATCCTGATGACCTAAAGAGGATTCGAACCCGAGATACTTGCATCATAGAGCGAGTGCTCTACCACTTGACCCATTGAGTTCCCTACATGATATAAGTTGGATAGACAAAATAATTGTGGGTTCTAAATAAAATAATTTTAAGCACCAGCTTCATTTAGAAATAGGTGAAAAAGACGTATAACTATGTAGCCCCACAGCTCAAAGTAGCCCCACCTCCCACTATTATGAGATTTTTATTCTTCTAATGCAAAAGCAATATAAAAACACGATCGCATCATTTCATACTGTTCTATTTCAAAATTACAACATTTCCGGAAATCCATTTTAAATATGATAAATTCATATACAGTGGCGGCCAAAATAATAGAATCACTTTGCAAAGCTTATATTTTTTTAACTTTTGTTTTTCTTCCCAATTTGTTGATATAGTTCTGAAGTGGAAATCTTCAAATTATTAGAATCGTAGAACAAGGGTTATTTTGGTCGCTAGAGGTCTCTATTTTACGCAGAGTACGCCAATAATGAAATTTATTTCGGCCAAAAAAATTGGAAAACCGTCATTTATAGTTTCTAAATATGGCTTTATTTAAACTTATTCGATTTATAGACCACATTCTTTAATTTAAATGAAAGTGGTCCTATCGTGTTGTTCAAACCAAATTTAACTATTGATGTATTCTGTGAAAAATATAGACCTCTAGCGCCCAAAACAATACTTATTTGACGTAAGGTAATTATTTGAACATTTCAATATCAAAATTATTTCAACGAATTGGAATTAACAAAAACGCTAAAGGTAAAATAGTGGTCTTTGCGAAGTTGATTCTATTATTTTGGCCGCCACTATATGTTGAAACTGAAGTTCTTGTGAAATAAAATATCGTAAATGCAGGCTCAGAAAAGAGCTCCTTGGAAACAGCTCTTAATTTAGTTCTTGAAATAAGATCGGGCATTTGTGTGTTGAGCCTAAGACAATTTTACTTGAGGGAAAGCATTTATTTTAGAATATGCTTTGACTCAAGAACGTACAGTCTTTGAATTTTCTTAGATGGAAAAAATAATCTCTGAAAGAATTTTAAGTACTGGAGCAGTTCTTGAAGCAAAGCATAACGAGTTTTGATTCTAGTATCAAATTTTCTCTGCCGTATTGCAAAAAAAATCGACGTATACTCACAATTAAAAATAGCATTTGAATTTTACGTTTTTTAGTGAACTATCACCGTATATTCTTTTAAAACTAAATTTTTTCATATTCACTAATTTTCTACTACAATCTAAAAGCGAACTTGATCAATTTTTTGTACAATTTAAAACTCACATTTGGGAAGATTTTTTCCGTCTGACTATTGCTGAGCGAGCTGCCCGACATTCCCGACATGTTTACATTTTTTTGACATGAACCACCTCGCAACTTTTTTCTTAATATTTCACTATATAATTTCCTTAAATAAAAAATCACTGCAGCACAACACTCCCAGAGACTCGAGTGATTTTGTGAGCCACAATATTTTATTTTTCAGAAAAAAATATTTTACTATTTTTCCAACATTAATTCACCAAATTTCCACATAATTCTTATCGGCACTGTATTTTTTTTTCCAAAAGACATTTCACTACTTGTAGAGGCTTCTCCCCACAATTCTCACTATATTTTTATTGGGAAAACTCGCGAAAACAATCACAACTTTGCGAATTAATTCCACTGTGAATTATTTTGTCTGCCATTTGACAGCACTGGAAGCCACTGGAAATTTTCTAGTGAGACGGTACTTCGCTCAAGTCACACCCTGTCTTAGTTGTTCTGTTTTAGAACACAGATCTTAATTCAAAGCACGGCATGTTTAGGTTGATTCGGCTCTGAAAATATTCTTACAGACAAGAGCTGTATTTTTGCAAATCCCATACATAGTTAGAACTGCCTTTTTCTGAGTGTGCCTTTGCATTCGGAGGGTGACTTTGCATCCCTATTTATTCGTAAGCTTTTTTTAATTCTAGAACTTAAGGAAGAGCTTTGAAGCATCCTTAAGGACCGTTATGGTCACTGGACCATCCTCAAGCCCTAGAATTACAGCAAAGCTTGCGGAAAGCTAGGATGCAAAGGCACCCTCGGAGTGCAAAGTCACCCGTATCTACGGTAATACGTTTACCAAGTTTTGTTTAAAATAAGGTTATATTCTTTACAATTTTATCTTGAGTGATACGAGGATAAAATCCAAACTTATTAGATCGTTCCTAAACTCGATAAATTAACAAACTCATCTATTACAATCATCACAAAATTTCATGCTTGATCTCATGTCCTCCGATCGGCTCCAAACTTTGCCAAAATGTATTTGGTCACTTCCTAATCACGAATATGGCTAAAAACGTTCAGAAAGTATATTGTTCAACTGATCAAATTTATTTGATTCGATATAAAATATTAATTGTAATTCCACGATATGATTATTTATACAGTGCCCACTTCGTTATTCGAATGATTGGGAGACAATATGACAGATGTCCGCTTCGTAATCCGGATGGATTTTCTTGAATTTGTCCAACGTCTCGAAAATATAATACAAGGTTTTTTTGTAGAATTAGAATAAAGGTTTTAAAGATAGAGAATTCTATACTATTATACTTCATTTATTAAACAAAAACATCACAGGATAATTAATTTTCTTTGCTGAACAGATATGCATACATGACTTTAAAATTATTTTAAACGTAACTGTCGATAACTCGTCCGGATTTCGTCGATCCGGATTAGAGAGCGGGCACTGTACATATCGTCGTTTGCATCAATTATTGTCGTATCTGCATTTAGCGTGAACAACTGTGCGCGAACGAAATGTTCCATTTTACATTAAAATGCTGACGCAAAAATGCAGAGAGGACAACTATATCATGATCAACGCTAAGACGGCAATGTCCACTTTGAGAGTGGGACAAAAACAGAGATGAATAATAAATCAATCCAATTTAATTTCCGTGAAATAATCAATGTTGAATACTTTTACGGGATATGAATCAAATCACGAACATTCCGCAAAGTCTAGTCTACTTGACATCCCCATCTATAACCTACTATTCCAATCCCTGGAGAGAACACATGGTTGGTAGAGTGCACAAATGCGCGAAGCATTCATCTACTAATTTTCTCCCTCATCTGGTGTGAGTAAAAGTGGGTAGAACACAATAAATGCTTGTCGTTCATTTCCCATTTGCTATGCAATTACACACATTCCACTATTCGTTCATCAATCTACTCAGTGGACATGAAAGACACCCTATACGGACATTTAGAGGCCACAGAAAACTCATGGATTCCAGAACCTATGGAAGTATGCACACAAAGTCAAAATTTATTTAGTAATCGGGTCACTGAACACTGACCTGTGGAGCTTTGCTCCATCACTTGGGATATTCTTCCTTTAAACACTGTTTGCATTCCAAATGAAAAACTTTAGATGTATGTGTGTTCCTTTTTTTTAAGGTACAAAAAATTTCGAAACAGCTTCGAGCTATCAATACTGAAGCATTAGGTGATGACACCACTCATAATTTGGCAACGTCAATCATAAGTTGTGAATTCATTGAAGATTACTCTGCCACCGATACATTAGTGAAACCTGACGACTTTGAAGTTTCGGCGATGTAGCCAATTTATTTTACTTGACTCGCCATGAAAATCCATTAAGCAGAATGTATAAGGAATATATTGAAGAGAAAGGGGATATTTTGCACACGATAATCGCCATATTTTCCTATGTAATGCACAAGTATGCAAGCTAACAAAAGTTTTAAGCTAAATTGAAGCAAATTTTACTATATACAAGAGTATAACAATACACATCAGTGGCAAGAAACTTTTCTCTTTGACTTCTCTCTCAGGCACACGAACTTCAGATATTTTACCGCCCCTTATCCTATGTGCATGTTTTTCATATGGTTAGGAAAACTTATACACTGAATGATGGAGAATTTTCCCAACGCATCTCAACTTTGTAATTATGTGTGAAATTACACGAAGGTGCCGATTTACTAACAACTACATGCTCAATAATTTTGTACATCCCCATGTAGGGAAGAGCTAGGTTGATTGAAACAAATTTAGGCAGCAAGACAAATGTAGGGGAACTTAGGGCAAAATATGATAAGACGGATTATTCATTAGATAAGACCGAGACAAATAAAATTTTTCTTTGCATAAGTGAAAAAAATACTTTAACCCATTCCTTACCATGGTATTATACATCATACGCAAATTGAGTGATTTTAAATGATTTATTCCTGGGCAACTGATACTCGAATTGCTGTCGGGAATGGATTTTTAGTAACTTTAGTTCTTTAATTACTTGGGAAAAATAGTCCGACAGAGATGAAAATACATTTTGTTATAGTTTTCTTGCTTCGCGAACGGTTATGCAAAATTTTTGCTCAAAATGGCGAACGGAAAATTCGACATCCCGTCAAATTTATTAAAATTGGCCTCTTTCCTGACTTGAATTCTGCTTACCAATTTGTTTTTCTGGATAGCTACTCTATCTAAAGCAATAGAGTTTATAATGAATTAATGCACAGAATTTAAATTCAGTGACCGTTAAGACGTGTGTTTGAGGGCGAATCCCCGCGCCCCCAAAATAGATAATTTTTTTTCTCTTCAAAAAATTCATCTATTGATCTGTAGGAAACTAATCATAAAATATGAACATTCTATCTCAAGTATTTCTGGTACATTGACTGAATGGGTTAATTAAATTGATCAGTGCAGTGGACTAATCAAGAAACAGACATTACTTCTGAATAAATAGTGGATTGATCAATAGTCCTTTAAAAACAAACTATAACATTCCATTGTTAGTAGTGGATTTTAAGTGTGTTGTAGTCCGTTTCTGTTATTTATTGATTATTTATTTATTTTTTAAGTTATTGACAGTTTAATCCTTTTTAGGTTTTTTATTGGACAGGATTTCGGTCAAAATAGGCCTATGGCCTAAGACCTGAGCACTGGGATTTAAGGGGGGGAACAAAAAAAAACATTCCATTGTCTATGTTTTCCCTTGCTCCCTAATTCATTAACTTCCAGAAGACATCAGAGATTTTTGATCAGGAAATTCTTATAAGAAGTTTACCGCTCTAAAACATTGTTAAAACCATTTTTCTACATATATTTTGAAAAATATGCTTCGCGATCAATTTTCTAAAAAAAAATTTTTTTCAAGTTCAAAACATATAAAAGCTAATGACGGACTCGCATTTAACTAATCCCACTTAATCTGAATAACTTTTGAAAAATAATCTAACCTAAATTGATAACTCTATTAAGGTTCTTTTTTAATGATTTTAATTTCCAATTTCTTATTTTCCATATTTCTTTTTCAATAACCTTATTAAGACTCTGAACATTTAAATAGCTTCACGAAGGCAATATTTGATAAAAATTTAAAATCGTAACCACTTTAGTTATAAAGATATAGAATTTTAAAAATTTCATCTTGCTATATATTTTGCTCCTAGGTTTTCCTAATTTCTAACAAAGATATTCATGACTCAAAAGTGAGTTCAATATTTTTAAATAATCTGAATAAAAAAATTATTCAAATTTTGTTCAGCTTAAGTACAATTTAGAATTATTTAAAAATAAATCTAAAAAAAAGTTAAAAGATAGGCCCTCTCTCCCCTACATATACATGTACAACAGAGTTATGTCTGATATATTATTAAACATATAGTATCACTCTGGGATAGTATCGTCAGCCCCATCCTATATTATGTGCACAAGAAGATTGAAATTTAAGTTCTGGGGAAACATCAGGAGTCCCGAAACTATTAATAGATCCCATAGTCCCCACCCCTAATAGAATACCACATGGGATTATGGTGAAAATTCAGATTGAGCATTTAACACCTATATCAGGTGTTTATATGAATATCGTACCATTATGTAGTAACTTTAAGAGAATCTGTTCTTTTTCCGACTTAATTTAATTTCATCCGATTTTCCATGGTGTACACTAGAATTCTTTTTAATCACTGCGTATGCGATTTCCCAATTATATAGGTTGAACGTATTGGCATTCATTGATCTCGAATACAATATCCGCTAAAATTTATTAATGGCCATCCATTTAAATGCAATTTCCTCGAATTCTATGGCTTTTGGTATGAGTGAGAATGCAAAAATATTATTGCAATTTAATTTTTTTCTCTTCTAGAGATAAGTTAAACCGTTAGAGATAGCGACTTTGTAGTCTTCGGAGACCCTACTTTACGTAACTTTGAGATCGTTAATGTGACAATACTTAATACATTTTTCTTTTCCCATTCCATAATATGATTTTCTTATCAAACTCTAAAATAAAAATCAAGTTTACAAACCCAAATCTGAACTTTGAGCAATTCACAAAGTTCAGGTTTTATTCCACGGTGTGGGATCTGTGCTTAAGACTATAAAGACAGTAGGAAATTCAATCTCCATCAACAATAGTATATTTACATTATGCAAGGAGGAGGTTGCTAATATAAAATCTCTAACACCCACTATTGCCTTGTGAGAAGTTCCAATTAAACCACATCAAATAGCATCATTTAGCTACTAAATTTCACACGAGAAACCATCAAGAGAGAAAATTAATGGTCTCAAAACCACTGAATTTTATGAAAGCTCACAATGTTCAAAATTAAATTTGACGAGTGTGATAAAACACATTATAGAATAAAGTGTTGCTGACAATCCGGGTTATTGAGAAAGTAAAGTGTCATATGTCTAAGAAGTACCAACTGACCCTGAGGTTAAAACCAATTCTACAACAAGAACATCGTTAAAATTATTTTTTTTTAATTCAACAACAGAAGATTTGTTAAACTGACTTAAAATACTCATTTTATTTATACATATTCAATAAAAAAAATTTTCGATATTTCATAAGTTAAATTGAATGATAACACGTAAACAAATAAATATCGATATTGAAATGCAAGTTCAATTCTATGCAACCTCACCTCAACACATGGATGAATGGATGTAGAATTATCAACAAGTATGTATCATCATTCGTGCCATCAGCAAATATTATAGAAAAATACATTGCAAGGCACAATACTAGCTGATAGAAGCAGAAATAAATCTTTTGTGCACTTTTGATTCTTGTATAATTCACAACATTTATAACCCTATATTTTACTTTAAAAAAGAAGTTGTCAAAGTATCAGAGATTCATCATGTTCGATTTTATTTACGTAGATTCGTTCGTAAAATTTGTGTAGCAGTCCAACTCATAGAAAAATGCTTAGTGTTTACAAGCTTTTTGAAAAATTATCTATTGCTAATTATATATTGCTCTCTTCGTTCAAGCAATAAATTAACTCAATTTTTCTATCTGTTTCTCAATCATGACTATTTTTCCTCAGGTGCATCTTTTTGCACCCTCTGTACGTTGAATTTATCCATTTTCCATCCAGTGGTGTGAAAAAACGAACGTTATGTACAAAAGGCAATAATTGTGCACCTCGTCTTTGAAATATTGCTTTGTGAGTAATGTCTGTTACGTGAGATACATCATAATGTACTAATATACTGCAATTGAAACCGTTTTTGAACAACTCTGATTAAGCTCAAACTTTGGTAAAATATTCCTTTGTCCTCTTCGATAAGCACAATGATGACAAGCTTAAAATAGATCTCAAGCCAGATCATGTTTGAAATATATTGCGACAAATAATCCGTATGCTTATGTTTATCCAACTTTACTAAGGGGTTACGTGAGTCAAGCAGACTAACAAAAACATGATATTTTCTGAACATATTTTTGCAAGATAATAAAAAAAATAATTCTAGCTTTAAAGCATATGAAGGTACAATATTTTAACCAATTATTCTGAAATTTTCATCCAAATATTTTAAAAATTCAATCGATGGGGCTTGGTTTTCGGAGACGATTTTTGAAGAAAAAAAAACATACTTCCGGTGAACAAGATTTCTCAAAGTCTATTGATCTGACTTTAAAAAAACTAAAAATTTCCTGTTAGATTGTGAATTATACTCGTACTTGAAAGCTAGATTTTTTTTACTTCGAACACAATTTATTTTAAAAGAAAACAACTGGTGTAAAATACGCTAAAAATTGTTTTTTTTTTGTATAAAATTCCGCCAAAAATTCAATTTTCATTTGAGAAAAAAATGTGCCGTTCAAGTATGAGTTTAACACATGTTCTAACAGGAAATATTTAGTATTGTGACGACAGATTATAACTTACACTGAGAAAAAAGGGGTGCGATTAACTTTTTTTTCCTCGTAACTTTAACTCTTTTTAGGTGTAAAAATATATCAATATTTCTTAATGTTAATTTTACACCTTTTTAAGTGTAAAAATAACTTAAAAAATAGTAACGTTAACCCACAATACACCTAAAAAGCATAATATTTACACCGATTTCGGATAAATAATGCAGGGCAAAATTAACATTTCCGGAATGTTATTTAAACTTTTTCGGATTTCTCTCACAGTGTGCACTCTCAGAAATCTTTTCCACGAAAATAATATGTTTTCTCTAAAAAATGTCTTCGAAAATCAGGCCTCAACGGCTGAATTTTTAAGATTTTTTAATGGAAATTTCAAAAAATATAGTTTAAATCTTGTATTTTATATGCTTAAGAACTTAAATTAGAATAAAAATTTATTTTGTTGAAAAAAAATAGAAAATATGGTGGTTTTCGTACTATATATCATCGATAATTGATAAACGTTTGGTAAATGAATCTTAAAAGAAACTTATTCGTGAAACTGCCTCCACTATAAGAGAAATCCGAAAAAGTTAAAATAACATTCCGGAAATGTTAATTTTACCCTGCAGTATTGATCCGAAATCGGTGTAAATATTACCCTTTTTAGATGTATTAGGGGTTAAAGTTACCCTTTTTCATGTTAATTTTACCCTTGAAAAGGTGTAAAATTAACATTAAAAATTGTTGATATATTTTTACACCTAAAAAATGTTAAAGTTATGAGAAAGAAAGTTAATCGAACATATTTAATATGGTAATTGTTGTAATTGTAATAAACAGTTTTACTCGTAAATTTTGTTTGATATACAGTTTTAAACGGTAATCTTCCAAATAATCTGGATAATTTAACTCTTTTGTTTTTATACTCAATAAAAATCTTACCTACTATAAATTATTTTCCATTTTTTACTTGGTTTATATATCTGTTAAAAATTTGTATGGCTGAATCCTTCTGAATTGTCGATAGTCTGTTGCACAATGAAAAGGCGGTGAAAGCAAAAAAAAGTAGAAACTAGGGGAAGTTGGTTACAGAGAAAATAGTGCAGAGGCAGGGTAGAAAAAAGGGTATGTAACAGAAAAAGTTGTCGGTGGAAATATAGAGTTATAACTACCCCCCCATTGTCAGATGCTCCCCTATATATGAACGCTTGTAAGACGGAGGATGTGAAACAGCAACCACCAGACACAACCACCAACAATGCTTTGAAAATATTTCTTTTTGACGTACCCATACAAACGACCGGAAGCAGCATATTTGTTGCAGCTCTATAAACACAAAAATTCCTCGAGAACACAATATGCTTCCAAAATCTAATACAGGCTGCATTGTAATATCTTATCTTTCAAGAGAGAGTGAAATTAAACGATGACGATACTATTTCGAATAAAAGAGTTTTCGAATGCATAAAATATTTCCTAGATTTTGAATTTTTAAGACAGTTTGATTTTTCAATTTGTCGTCCTAACCTTGGTTTGGCACTTGCAAATTGAAATTTTAATATTATTATATGATTCACTTTTTTAATTGTCACTAATAAACGTCAAAATGTGTGATTTGAGTTTTTGAATCACGTAATTTTTAGAATTTGTTCTATTTATTGATAAAAAGGTAGACATGACCTGCAAAAGTAGGTTTAAATTGACCTACAGTTGTGTATGCATTTGAAAGATACGCATTTGAAATAACTAAAACCACGGAAAATTCGCGAAATATAAACTCATGAACTCAACCAGGAATTTTTCACTGGCACAGTTTTTTGATAAGTGCTGATTTTAATTCGATATAAAATTCTTAAATATTTAAATTATCTCCGTACCAAATTACAAAATTACTTAGTAATCATTTAATTTGAACAATTTGGTTCGTTTCCTTTTGGAACCAGTTAAGACTTTTTTTGATTTTCAAGACCTTTCGATTCAAACCTTATTCCTACACACTATGCTTGATAAAAGTGCTCATAATGAGAATCTAACACTTCATCTTCATAAAATCCATTTATTCTCAGCTGTAGTTTACCTTTCCAATAGTGTCTTGGGTAAAAGATAAATGAAACTCTATTTGCTGTAAATGTCGTAGATGTTCGAAGAATTCAACCTAAATTTCGAATTTTCAAACAAATCTTTCGAACAAGCGAGATCTGGAAAATTTACGATACACAACATTAAGAATCTGTTGAAAAGTTATTGAGTGATTTATAAATTATAAATATATCAGAAACATAGGTTTCGTTTCGTTTTTCCTCACAACAAAGTGAAGACTCATGATAGAGGAGGGCCTCTAGGCTTCGTACACACTCTGCCTTCGAATACTTCACATTTTTCCTGACCTAGTTTTTTCAGGAAATGTGTAACTTTAAACTAACTAATAAAATACGTTACAATAGGTTTAGATTCATTAAAGGAATATAGGAAATATATGAAGTGTGCGAAGCCTGAAAACCTTCCCTTACATGTTAACACTCAAAACATTTCGAAAATCGAACAGAAATTATACATAATTATAATAAAAAGAAATGATACGAGAAGTAAGAATGTCTTTTTTCTGGGTTTCTAAAACGAGCTTCGAATATTTTTTCACTTGGACAAACTTAGGATGTGAACATAGAGAATAGGGTAAGGGCTCATAATTTTGGACAGTTTCAGGGCTCATAGTTTTTGACACTACAAATAAATTGATTAAAATTATGGATTTTTATTCCCATATTTGATGAATAATGAATTTTATCTAAATATTTGTTCTTTTTGGAAGATTTTAACACTAAATACGCTAAATTTTGAATATGATTTGAGTTGAAATTGCTTTGTTGAAAATTCAGTGTGAGCAATTGCTTACAAAAAATATGACAGAACTTCGTGTTTACTTCAGTCTTATTTAGCTGTGGTGAAGTACTACACTCAAGTTCCGGGACCGATGGCTTTATGCATTGTGAAAATTTGCATACCCGCAGGCGATGTCTTTTAAATGAATCGACCGTAGAACGAATTTCGCGCAGAGTAAAAGTAATCAGAACAAAAAGAGTCAGTTTTTAAAAAAATTAATAAATAAACAGTATTTTTTGGCCAGCGTTCTTTAATAAATTGTTAGAATATTTAGATTTTTTACTGTAATAAAAGAAATTAAAAAGTTTTATTCTGAAAAATAAGCAGTGTTTTCAAATTTCGCGCGTCACAAAATAACATGACTTCACAAATTGACTCCCAATGGTAAGCAAACTTGCATAATTGTATGTGAATAATCTCATCAGGTGCATAATCCCGAAGTGCATAATGCCGGGACTGAGTGTAACAAGCTGTCCAAATTTACAGCCAAGATGTCCAAATTAACAGCCAAGATGTCCAAAATTTGAGTCAAATTCATTTCTACGGATCAATTCATTTTTAAACGTATTAAGACTAATTTTAATAAAAACAAAGACGAGAAACAGCTTGCCAAGTTTTTAAACAACCCTTCTGAAAAAACAGTAACACAAAAAATCAATTAGTATTGAAAATATCGCACTTCAAACTTGGAACATTGATGCTTATAAGCACCCTGTCCAAAATTATGAGCCAAAATTGAGAGGTTAAGATGGTAACGAAATGTTGACTGATGAGAAGTCGATTCGATATCTCTTACTGTTTGACACTAAGGGCAGAATCACATTAAGAATAAAATGCTCGCCGTATAGCCTCGCCGTATTTCGTTAATTTACGCATTTTCATTGAAATTCTACACAAATTTTTCATTACCGTATTACCTTATCTCATACTCGGTGGAACTAGGTGAAAATAATATAAGAAAATTAAAAAAAATAAAAGGAAAATGCGATAAACGATGAGCAAAAAAAACTGACCGATTAATTTCTCGTACAGTTTTTCTACTGAAAAAAAAATCACGACAATCTGATCGATTTTCTGTATATAACTCAAAAGCCATGATTTTTGACTTCAAGCCATAAAAATGTCTTATTTTGAATTTCTTACAGTTAAAGTGCAATTGGATGATGTCAAAAGGTAGTTCTTTTCATTGAAAATTTGAATGGAATTTGTAGCTTTCCACTCAGTTACATTTTGCATGTCTCAAACAAATCACATAAAATACAGGCATTTAGAGGAATTTTAGATGGTAAATATTGGGGAATACTAAATTTCTAAATCATACAGCATTTATCAATGTTTATCTGGAAGCACCATCATCATCGACTACCTGTCACCATCAGATTGATGAGTTATGAATGTTGGGCGTATGCAAGAGAGTTATACAGACAAAGACATCGTAAGCTCCAATAAAGTGAATACTGTGGGGATATGATATGAAAATGGGACGAAAAGGTCCCATTTCAATGGAGACCAAATAGAGCCATAATTGGACTGCTTCTCAATATTTGTATGGGATCACAAGACACTCTATACTAGAGGTTGAAGTTTAAACTTATGGTTATTTTCATCTTTCGGCATTTCATGGTAAAATTGCCCAGAGAAAGTTTTCCCATTACAGCAAATTCCTTTATTATCTTAGTTCCAATTTCAATTGGTCGCATCCCATCCTAAAGGCATTTTATACTGCCACTAAAACAATCATGTTCTCATATTTTCGAAGAAATTTCAAATAACTATGATCCTATGAAATCCACTGCACTTTCATATTACAACGATACACGATACATCATTTTGTAAATCAATACCATTGAGTGCATAAAATAAAAAGAATCAACAAAATATTTGTTATTTGAATAAAACAGACATCAATATTAATGGCATGCTGCATTAGCATGGTCTCTACAAAGTAGAAATAAACAATTCCATGTACAATTTAATATCGTTCTTATGTCAGGAAAATCTTTATCTTCGACTATATAGCTTCGATACAGACCCTACACCATATCCACATAGGATACACATTCACTCTGGCATGAGATTGCATTTTGTGAGAAACATTATCGATTTATGGGCTTCTTCAAGAACAATTTCACAAGAAAATTGCACAAATTCCATAAGATATAAGGTAGAATTTCCTGAAGCTAGTAATATTATTCACTCCCCCATAACCAATGTTCATTTACCTTTATGCTCTCAATAATTAAGCACTGATTGGTGTTCAAATATAATCACAAGGGGATTTTATAATACAAAAATATATTTAATTAATCACACAATGCAGAGGACTACCGCTTTAATTTTGAAAATTTTAAATGAACTCTAGCCCAACACTTGATTACAATTTAATCAATTTTTTGATAATATATAGAACACACATGGTTTAATACCATAATTTCCAATTTATGGACAATTTATATACCTTTTTCATATACGTATTAATTTATACGTTTTCCCACTAATTACAAATTTTCACTGATTTTACACAAATATGTCTTTGAGGCAAATGTCTCATTGCTTTTCGGACCATACGTCAAAACTGTGCCATACCTTTGGAGCAAAGTTCTGCTTCTCAAGATTTTTACACATAGACTGAATGAGAATGTTACTTGGAACTTTCAACAGAGCATAGGAAAGAGATAGAATAGTCGAGAGGATTATTTTTAAACACGGAACGATCATTTTATAAATAGACTCCGCACATGTCTATTTCATTTTCTAAATTAACACAATAAATTTGAACCATAAATTTGTAACACTATCAAAGGAAAACTTAGAAAGGGTCCCCCCTAAAAATTATATATCTACCAGTATATGTTTAGTGCCACGTGAATGGAAAATGATGCGATGGAAGAACAATTGCAACACATTTTGTGATATAAAATTCACTGTTTATTTTCACGGATTCGCGTAGAGTGGTGAACATGATGAATTTACACTTCATTTATTTATATCGTCCAAGTATAAAATGATTTAATTATTATCTTATGTAGTGGAATACTGTTGGGTGAATTGAGCCAGTAGTGTAGAGAGATGTTAATAAATTGTTGAGGTTTGAGATTTGCCCATTAACTTTGTCCACAAAGTGCCAAATGACTTAATATAATCGTGTCTGCAATTTCCAAGGTGATTGATTACCACATTTTCAAGTAATTTCTCATTCTAATTTTGTCGTGCAACCCACTGAGAAATGGCAAATTCACCAAGGTAGCGTGACACACAAAATGTACCATAATATTGACATGAAATGAGACAACAAATTGTGCATCTTCATGTCCCATCCAAGATATGTGCATCCTATAAAATAATTGGACAGTGAAATGTTGGAAAAGCATCATACTTCTTTGCTATTCAAGACACTTCAAGTGGATATTCTCCCAGCATCTCATATCTCATATGGATTACGATAATATATTCTAGTTCTATTGAGATATTTTCTGGTAGAAGTCTCACAAGATGAGACTCTTGTATATTAGATAGGGGCGTCGAATGATTTATTTGTTTTAGGCCAAAAAACTCCCATATCAAAATCCACAAATGTCTCCATTACGCAATTTTCCCATCGACCGTATTTTTCCCCACCAATGTCCATCTAATTGACTTCAAATAAACATTCTTTATCCGCAGCATACCACACGCTTTTGAATTATTGAAGCTTTGTAGCAGAACCGAAACCACCAGGCGTCTCCATCGGACTGCCGCATTCACCAATAAACTTGTCCATCAATCTTAACTTTGTCGAGCGTTACGTGTGTAAATTTAAAACTTTAAATCCAGTAAGATAATATATTGTCACACATAAGAGTCGTGGCCTCTGTTTTCCATTTTTTTTTCTCACTGACTGTCTCATCCTTTATCCTCTGTTCTTCAACACTGGGGAAAATTATGTGTTGTTGACTTTCAAACGCTAAAGTTCTTATACCGATGCGGGACATGGGAAAATTGTGGGAAAGTTCTGTAGTATTTCACAGGAAATTTTCAACTTAAAAAAAACAATTTTAGAAATTTTCAACTTTGGCAGATGGGATTTTATTTTTGCGAAAAACGGTCAGTAAATTATGAAATTCGGTCTAAACAAAATATGAAAGGCAAAATTGTAAATAGAGTAAATGCCCTAATTCAAAACCATTTCCAGACGCTTTAACTTGGACAGAAGATTCAATACATTAAGTTAATATTTTTCTGAAGAGAATTACATAAATTTTCTCCTTGACTCTTCTAAAATGTTACTGTTTAGTGAAAATTCTTTATATAATTTGAAAACTTCTTAAATACAAGAAAAATACGTGAGCGTAAAATGCTTCTATTGGAAACAAATTAATCCAAATGGAGACAAGGGAAAGTTTCTAATTGGAGACAAACAGTGGAAGTGAAACCGCGATGAAAGGCTTTCAAAACCTTATTAAGTTGCTCTTGAGTGCAGGATCTGTTCTTATTCCTGGTCTTTTCTCCTTTCCCATCTAAAACAATAAGAAAATCTCACCAAAAAAAATGATATTTCCGGGGTTTCCTATTGAAGCATTTGCAGACACTTCAGAAAAACCGTTTTTGTTCACGATATAGGTAATTATTTCATTTGAAAACTTCACGTAATGTTAACAATAAAGATTAGCACTTAATTTAGATAAAATTAGCCAGAAATATGACATAAATGTTGAACAAAACGAATAAACAACAGTCACCTCATTGTGTTTTTCATTGGAAAACATGGTCGATCGATGAAAAATTCAATAGTGAAAAGGTACGCTTTTGATTTTTCAGAAAAATGAACAAATTAAAATGTGAATATGAATATATTTTCGCTTTATTTGGAGCAAAATTAACTAAATAATGAAACTGTGGTATAGAAAATATATAAATATAATAATTTAGTACTGTATTTATCATGAAAACAATAACATTTCCATTTGGAGTAGCGAAAAATTTCCATTTGGAGCAGGTTTTGAATTAGCTTAATTTAGCCTAGCCGTGGTAAAAACGAATGGTTGATTTTGTTCCGTTTTGGTTCATATGATCCATATGATCCATCTTTTCAAATGATTCATTTTGGTACATTCGATAGATTAAAAAGTAACTCTTGAGATTTTGCGTATTAGTTTTTTTTTGTGTTTTGCGTATTTTGCGTACCCTCTTAGTTCTTAAAGACGGTAAATTATCACTTTTCATCCCTTCTCGCCAAACCATTCCTTGACCCATCACTTCTTTACCTTTGCTTCCTCAGTATTTATCAGAATCAATTTTTAGTATCACCTCAAATTGCTATATCTTCAATCTACGTTTCAATAAAGGAAACCCAGTTAATAATAACTTAAAATATCTACTAGCCCATATAAAGCGTTTTATTCTCTCCTATATCAATCCCCACAACATCACAATATTGGTACTTATTATGCCTTTGTGTGATAGGCTAAGTGACTAGGCTCTTTGTGTAATAAGCCCTGTGCTACAACGACTCTGACACTGATCCTTTTAGGAGTAGTAGAAGTTATTTCATCTATGAAAATTACAACGATCATCCTCTGAAATTTCCAATCATTTCCCGTCGCTAGATTGAGACCGTAAATAGTATGTTCGTGGACAGGAAAATTTTCCATAGGAGTATAGAGATTTGTGCAATAGGATTTTAGGAGTGAATGAATGGTTATCCTAGAGTTCAGGCTAACAAAGTTTCTAGAAATTAGCTGGGGTTTTAAGTATAGAAGTGAATTTTTCTTACTCGTTCTTTTAGGAGTAGACGGGAGAGAATTCTGTCTTCCCTAGTAGGGCGTCTGAAACCACAATTCATGGGAAGTAGGAAGATGGTAGGTACAAAAGTTAATGTAAATAAACTTTATAAAACATAACAAAAAAGAATTTAAAGTGTAATTGAAAATAACTTGAAAATTATTAAGACAAAAATTATTCTCTTGGCTCAGCGTACTACTTTTACTCTTCGAAAAAAGTAACTAAAATAATAATTTAAAGCTCTTGAAATTTGATTCATATATTTCACAAAACAGGTACATTGCGTTAATTCAAGAATGTATTATTATGAAATTTGAGCTTCAATTTTTACTCAATTATCCTTATCTGAATTGTATACGCTGTGTACGGTGTATACGAAAATGCCACTTTTTAACTGATATTTAAAAAATATATATATTGGAAAGGTAAAGGTTATAATATATGTTAATTCAGGAAAATCTATTAATCTGGGCCTTGGTATATCTAATTTATCCACGTTATCAGACCCAGGACACACAGTCCAATTCATCCTCTTCTTTGCTCCATTCAAGAATCTAGATTGACTTCCTCCTCGCCTTACTTAGCACGCTCTTTTAAGTGCTGTTCTATGGAGAGGAAAATAATCGTAACTTTCAAAGCGCGACCATTGCAATTTTTTTAGAAGAACCATGTTTCACAGATCCTTGCAACTTCTTAATAAAATCGGATTCAGGAAATGCGTAAAATTTTCTTTGAACTCATGTAAAAGTTCCAAAGTCTTCAAGCGTCACTGCAATATACCATGTGCGATATGCATTATACTCTGTAAGGATCGAACAATACTAAGAATTGTAGTAATTCTCTATATTATTTCATATTTTTGATATTTCATTATATATTTATCTCAAACAGATATAGAGCCAGCCCCTCTTACATTGTTTGATAAAGAAAAAAAATGAAAAAAGGGATAAGAACCATAGAAAAAAATAGCAAAAATTAAGCAAAAAGAAAAATAATGTTACTAGCTCCCATCCGACCCAGACTGTATTACTACTACATTATGTATGGGGTTTAATGTAATAATTTGGAATCGGTTCTCAATTGTAATTTTCAGATCTTGTCATTGTTTCAGATGAGCAACGAGAAAAAGAAAACCAATAAGAAGTACAAGCCCTACATTCAATAGTAGGGTGGAGTAAGTACTTTTGGTCACTTTAAGATTTTATGTGCTTGTAATTTTTATAATCTTTGTTTAAATAAAATGAAATTTTGTACAAAAATACCTTAAAGCCGTTTCTTCCTAATAATCCAAGAGAATTCCTAAAAATTTTTGGATATTTTAGTGAAAAATGCATTTTATGCAACTATACATATTTCAGTACTTTTGGCCACTTTGTAAGCACTTTTTGCCATTGTGTATAAGCACTTTTGGCCACTTGTTTCCAATAGAATTTTAATAAAATAACAGAAGAAATAACTTTCGAAAACTTTCACACAGCACAAGTAATATTCTTATTTAACAACAATTTTATGTGATTATTAGAGTATTTTAAACGACCTTTTGCACATTTTCTATTTCATATAAAAATCAGTCAAAAGTCACGATTGTTTTTACTGAAATCCGCGAGGTGCTCCACGTGTAAAATGTATTGGAAAATGAATGGCCAAAAGTACTCACACAGCCGAAAAAAGTAATCTCTTTTAGCCACATCCGATTTTCATTTAATTTGTTAGAAAATCTTATTAAGGATGATAACACAATAAAATTTAGTAAATTAAGAAATGGACTTTCATTGAATAACATCAAATATTTTCATCAAAAATATAAAATATTGCAAAACAATTTCTCTTAACAATAACAAGTTTCTTAAGAATCCCATGTTTTTTTTTTAGTGATTGTTCACCTTGTCGAGAATTTCTTTCAATAACTTAGAATTAATCAAATCGATACAAAATCAAATATGGTTTTCTGATTCGTTAGATTAGAGGTCACGAAATAAGACCCATTTTCCTGTTCTAAATAAACTCATAATTGCCTTACAATGTGATTTTACTTTAGTTAGGTGGCCAAAAGTGCTTACATGGCCAAAAGGACTGACTCTACCCTACGGCCTTTTGATTCTTTTCCTAGTCCATCTAATTGGCTCTACACATTAGAAAAAATATTGAAGTAATTCCTTCAATAGACATAAATTTTTCTAGAGTGTAGAGACCATAAAATAGTGAATAAATTACAAAAAGCTCCAATTTAGATTCGATTCCAAATTACCCCATTGAACCCTATTCTATCATAGTAATAAATTTCCGCTGAAAATTGTCGAAACCATTCAGACAACATATGTTTCAAAGAATTGTAAAACCTCTGTCTAGTGTCTTTCTAAACTCTTCGCCATACATTTGGAGCGACAGACAAAATTATTGCAAAACACTCCCACAGGAGTGATCGTTTGATCAAAATCCTCTTTTCCTCCGAGGTATATATGGGTTCGACGTCCCAGTTGCGAAATTTTCCGTCACATTTTTTTTATACCACCATCATGTTCATGGGTGTTTGTTGTCTTCTTCTGTGCCATGAGTTTTTTGCTATGCTCCAACACCATGTGGTGCTTATGCCGTCTCAACAGCGTCAACTCATGCGATATCGTCACTAAAGTGAACGCGTATTCACCTCCAAACATTAATTTTCTCATTTTCAGTATGCCAAAGAATTTTCACATCTATTTCTGCCGTTTACCACACAGCCCAGAGAGCCATGTGAATATTGTGCCAATTGAAAATGAAAAAATCATCGTTATGACGTCACTTTTTGCCGCTATAAATCTATTATTGTTGAACATAATGATGAAAATACGTGCCCCTGAGGATATTCTGTTGACGGCTTGTGAATGATTTAATGGTGCATCTGCTACAATTTTGATAATTATTGGTGGAATATTAATTAACAAAAGGGGGTAAAGTGGGGCTGACTGACTTTAAACATATTGTGTATTGTATAGGCATTTAATATTAATATTCTTACTATGACAATGATGATGATTCGTGAGGGAATGATAAGTATATGAGATTAAGTTAAGTGATTTGAAATTGTTGCTCATGACACTCGCTTCATCCGATAGAGTAACTTTTCACTCATACAGTATGTGATTCGTGCGAGCTTTATTTATTCCATCGAGATGCTTTCTTCAAATGTCGTTTAAAATTTCCACCCTCTTGAGGGTTGAGGTGAAATCAATGGGAGGAAAAGCCATTGAAGGGATCGTGAGTTTTGTTGAGTGACATCATGGAGAACTATTGAAACACTGATGCATCAAGGGAAAAACCTTGGCATCGTATGTATTTGCTGACACCGATTTTTCCTCACCATCTCCCAAAATCAATAGAACATGAGTGGTGAAAAAGAATATGTATGTAGAATGGAATGGAACCCGTGGAGACATGACTGACTTTCAGCGTAATATATACATAAACGTCATTTAATCTGTATAGATTCCACCAGTCAATAGAACATCCACCAAACCAAAGTGCTAAAAGGTGATGTGCAAAAGAGAAAAAAACGTATTCCTTTTTAAGGTAAATTGGATATCGCATATTTCAGCAATGCGAAGAGCGTTACGTTTTCATATTCTGCCATTTTCAGGGAAAAAAAACAAACGGTGAAGGGAATTTCATAGATTATTCGAACCCGCAAAAAAAACGAGCATCCCGCGAATTTTTCGCTATTGTGTATACTCAGTGTATGCCAGTGTATACTTATCAAAAACCAACTAAATTCATTGCCGTCACTATTGTCGAACTCCACCCACAACACAGAAGTACTATGATAAAATTAGGATAGGGAGAAGTGGAGCACCTTTGAATTGGGGCACTTTTAAAATTGAACTTTTTTCCTATTTTTAAATAGAACTCAGCCTTACCATATTGTAATGCAGCTTCACAATAGGTTTGTGAAGCTAAAGATCATTATAACACTGAGAGAAATCCGAAAAAGTTAAAATAACATTCCGGAAATGTTAATTTTACCCTGCATTATTGATCCGAAATCGGTGTAAATATTATGCTTTTTAGGTGTATTATGGCTTAAAGCTACCCTTTTTCATGTTAATTTTACACTTAAAAAGGTGTAAAAATTAACATTAATTAACATTAAAATTAAAAATAAAAATTATAATTAAAATTAAAATTAACATTAACATTAAAAATGTTGATATATTTTTACACCTAAAAAGTGTTAAAGCTGCGAAGAAAAAAAGTTAATCGCACCTTCTTTTTTTTCTCAGTGAAGGTCTAGTCTTATTTAAATATGGAAGAACCAATTTCAAAGGTGCTCTATTTCTCCCTACTAATTTGAAGTCAATATTGAAAGGAGGATGGTGTAGATTCAAAAAGAAGAAGTTTCATTTATTACAATTCACTCTTTTTTTAAATAAAAAAGATTAATTTGGTTAGTAAAATATGAATTTCTAGTCAATAAAACACTCCAAATATTTACCAAGATGGATACAGAAAAATAAATAACTTTATTTTTATAAAAACTTTCATAATGGTTCTACTAATTATAATGCTGCTCACACACCTATTTTCAGTTAAATTCAATTGATAAAAATTATACCTCTCTCTCTATTGCTCAAATGTCGGATTTGCTTGTCTCTTTCAATCAAATTAAATTAAAAACTTATTTTTTCTGGGAAATTTTAATCTATAGGCCCCCAACATAATGGAACACAAGGAAAACTCATAAAATAAAAATTCACATTACTATCTTTCGCAAACACATCACATTTTATTTGTTTCAATCCAATTTGGAGTGCCAAAGATATATTTAGTATATCAGAGGCATGTACAATATAGTCAGAAAATTTTAAAAGAATAAAGTAAATGAACATTTCCCATACCAATTTCTGCTGCTTAATGATTAACTCACTCGTTTCATGAGAATCTAAAGTAGGATGGAGTCATCTGGACAGCTTGCAAAAATCTTAAACTCTTATCAAAAACGAATTTCGGAAAATTACTAAATTGTTAATCACATCATAAACAGTAATTATAAAATTTTTCGAAATCGGGTTTAGGTAAGAATTCAAGATTTTTGCACGCTGTGCATAAGTGTGCCCATAACTGATGACTCCACCCTACAGTTTAATTATTTTTGAGTGACAAAGTTTGATAGATTGGGATTGACTTTATCTACCGACAGACGAATTTCATTAAGATGAAATTGAAATTCAATAAAATAAAGAGGTGTGCTGGATTCATAAAATTCTAAATTGAGTAGGGGAGACCGGGGTACAATTAGCCAGGGGTAGAAGTAGACAATAGATTTTTCTCGTTTCCCTTAAAATGTACATTGAGCAAAGTACTTTTAATGAAAGCAAGAATACATCCCCATATTCCCAGAAATATTTATAAGTCTGATCCTATTATCCTACAATTTAGAATCATTTTTATAAAATGAGTATAAAATTTTAGTTTTGATGTTACAGTTTTGGCCCAGCGTTTGGTTTTCTAAGTTGTTAGTCAAAATCTCATAGTTTTATTTTGCTTCTGGTTTAAAAAAGTTAATTAAGAGATATTTTTCACTTGGACAATAATTATCTACTTTTTATATAAGATGATAAACACTGAAACAGCCCTCGGGGCAGATGTAGCCACTCTTCCGTGGTGGGATAAAACTATTGATGATTTTTCACTAATGCATGTGTAATTGTTAAATGAAAAAGTACTATTGATATTAGAAGCAATATTTCCATTCGAATGAACAATTTGTGAAATAGATTTTTTCAGGATGTTTGCATAAATTTTGCCTAAATTATAAAAATGTCATAAAAAAGTCGCCTAAAGCCTTTTTATTTAGGTTTTAGTGATATATGTAGCATCATTGGGCTTCAGTGTATCAAGTGGAATACTATTTGATACCTACAGTTTAAAATTTCGTCTGGAAAACTGGTGCCAATTAGTACCCCAAAAGTGGCTATATCTACCCATGCCGGGACCGTGTAGCCAAAGTGTCATTAAAAGCAAAAGTGTCACTTTTTTCATTATCCTCTCTAGAAAAAGTCAAGGATTTTAGAGCATGTATGTTTAATGAACTACAATGTTTCATACAGCCAATATCCTAATGTTACTTATGAAACATAAATATATTAGACAAATCTTATCATTTTTTCACAAATCATGCGCGAAAAAAAGCCTCATTTGCTGGCTAAAAGTACCCCAGTCTCCCCTACTGCTCAAATTAGATTTTTTGCTGACCTAATTTAAATTTTTCTTGCTTATTTTTACAGTGCCCCATGAGACACTAGTGAGGGATGGGCTCAAGGATGGGCTGCTAAAACATAAAAACAAAATAACATAACTTGATAATAATAATAATAAAGTATCCAATTTGAATGAATTCTAAGAGTTCTGAAAATATTAATTTAAATCTGTAAATTATTTATAATTTCAAGATAACTCAAACCATTCATTTAGAAAGCTCAGTAAAGTTACTCTTGTTTCTTTTTAAAAAGCCAACATAATTCAAAATGTATAAACATTTTTTCTAAAATGGTATCGAAATATAATTTGCAAGTCTTACTTGAAACTGCCCCACCCTCCCGTATCTGAAAATTGACAAATTATATATGTATGCTCTTTTTTTTAAGTATGAGCTAAAATACCACCGATAATACCTTTTGCACATCTCATTGAAAGAAATAAAATCCATTTTACTATATTCCTTTTTATTTTACAGTCAATGTGAATATTGTATGACATCGAAAAGTGTTGGTAAATATTGTGATAGCCAATTTCTGTCATATTTTGCATGAATAATATGCGTAAGGGTGTAACACATAATGGCTATAAAATCAATCAATAAAACAAATCATAAATTTTCGTAAAGTGGTGTAACCGTCACTTAAACGAAAAAGCGCATATTTTACACATCCTCGCGCCAATAAAATGAGAAACTTTTCTCATCCAATGTGTATATTTTATCCTCTTTCTGTTTCTCTTTTTTTTGTGCATCAGCATATTTTAATGTGACCCCATAAAAAAACAAGCTTTATTATCATCTAACATCTTTCTACATCATATTAAACATTATATTAATATTAAGGGAAAATGCGAGGGTGATTTTCATATTCATGAAAGCATTATTGCGTTTATGCTGTTCCTCACATTGTTGCGCATGTTAGAACAATGAATTTAGATCATGATTGAAAATTCAAATGATTTGCTAATAAAAGTTTACGAGTATTTTATTGGTGTCTAAAGGTTCCCTACTTAATCAAACAATTCATTAAATGGGAAACTCCCATAAAATGTGTCATATTTTGTAAATAACACAAAACTAAGATTTTTCCACCATTGGAGAGAGTGGATGATGAAAATTTCATAAAGATGTGGGAAAATCGAAGAGAGAGCCGAATCGTCTTCCGGTGAAGTCTAATCATCAATTTCCTCTTCCTTGAGTATCCCCAAACGACGAGCAACACTCTTTACATTGGCTATTACCTCTTCCTGTACAAGATTGAAGCTCATGGCCAGAAGTGCGATGCCAAAGAGTAAATAGAGTGAGCATAGTGCTATTGACACTTCCGAATTGGCTTTAACACCCGTTGCTGGCACAAAATCACCAAAACCTTCGAATAAGAAGAACTATTACCATATATATTCTTTTGAATAATTGATGTATAGAGAGAAAGATTTTCTCTACTTGAGAATCAGATATCGGAATACAATGGAAGTGCCTTACCAATTGTTGTCAGTGTTATGAAACAGAAGTAAGCAGAATCGAGAAATTCCCATCGTTCCCATCGAGCAAAGAGAAATGCTCCTGCAATAATATAGCTGATTACGAGGAAGACACAGAGCCAAATGGGAACTGGACGTGATCGGGGTGGCATGTCACCATACGAATCCCAGTCATCATCATAGAGTGAGCCCCCTTCTTCATATCTCGCCTGTCGATGTACTGCAAATCCCATTGGTGACATGATTCGTGGTGATGGTGGTGCTGCATAGAATGCACTTTACTGTAAATATCTACAACCATAATCTCCTTCTCCAAAAAGCATTACTCATGAGAAATATGAAATTAGTATTTGCCCATGTCGCGAGATATACACAAATTTGTCAGCAACTTGGCACAAATGTGTCAGTCAAATTTTAATTAACCGCAGAGGATCACATTAGTTATAGTGAGCATCGAAATAGCCTGAACCACTTGCCATGTTACACATCGGTCAAATTGGGCGCGATATAATATGACTATTCTTCTGCCACCAAAAGAAAAGCCCATGTACGAGTTTAAACTCAATTAATTAGCATAATTAATTAATAAGAAACTTTAAAATCAGAAGATCAGTTTTCGCACTCACCAGCTCTGTCACGCCTCTTTGCCTTCCTAATTGCTTGTATCTGCAACTCTGCATCTTCAAATTCATCCAAATCATCTGCAAAATGCTTATGCCGAGATGACGGAGGAGATATTTCTGGCAACTCCAGGCGGTTGCTGTATAGGGGCCGGGGAACGGACTGACTCCTGGGACCAGTCATGAGCTGTCTCCCTCGCATTCGTCTCCTATGTCCAGCTCGGTCAACATCACCAGGAGGCTCCATGTGACCCTTCTCCATATCACTAATGGCATATCTGTTGCATAACACAGGTGTCTCGGCATCCGACGTGTCGCGCTTATTGTGCTTCCGATCGAGTGACTGGCCTCGAGCACCATGAAATCTAGGGTCAATGCGATGGTGGGTGGGGTCTCGATTTATCCGACCGGTGGTGTTATAGCGACTGCTACGTGGAGAAAGCTCCCCAAATTCATCATCATTGAGTTCTCGAGCTACATTTCGCTCTCGCTCAACTGTATGCCGATCCCTAAAGCGATCCTTGTCGCGATTGAACCGTGGATGTCGCGTATTAGCCCCATACCCATACTGATTACTCCCACTCACACGTTCCGTGGTTGTATAGCGCAATTCTGTATCAGAATAAGCGTGACTGAGACCGGGCTCAAATCCTGAATCCCTTGATTTTTGGGAAATAGTACGTTCTGTCTTCCGAATCGATTGTCGTCTATATAGAGAAAAAGGGGAAAAAGAACAAAAATAAAAAAAGTCCTAAAGGTATGATAAAAATGAGAAATACAGCTCGTAAAGTCAAACTTAGAATTAGCTTTCGATTCAATAATAATATTTCTGAAGAATGAATATAACTGTGGCCCATTAAGATGGAAAATAAAACTATGCTGTAAAAATTGCAGTGCTATATTCTACGTGAGAGGGCTATAAAATAACCTTATACTTATGTGTCTTTTGACCATCTATAAACGTTAACACAAGTCATGTGGCTTTTTTCAATGTTAGAAGTTCTAACTATGCATAAAAGTTTATAGGAACATTATGCAAAAAAACTTAATCATGCCAAAAATGCTTTTTTGCCCATATTTCCAGCTGAGAAGGATTGTGGTATAAAAATTATGCAAATTATGTAGCGCAATTAGTCTGTACAACACCATAAATAGGTATATGTTTAAAAGCAAAATAAATATCCATTTTTTTAATCTGTGAATAAAAAACTACATATTATTAAATAATTTAGTCAAATAGAATAATTAAATAATGTTTATATTTTTCAAAATCGGCAATATCCATGCTTCAATAATTCTCTTCCTTAACCTTCTTGCGGAAAAATGGGGTTAAATGGATTAAATTAATCCCAAAGGATTTATTTTTCATGAAAATTTTAAAATTTGCTCCATCAAATATTAGAAACTATGTTAAAGACTTGCTATAGACTAAATTCTTAGCAGCTCTACCATGTTTCAAAAGAAATCCAAAGATAATATATACCGTTGTAATATTTTTCATTGAAATTAATTTATAAACAAAAGTTCATAAAAAATAAATTTGATCTCTTTTGAACGCTACATTAGGAATTTTATGGATACCCGAAAATTCCAAAATAACGTAAAATACAGTTTTTATTAAAACTTGTTATTGACCGCATAAAGTTTTATCCTTCAGGCTATCTGAAAACAAGTTAATTTTTTGGCAAGATTCTACAAATTGAAGCCACATTCTACTATCATTAGTTCTGTGACCTGAATCACTTTGAAAAGTTTTAAAATTGCCATTTGAAAACCAAAATCATCTTTTGATTATAAAATTGATAATTGATTGGAATTAGAATCCATAGAAGGAATTGGAATTTTTATGTATACTTTCCCGTCTAAACTCAACCTCTTTGAGATTAATAATTTTAATTACTGCAATGCTCTTAACAAAATTAGAAAATTAATCTTAAATGCTAATACCAAGTAATGTAATTGTAAGTGACACTTATGTAAATGTTTACTATGTCCATGATATATACGCTACAAGATCCTCTACCGACCTACATCTCTCAACGGTTGTTCTTTTTTTTTCTCTCATCAAATAAATGAAATTGAAGAAGGATGTGTACATGGTGAATCTGTACTATGTACCATATGTGAATTGTTTATGAACACTTTTTCAGTGAAATTGAAATAAGAGTTGGGGAGAGTAAATTCAATCATGAGAAAAATTGTAAAATACCCAGGCTGACGAATTGTTCCTCTGCCGGGACGTAAGCGTCTCGACGGTGAACGTTTTGGTTCTCTGGTGCATACAAAGCAGCACACACGCCAGTACAAAAATCTGCAATGTTAACAAATTTATTATTAATTTCTGCACATTGCTATGCTTTGGTGGAAATCCTATCCTGAAATATACGACTTGCCCCAAGAATATTTGATTACTAGTCTAGGGAGGATGTAACTCACCTGAAGGATGAGGCCATAATATCTCCAATATTTGATAGACACAGCAGCATGAGTGGAATCCCGAGTATAGCATAAAAAATCGTTGTCACTTTCCCCATGTGAGTTTTTGGTGCAATGTGACCGTATCCTTCAATAGTGTTCACAAAAAAAAACCATTGTAAAAACTTGCAGACACACAAATTATTCTATTACATAGGGAGGTAGTCTGTGATAAAAAAAAAGGTATCGTGTGATTGGACGTGCGTGTAACCTCTGGAATTTCCAAGCTACTGAAAATCCTTCACTCTCATCAATGATCTTTCTTTCTCTTTACGAGAGAAACGTGGTATAACTTGAAAATTCATACGGCTTGTTCCCATGCTAGCTCATTTTGCAACATTTTGTCCCTGTCTTGAACGCAGGAGAGAGCCTCATCTAATTTCCCAGATGATGTTTCTATACGAAATTCCCCATCTATTGTGGTTTGTGTTGACTTCATGCTCCACAGAGCTCATACAATAAACCTTGCATTCAATAACATCTACCTCATCTAATTCTATGACTCTCAATCCCCCCAAACTGTGAGAATCCAATCGTGTCTGCGATGAAATGTTAAATTCGAAGTGAGATTTTCTTACATAATTGCTGTATCAATTTAAAAAGTGTAAAAAAGCTCTAAGACAAGCAACGCCGGAAACTACGGTTGAAAAAGATATCGCAGAAATAGATAATTGCTATACAACAAAACGAGATATTGAGAAAGAGCCAAACACTTCAAACAACCGTTGAGCTCGCTTCTTGTCTTCTTGACTTCACCTCAACACTTCTATTTTCCTCGCAAATATTTTGAACGATTTTTTTTTTCAAGAGATTGTGGAGACAACATTTAACAGTCATCCAATTCCAATTCACAACAATCTTCTCAATGGAAATGCATTGAGAGTTGAAGTAGAGGTGAAGAATTCGCAGAAAAAAATTTACTACATTGCCATGGACATTTTTCGTGTGATTTAATACAAGGCAATGTAAATCTCTCAACATTGTTTGTTTATTCATGTCTGCCGAGTATTTACCTGTTCAAACACATTAATTATTTGCACGGCGAGGAAGTTGATTAGAAATATTTGGAGGAAGTTATCCAGAAACGCAAAAATACTTAGTACACATTCACTCCTTAATGAATCTATAAATTACCCTGATTACTCTACCAATCCATTTCGACCAAATGTTTTTTAAATATTCATCAAATGGAGTGATAATTTAGCATTCAGAAATGTTTATTGATGATTATCAGATGTTGCTAAATTAGTGGTACTTCCCATTAATTTACATCTTTCTTTTTCTTTTACTTTTTCTCAGCTTTACATCCAAAATCAAGGTGATGAGGAGATACTTTTAATTACGAGAATTGACAGAAAGAAATACCAGAGGAGATTTGAAGAAAAAATAGAGACTCTTTCTCTCATTGAAATCACACCTCATTGTAACATCAGTGATGTTCAATAAGAACGCCCTGTTAAAAGTAGGTGAAGGTCGTCGTCTTACTTCGCGGGAATTCTCACAATAAACTCAAAATGTAACCACACAATTGTCATTATCAATCGGCAAAACACTGGGTGGATGTGTGGGAATTGACCATCTGAATTCTTTAGTCTACTGCTGGAAATAATTGATTTTTCTTCTGCACCAATTGAACTGGAAAATACGAGATTATATAGACTGCTCCATTCTATACTATCATATCTCAGAAAACCGATATTTCAGGAAAACTATTTGTTGTTATATATTTTTTTGTTTTAAAAATTGAACATTTCGTTACACTGAGCAATCTAAAGACCACCAAAAAAGTTCTATAAATCTGCTTTGTGGGAATAGGGTAATGTCCTAGACAACCTTATGACTTAAGCCGGGAAACGACTTAACGAAATTATAATCAAAATAATATATTTGACTAAATTCTCATAAGTTTCCCACTAAAAAGCCGTTTCTCGGCTTAAGTCGTAAATATGTCTAGGGCATAGCATAGGGTAATTTAGGACTATTTCTAATTTGAAACATTTCAGATTTTCCCACTATGTCAAATGTTCAAAAAGAAAAACAGAGACCGAGAAACAAAAGAAAAGTCCAAGAAGGGAAAAAGTAACAGTTTTTTTCTCTTCATTTTTTTGTTTTGAACGTATAATAAGGTAAAGTATCCTCAAGTCGGCTAGTTCCTCAACTCGGCCAGTTGAATTGGTTAAACATTTTTTTCACGTTTTATAGTCAATTTCTATAAAATTTTCACTGATTTACGTTGTATACAATATAATAGACCTTATAATGTTAGATCTGTAAAACCATATTATAGCAAACCTAAGTAAATTGAATAAATAACCCCATTGGCCCAGTTGAGGAACCGGCCGACTACAGGATACTTTACCTTACTTTAAGAAAATACCGAAATAGGAGAAAGCACTCTACCTTCAGACGATTTATGCTTCGCAGAATTTATATTTTTCAATGTGCTATAAATGAATTTGGCCCACTCTAATATTATATTTTAATAGCTAGTCCAATGTCTCAAATTTTCAAAAAAGAACTATGTGTGAAATCCATAAGGAACATAGAGAAAAAAATGAATTGTCCGAAGCTTGAATCGTCCGAAGGTAGCGCGCTTTCCCCTACCAAAATTCCAAAGTGGAAACTGTTCCAAATGAGCCTATATTTTGCCCTAACATAATTCTTGAAACAGAACTTTTTTATTTCGACTTAGAATAATATGGAATGGAGCCATCGATATATAAGTGAACAAAGTTTGTCATCAACATAACATTAAAGATTATGTTAAATTTGAATTGCTGAAATTCTGCAAATGTTATCCTGTATTTGCATCGGCTACATATATACAGGAAAATTGACAAATTTTCAGTGCTAAGTGCTCATACATTAACCATTAAATAATGTACGAGTACTTAACTGTAAATATTAAGAAAGCTAATCTGTCCTCTAATCCATTTACATTTGGATGCACCTTTGTTACCTTGGAGATAATGATCAGTCATTCCATTTAGGCGTTAAAATCGAAAATTCGTCCAATGAAGTCTATAACGTAATAACCATATAAATGCCATGCTTCATTTAACACCACCCCTAATAAATTAATAGTTTTATTACTCATCATGATATTTTAAAAGTGCACTACAAAATATTGATTTGGGGGAACTGGAGCACCATCCAATTAGAGCAGCTTTAAAATAAAGATTTTTCCTCCTATTTTTAAATGGAATTGAGACCTATTATTATGTAATTTCAATGTTGTAATTCTGTCTCAAAGAAAGAGCTATTAATTCTTCAATTTTAAGTTGTATAAAAACATGTTATAAGTCCTTACCCCATTGGAGAATCATATTTTAACACATTTTTCTAAATTCTGAACTTTTGGGTTTTATAACGTGACGCTGTTTATCTGGTTTTTCAACTGTCTATTACCTCTCCAGGAGGCGAACGGTAAGAGATATTGACTTCTGACCTTCGGTTATTATTATTATTAATCGTGTCGAGGCTTTAAAAAAAAAATTAAGTATGTCTTGCCTAGAAACGGGCCACGTCAATGGCAAGCGGACTTGCCGACATCAAATCTTCTGCTCCACAAGGGGCAGGGGACAACGGACAAACACACAAATGGCGGGTGGTTTGGACCACCCCACAGTCACAAAGGACGTCACAATTGGAGAAACCCCATCGCTGCCTGTTGTCTCTCGAACGCGCTACACCGCTTCTCAAACGTTTGAGAGACTTCCATGTCTTCCAGTCTTGGTCACTACCAGGAGGAAGGCCTTCCCTTAGTTCGACAAAATCTGGTGGAAAGACTTCCTTCCACAGATTAAGTCTGGCCTCCTCTGGAGATTGGTCAAGTGGTTTGACAGCGTGGCAAAAGCTCTTGCGAGACTTCAGCCTTGCTCTTGGTTTTTTTGTGACCGTGGAGAAGACGCCTTGGTTCGGAAAGAACCTTGGACATCTTTCTACTGGAGATGATTTGTCTCCTCACCCGTAGTGGAGCAATTCCTGCTAAGGGATAGAGTTTGTCCACTGGAGTGCCCTTTAGGCACCCTGTTACTATACGGGCGGTATCGTTTGACCTTCAGTAATAAGCCTCAAGTCAAAACCAATATTACAGGGAATTGTTTTTTTTTAGTTTTCATTTTTAATTCCATCCATTTTATAATCCATTCTCTTGGTTTGATTTATAAATTATAAACTGTTATATGTAGAAACTTCTCTCAGTGTAATATGTACATGTTACGGAGGTACATATCCTAGTGGACATTTTGTCCACAAAAACTTATAATCATAAAATCGGTTTTTTAATCCGTCAATGTTAATGTATGATCTTAAAAGACCTATGTTTCAACTAATTTGTTAAAAAGAAAGCTTGTTACTGGAATAGAGTCCAAACGGTAAAAGATATCGTCTCCTGGTTTTTGGGGACATCTCACATAATATGCGGACATTATAAGGAGGATAAGGAGCCTTATCTTTTTTTCTGTCCACTCTCTTCCTACTCATTAAAAACTACAATACTTTGCCTTATTTTGGAAACGTCTTCAACAGGTTTTTGCATTTTCGGGTGTGATTTAAAAATCGTTTATTCGAAGATTTCATTCATCCCAAATAATCGCAATTCATTTCTTTTGATGATTTTTCAATGTCAAATGTAAAAATTCTCATGATTTATTCAAGGTAAAAGGTCAAATATCTAAAAGCAATTTTGGTCATCATTATTGAGTCAGTTTAAATTGGTAGTAAAGCGATTTGCATCTAAAAACAATTGTGGTGTAGGAAAATTCGTAAAATGCCCTATCTCGTTAGTTAGAATATTGTGCAAAACTGGGATACTTTAGCGCTGATTTAAACGCTTTGCATGATATTATCTAAGTTATTTAAATGATGATGCAAAATATGCAATTGTCATATCCGACTCTGTTTAATAAAACATATCATGAAATATGAAAATTTTGTAATATATGCTATAAAATATGGTATATGGAAAATTATTTTAAGAGAATGGTAATTGTTCTTAAAATCCTATCATTAAATGAAATTAAGTTTATTGATATAACCACTAGGTGAATTAAGTTTTTTTATTAACAATATCTAATAAAATTGACTCAAAATCAATTTCGGCCTGTAGAATTCATTTATATTCATTTTGAATTCTAAGACTGTTAACGAAGTTCAGCAAGTTTGTGGAAAAAAATTCTCATGATCAACTCATGGTATGGTTAACTAATGATGTTGCATATGAGATTCGGAACTGGAAATGAATTTTAATTGATATTGAAGCAAAAAAAAAAGTAAAACTGTGCTGATTTCAGGTATATGTATGGGAGAGTTCAATTCACTGAATGGTATTTCTTTGCGTGGATATCTTTGAAAGCGAAAGTTGAGACTGTGACCAATTCATGTATCACAACTTTTGAGAGTCATCGAAGTATTAGAGCGTTGATCTTGGGTCTTATGTTTCGGTCTGTGTTAAATTTTATCCACGTAACAGCTATAAAAGATAGTCATAATGTGGTACAATGCGAAAAAGAGTCGAGGTATATGTGTTGCACACGAGTATGAAAATTATCAAGGCTCTCCCCCTTAAACTTTTTTCCAAGCTCCACCAAGTGTATGGGCATAGTGAAGGAATATCTCTATATTACGAAAAAAAATATATAAGATGTTGGTCTCATTTTCGATCCACTTCAGTTTTATTTCTGCAAAGTTCACGCTAACATCAAACTGAGCAGACGGAATTTAGTGATTATTTTATGGGTGAGAAGTTTATTACATTTAACACTCGAATTTACTCCTTCTGACTATATGTTCTATCGATTCAACGGGATAAGCTGTGTGTGGAAAGTTAGTGAAAGGGAAAAAATAATGTGAATGGATTAAAGGGCATGGGAAAAGAGACATATATACATATATAAAAACCATGTGTAAAAGATAAATAATTGATACTGTGGATTAACATGCTTATTGGGATTAGCAAATCCAACAAAGATTATAAAACCCGTGCTGGTGAAATACAAAATGCTGTTGGAGTACAGACGGCCGTCATCGGTCGAATTGGGATAATTAAACAAAGCATCAAAATTGATTGATGATCACCAAATTCCGAAGCGTGTGCTGAATGGGCGGGAAATCTAATAGGATTGATTGAAAACAATTTGTTTATAGAGTCGTAAACTATTTAAGTACACTAAATTGGACATAAAGTGTAGAAGTTTTTCTCATCACAAATCAATTTCCATGATAAAAGTATATAGCTTGAATGTTTTGTGAAAGATTACGTGGTGAAATGTATGGTGAAGTGGATTTCTGTACTTTTCCTTTTTAGTTTAGTTTTCTGTGCTGTTTCTGTCATCTCCCTGAATGTTTGCAAATTCACAACACACAATGTCCTGTATTTCTCATTCACAATAAATTTTCTATCCTTCAGGGTGCTGGCGAAAACCTCAAAGAAAATTCTTGAAAACTTGACACCGTTTGCCATAGAAAATTTTGGTGTGCAATAGTTATAGCGAAAAGTTCGAAAAGCAACAACCAAGTATTTCACAGATTGTGAATACTTTTATAATAAAATATCATGCATAAATGTAAGTTAAGTATTCACTTTACAAAAGACCTAAAGAGGTGTTTTTTTTTATTGGAATTATACAGCTGTGATATTTTATTCTTCTTTTTCAATCTCCTCATATTGTGCTCTTTTTTTGTGTTATAGCGAAAATTTACGCAATCCTCCTTCTGGCGGTGGCTCACATTAATGCTGCAGACGATAAATGGTCTTGGTCGAAGAACAATCCAAATCGCGATAGTGATCTAATAGACCGTGCGGATTATCAGGGTGGAAGTGCACGGATACGTGTACCAACCAATTCTCGCCCATATCAAATTGAGGAAGATCGAGTAGAGCCAACAACACCACGACCTATTGGCTCTCCTAATTCCCAGAAGGATGAATTCTACAATGAATTTGGGTAATTTTGCTAGAGCTACCCCATTCAATAGTGTTTATTATATACGTGTGTTAGCTATAATGCTGGCGATGAATGGGAAATTTACTGTTCATTTTCCATTGTATGTGCTCCACACGGGCTTCAATTTCACACCCAGAGAATTTCCCTTGCCATTCAATTGACCCATTTTGAAGCTCTTTAAGTTCATCATTCAAGCCAACCTTTTCAAATTTAAGCACCTCTTTGATTATCATTAACTCTCCTTATAATCACATTGTTTTCCAAAGTTTAAGTTGTTAGAAAAACAAATCCCACAATTTTAATTGATCATTTCTCTCTTACTCAAAAGAAATCAACAAGGTGGACAGAATGGTCAGCGTTTCAATGGATTCGGTCTAGCAAATGGTCAATTTCCACCCAACTACAATGGTCTGGAAGGTGCGGGCGCTGGTGGACCTAATCGATTTGGCAATTTTGGTCCCGGTAATGGAGTCAATACACAGCCAGGATTTGGTGGCTATGGAAGACCTGGTGGCGGCTTTGGGGGTGGCTTTGGTGGACCCGGAGGACCTGGTGGATTTGGTGGACCTGGTGGACCTGGTGGATTTGGTGGACCTGGTGGACCTGGTGGATTCTTAGGTCCTAACAGGGGCAATCCTGCCAATGGTGTTCTCGTAGGACCCGGTGGACCCACTGGTATTATCGGTCGGCCTCCACCTTTCAATCGTCCAGGTGGTTATGGAGGAGGCTATGGCTATGGAGGCTTGCCAGCAGGTAGTGGATTTGGCCCAGGTGGTCCAGGTGGTCCAGGTATACCACCACAAGCCGGCTTCTATCCACCCGGTTCTGGTCTCGGAAATGGCCCATTTGGCGGCTTTGGTGGACGTCCAGGTGGTGGTATTGGTGGCTTTGGGGGAGCACCCTTCAACCGACCATATGACGACTTCCGATCTGGTGCTCCCAGTGAGCAAACGAGGAAGGTGGAGAAAAAATCTGCCAATTAAGTGTCTGTGATTCCAAAATCATCATTCTCTCATCTAACCAAAAACCAACAACATGTACAATGTATTGTAGGCTTCTACCAATTTGCCGAAATATACCACAATTTTGACCAAATCCCCATTTCACTCATCAACCATTCCAATACGCTCCACTTCATAATTCATTGGAAATTAAAAGAATGAACTTTCTCTGGTGTAAAATAGGAGAGAAATCAGACAAAGTAACAAAAACTTTAATTTTAAGATAAGAATATTGCCGTTTAAGAAAAGTACTTGTGAGTAAAAAATAAAAAGAATGAATCGGGAAGTGAAGCAATGAGAATCTATTGAGTCGGAAATTTTCTTGGAGCGAGAGGAAAGACGTAGAATATCTGGAAGGAAGTGAAAAGAATCTTGGGTTGAAACTTCAACATTTTTTTTTTTACTATTCATCCAAACATACAAGAGAACACTTCTTGCAATTCTATTTTCTTAAGCGCAATTGTAAAATAAAGTGTTTCTTATAATTTCTTCGGAAGTCGCCGACGAAAAGAAATCACACAAAAGAACCATGGTATATCTTTTGCCAGTACGATTTTATTTTAGTATACTAAAACCAAAAAAAAGTTTCCTAGAAGATTATCTTATAAATCTTGATAAAAAAAACGAAAGAAAAGTAATACTGGTCGTTATGTATCCTCCACGCAGTTAATACTCTAGTTGTTTCAAAATATGAATTTTCACACAGAGATTATATAAAACCTAAAAAATTTAATTAAATTTTTAAACATTTGTGTATTATCATGTGTAATTAGTGTAACTTCAACGCGAATAACATGCTAATAACGAGTTATTGCAAGTCTGATTTAATAAAAATTAATTTTAAAACAAGTATCAATATTCAAATACTCTTGGGAAGTCTCATAGATATATATTGCTTCAAAGAATCTCTAATAACAATTCATTATAACCTGAAAAGAATTTTAAGTTTACAAAATTATTAAAGGTTAAATGTGGCCAAATGTATTGACTCTACCGTACAATCCCTTTTAAGTGAGATATTCAACGAAAACTACCCATCCAATGCCTAGCGAATTTAAAAAAAAAATACTATGGATTTAAGTCTGGAAAGTCTGAAATTTTTAGGTTACAAAATTGAAAATTACAGAAACTTCCAACCTTCAAATACTCTACATTGAAAAATATTCTTAAAGTTCAGTTATTAATTTGCAAGAGTTTTCTTAGACGTGAAAAAAAAGCACTTTGATTTCCCAAAGTAAAACAACAACTTATGTTAATAAAACGGAATTCGTTAGTTAAATCAACATTTGTCGTAACCTCCTTTTGACATATTTTCAGTAGATAAAATTATCAATTAATTTTATTAAGCTTAAAATTTGGACCTCATTGTGATTTTTTTGCTGAAACGCATCAAAATGGTCTAATTTTTGAAACCGATGGTGACTAGCGAAGAAAAATGAGTCAGATACGACAACAATAGTGGAAAAAATCGTAGTTCAAGCGTGATGAGCCGGCTCAAACGATCGCCAAGCTCGGATTAACGGTCAAAAAACCTTTTCTGTGTTTTCGGTGGGATTTCAGGGGGGAATCATTCACTGTGAGCATTCAATAGCCAAACGCTCAATTTGGACCTCTATTGTCAACAACTGACCAGATTGAAGCATACGATCGACCAGAATCGCCCATAATTGGCCAATAGGAAGGGTTTTGTATTCTGACAACGGCAGGCTGCACATATCTTTAACGACGCTCAAGAAGCTGCAAAAGCTTAAACGGAAGATTCTACCGCACCAGCCGTATAGTGCAGATCTGGCATCAAGCGATTATCACCTTTTCAAGAATTGGCAAAATTTTCTTGATGGTACAAAACAGTTTTCAAGAGAGACTGTGAAAATGAGCTAAACAAGTTTTTTACCAGTATGAACCAGAACTTCCACAATCGTAGAACTATGAAATTGCCTTCAAAATGGACAAAAGTTATCAAGCAAAACGGTACATATTTGATCCAAATCAGATAATCCTAACTATGTTCATTTCACCTTTAAAATAAAGGTTAAAAAGGCTCAAGACTTTTCACTTGATCTAATACTAATACCTAGAGAAAGTATTTAGAAAATAATTTAAGAAGTAAGATATAGATATATTAGAAGAACACACATTATAGATTTTATCTTAATTTTTTTTGTCGAAAATTAAGATAAAATTTTTCAATTGGGTGTAATCCTTTAACCCTTTGAGGACGAGTGAGGCACCGGTATCCCAAAAATAAAAACTAATTTTTCGGGTTATTCAAAATAACTATTTATAGCCAAACAAATATTTTTGTTTTTGGGACAGCAGTGTCTCACTTGTCCGGCTTAATGATTAATATTACACACATTTTAAATATATATATAAAATTATATCAAAACCAAACTTACGACAAATGCTGACTTAAAAAAATGCAACATTTCATCACAGTCAAGAGTTCAATGAAAAGATCAAAAGGATTCTCAGTCAAATCAGTTATAAATTATATATACATTGTTGCTTGTATATAACTGGCTTATATAGTATTGCATTTAAATTGAAAGTTTTTTTTCCTGTTACTTTTTGAATATTTCTTTTACGTTTGAGATTGTCTGAATAGTACAGAGTGAGTAATATTTAAACGGAAATTTGTGTAGTAAAATAGGGTAGTGAAACGGTAGGTATGTATTATATCTTATGGGATTCAATGTTGAATGATGGTGAGCAGTCTCGAGAGATAGAAAAGATTTGCAAAGTATTGCCATTCCACTGACCAATTGTTGTTATAACGATTATTGAATAGAACAGAGCTCCGGCAAACGTCCATTGCATTTGCTTTTCATCTTCGTTTCCATCCCATCCTCTGGCCTTCATTGCTTCAAGAAGCTCTCTTTCAAACTCCAACAATTTGAACTCCATTGTCATGGTCCAGTTCTCTGGATGTAGGACTGCAATTCCGGATGTGGTCTTCCAAATATCTTCCGTCAGATTGCCACGAATGTATTCGATGCTTCGTTTCACCTGAAAATGGATGCCAACGAGGATGTGTACAATATATTGTTCAACATAAGGTGTAGCACCTAATATATGACTGAGTGTTTATTGATAAATCCTCTCAACAAGTATTTATCATCATCATCGTCGAACGTCTCTATTTACACAATGAACATTCCTTCGCCCACCCAAAAAGATGAATTCGTGCTGACAAACATTTGCCCGTGAACAAATAGTTTTCTGGGTGATTTTCACATGGCGGGGTGGCAAAAATGGTACGAGATTACAGGCGTTCTTCCCAGTATATGAGAAGGTGTGCCAGAAAAATAACTATTACACCAACAACAGTGCCTATTGATATTCAGGTTGAAGAAGATATACTGCAGTGAATATTACTACTCACCGAAATTTCATTGGCTGCCTCCAGATGTTCAAATGTAAACGCGCCCAGAATACAATAAGACACAACCAGAGTCACCTGAAAGAGGGAAAACCAGGAAACATGGAGAGCAATCATCTCACCTCAACCATTCCTCCTATTGAAAAGCATGATAGTCATACAAGCGTTATGTGGGACAGGAGACATGTGAAGAATTTCCAGGACATACACAGAGCGGCCGTACAGCGGTTCCTCTCATTTCCTGAATTGGCTTCGTACACGTAGGGTGGCATCGATTGGCCGCGTCTCTGAGACATTTCTTTTTACCACCTTTTTTCCACTCTTCGTTTTTTTTATATTAATCCATCCAATTTCCCGTATTACACTCTATTACGTCACATTCACTGAACCGACGGTGGTGGGACAGCCCCAGCTCAATTGCTATGAACACGGTGAGTTGAAAAATAATAGAGTGACAATGACTATAAACCACTGAGGAATACCAAGGGACAAAAAATACATGTCTTTTGTCCCTATCCCAACTAATTGACCGAGAAGCGATGGTCATAGAGAAAAACATTGTAACCCCTTTAACCACCCCATTGTAAACAGCCACAAGGTTACGAATAGCTATTAGCTTTAATTTTAAGCTCTTGTTACAGCGTTTGTGTTTTGTAAATTCTCGAAAAAAATATTTTTGCTTCCAATTGAAAAATTTTGAAACCATTACACCAACAAATTAACCAAAAAGAAACTTCTTCTCTGATATTTACCACACATGGTCCAAATAATATTACATACATATTCCTCCTAATACGGATTTGCGGATAAAAGAATTTGCGAGGGAATTTGTAAGAATAGACTCTATACCTCTTTAATTGTATTAAAGAAAGCTCCCAAATAGAATCCAAATCCGTGTCCGTCTTATTCCAAATCGTATTTCTTCTTTCCCATAATCCGTTTGTTTGTATGTAACATATAAAAGAAGGATGGAATAAGAAGTGAAAAGGTCACAAGGAAGCATGAGCGAACGCTGAAATGATGGAAAAAAGGCGGAAAATTGGTAGGATAGAAAAAAATGTCTGGGAGGTAAACTTGACACATGAGGATGTTTCAAATCAATTGATGCAGAAATGATGACGTGAGCTTTGAATGTCTTTCTCTATGTCTTAGAATGAGTAACAGATGGTAAGGATTGATCATTGTACCATAGATGATATGAAAGGAAGAGGAAGGAAAATAGCGATTGAAAGACAAATAGGGCTTCCTTCGATAATTCCTTTATTGATATGCAGAAACAAGGAAAAATAATAAAACTTCAGGTATTTATTAAGAAATTTGTGTTTTCATTTTGCACTTTCTCTATTTCAGTGGCACTTTTAGCGACGGCACTGAGAGAAATCCGAAAAAGTTAAAATAGCATTCCGGAAATGTTTATTTTACCCTGCAGTATTTATCCGAAATCGGTGTAAATATTACCCTTTTTAGGTGTATTGGGGGTTAAAGTTATCCTTTTTCAAGTTGATTTTACCCTTAAAAAGGTGTAAAATTAACATTAAAAAATGTTGATATATTTTTACACCTAAAAAGTGTTAAACTTATGAGGAAAAAAAGTTAATCGCACGCGCACCCTCTTTTTTTCTCAGTATGGGTATTTTGAGATAAAAGTAGCCCTCAAATAATTAATTATTGTTTTTATGTATTACTAATAAAATTAATCTGAATATTAATATTAAGACAAAACAAGCAGCATATTTTTCTCAATTTTTTTCGACATAATAAACTACACTTTCTGAAATTTATATTTACAAATTTTAAAAATTCAGCCTCTGATACTTGATTTTCGTAATTCATTTTCGGATAACTTTTTGATAAAAATAACCTTTGCGGTGGACAAGATATCTCAGACAGAATTGGTTTATCTGAAATCTAAAAACCAAATATTTCTTGTTAGTAGATGAATTAAGCTAGTCCTTATGGATGATTTTTGAAAAGAAATGAAATTTTAATTTTTGAGCAAATTTTATATAAAAAATACCATTTTTGACATGTTTTATATCACTTTTCGCCTTGTAGAATAATTTGTGATCAAATAAAGATAAAATTCTACGTTCAAGGACTCGTTTAACTCATAAGGTATCAGGAAACATTGGCGATTTTTTTCCATTTCAAATGAACCAATTCTGAATAATCTTGAAATTAGAAAATCGGGTCTCACTAGTTTTTAAATTTTTTAAATTTTAAATGAAAGTTTAAATATTGTACTTTTATACGCCTAAGAGCTCGAATTACATAATTTTTTATTATGCTGAAAGAAAAATTATAGGTAATAGTATGTTTTTTTTAGTCTTCTTGACTCACGTATAAGTCCTTAAGTGTCCTCCTTTCCAAATCTTACCCTATGTCTAATATACAATAGCATAACAAAAGGAGTAGCAGCTTAAGTTAAGAGATTTCTTTTTAAAGAAATTAAACTTTTACGAATTTGTCATTGATCTGCTAATTTTATATTCAATAGTTTTTTCAAATCCTTATTCAAATATTTTAATGTACTTTTGAGAGAAACATTTCAAATTTTGCCAAGGCGCCCTTTTGGCTCTTAGCATAATATCTCGTATACTTACAGTCTTTCAAGATTTTGCGTCAAAAAATCAAAAAAAAATCTGAATGATCTCAAATTTCATCAAACGTGTTCTATATAGTGCCAAAAATTGCAGATAAGACATTACAAATTCTCTCAAAACGTCCTTCTAATTAATTCTAACAACTATATGTTTTGGCAAAGCGCTCTTCTGGCACTGAATAAGCTTTAGGTACTTATATTCTTTCAAGATTTTCCATTAAAAAAAATTTAAAAGACATTTCAAGGCGCTTAAATTTTATCGACTATTCTAGAACTCCAAAAAAAACTTAAAACCCGTACAAATTCTCTTATAAATTCACCAAGTTTCAAACATGCAAGCTTTCCCCTGTATATTAAATTTTTATGTAAATTGCAAAAATTATTATTTTTTTATTTATTGAACTTGTTATAAAGTGTGACAGTAACACGTAAGCTTTAATTTTAAATTGTCTTATTTCGTATAATACTGGTTTTATAAAGGCAAAGCTTTAAGTTCGCACAAAGACAAAGGTTTCGAAGTCATTTTAAAAAATTCAATTCTATGCAATTATTTATCGATAAATGAATCAATTCAATTTCATTTTATTTTAATTAACTGCATTGCACCTGGCGAGCGAGTTCCCAATCTTTCTCCGCAGGAATCGCTTATGAATCGACTTCAAAATGAATTGTCTCATTTATGCACTTTCTGGAAAATATTTTAGTCGATATAAAAATCAATTGTGAACCTGTTAATTTAAAAAAGAAGCGGATAATAATAAGCATATAATAATAATTAATTAATTATTAATAATTATTAATCGTTCATCGTTAGAGGAGACTGGGGCAAAAAGTCATAAAATGGATATTTTATTTTTTTTACAAGCTACCCGAGCACCTCCAAAATTCCTAATTAGCACAGTTTTATAGGAAATTTACCACTCTACAACTCTGTGAAAGTCATTTTCTTCTATTTTGTAAGGAAAGGGACAGATAATCCTAACCGGCTTATGTAGGTGAGATTCTTAACGTGAGCTAACTCGGAGTGCATGCAAATTCGATTTAGAGCTGAAATTGTGAGTCGCCATTCAGTTATCTTGAATAAAATTCGTGAAATTATACAAATTTTGTATTTAAACCAAAATATCAAGGATTTGGATGAACTGACAGAAAAGTGTTATATGGGTGAAATGTAGACCAGAATGTTCTCTATAATTTTCTCATAGAACATGATCTCATCGATTACTCAGAAGCCAAGATAAGCGAGGTTTTTTGTTTCTTAACTCGTTTTTTCATCCAGAGTTCCCCAAGTAGTCATTTGTTGAACTTCAACTATATCAAAGAATTGTTGTATTTTGCGGGACTTTCCATTTAAACCCCTATTTTAAGTGTCTTGGTGGAGTAGAAGCAGTCAAATTGGCATCTGAGTGATTTCAAAGCGTTATTATGGGAAAAATCAATTTTTTCACACTTAAACGGCAAAATCGGAGTGATAGCGTAGTCTGAGTGGAAAATGATGTATGGACGAAATGTAGAGACAAATGTGCTCTACAATTATGTCGAAGTAATCATCAAAATCGGTTAAGCGACAGTCGAGATAATTGAGGTTATGTGATATTGAAATTCGTTTTTTGACTGTGGCGCCCCTGGTGTTGGTCCCACGAAGTTCAAATATTCTAGAAAGTTGTAGTATTTGGTGAGATCTTTCGTTTAAGCCCTCATTCATCAAAATCGGTCACATAGATCCGGAGATATGATTTTTTAAATTTTGTGAACTTTGACCCCTCATATCTCCGGTTCTATTGAAACCACAGCGCACATACGCACCATTTTGGAAACGTCCTAGACTGGACTACAACATACTAAAATTTCATTAACTTGCACAATGCCGTTTTTGAGAAAAGTGACTTTGAATTTCGATGAATTTTGACGCTATCACAGCGCCACCTGTAGTGACTTTTTGAACTTCCATCTGAAAGTGCTCATCGAGACGAAACCAAAAAGGTAAAATTTATGTCGATATGTTAATTAGAACCGGAGATAGAGGCCGGTCAATGTTCGAACTTTGACCCCTTATAGCTCGGGTCAGGGGTTATGGATCGACTTAAGGTTTTTTTTGTTTGATAGGTATAATCAACGGCTACAACATACTAAAATTTCAGCCCGATTGCATAAGGAATTTTTGAGTTATTTAACTTTTAAGATTTAAAAATTTTCTTTTTAAAAAAAGCGCCCCTAGCGGTGGTTTTATGAACTTGCGATGTTAGAAGGGGAAGTGGCATTTCACGAGAGCTTTCCAAAAAGCCCTCACTTTTTAAATTCTGACAATTAGAACCGGAGTTATGGCCATTTTAAGAAAATTTTTTTGGACCCTTATAGCTCGGGTCAGGGGGGTCGGGGGACCTTAAGTTTGGTATTGATGGAAAGCTCTAAGGCCCAGCTATAACATACTAAAATTTGAGCCCGCTCGATGCCATAGGGGCGGAGCTATTGAGAAAACAAAAAAAGGGGGGTCTTCAAAATGGCGGAAGGAGGGGTGGGGGGTGGGGGGTCAATGCACCAAGTTGCAATTTTCATACGATATTTAACCTTTGCCGAAAACCGCAAGTCGATATCTTTTTTAGTTTAGAAGCTATTAAGCTCCAAAGAGCGGCCGGACGGCCGGCCGGCCGGGAACGTAACTTAGCCCCCCATATATTCGTGATCAGGAAGTGGCGAAACACATTTTGGCCAAGTTTGAGCGCGATCGGACGACATGAAATTTTGTTAGGATTATAGTAGGTGAGATTGTTAAGAATCTCACCTAATATATTTATCGAGCCGTTTTGTAAAAAGTAATTTTGTGATCATTCTCAAAAATGCTGGGGCAAATAGTATCAGGCATTAGATACTATCATATTTTGATTCGCTTTATTACGGGATTCCGTAAATTTAAGTAAAATACCTAGATTACATATTTTCATAGGAAATTTATTCTTCTACACCTTTGTAAAACGCCGTTTTCTCTATCTGAGCGAGAAAAGCGCTTTTCAAGCTATTTTACAAAAAACACACAAAAGACTGCAAATCGTTTGACCAATGCAAACAACAAGCGGCGACACATAGCATTGACGTTTCTTTTCACCGTGGGACATCAGAAATTGTTTCGGTTTTTGTTAGTTTTTGCTCCATAGCTTTTGTTACTTTTTACCCCAAGTGATCGTTTTTAATAAAAGGATTTCTGAAGAAAAGGATCTTTGTAAAATTCTAAAATAGAGGATTCGTATTCAAAGAACATCCAGATAATTCGGGAAATATTCACCAGTGCATCAAATTCAATATAAGTAGCTAATAATTGATATCTTCTGCACGGAAAATATTTAAAAAATAGGGCTAAAAATTTCGATATTTTTTATTTTCTAAATTCTTGTACAAATTCTAACAAACTTACGACATTGAAGAAGACCTATGGAGGCTATCTATGGAAAAAAATTTAATCCGCTATCTTATTTATCTTGGCAGATATTGAATTTCAAAATTTTCGATTTGTGACTTTTTGCCCCAGTCTCCCCTATCATCAATTTATTAATATAATAATAAGCATATTGAAAACAAATATAAACATATTGACACTAATATGCTTTTGTTTGTTGTCCTACAACTGAAGTTTATCGCAAACTAATAATTAATTTTTTTCTAAAAATATTTTATTGGTGATATTGGTGGAAGTAATTAATGTATTAATGTGTTTTCCCAGATTTTGCCCTTAAAATTAACCGTTCGAATAATCATCTTATGTCTGTACAAAAAAACTGCTTAATAAATGTTAAATGAATATTGTTTAAATAATGTTATTTTACTAATTGTTAACGTGCGTGTTTAAGGAGCTTAAAAGGTACCGTCGTTGCGGGTGACTTTGCACTCGGGGGGTGACTTTGCACTCTGCTGTCCGTAAGACTTTCATAAATTCTAGCACTTATTGATGGTCTTCGCCGATCCGGTCTACCATGTCAAAGTATATAGGGATATGTTATGTACCAAGTAAGGTACAATGATCCTCAAAAGGATTCTTGTAGTTTCAGTAATAGTCAATGAAATGCTAGTATAGGTATTTTGTCAAAAAACGCCTCCGTGAAAAAGTTATCTGAAGGTGCAATTCCAAAATCGATTTCAGAGCAGTAAATTGCCCAGATTCAATCTAAATTTATCTGGCTGGAATAATCCACTTTGATTTTGTTGATTATTTTTATTAAAATATTTTTTTCCCCTATTATCTTCCTAAGAACGCATGATTTATGTTATAAAATTGCATATAATGGCCTTTCTAAAGCTATATTATAGAAGTATTTGGCTAAAAATTATCCAATTTTGTGGGAACTTAAGATAAAATGACCGAGATCTACAAGATAGCATGGTCGCCATCTTGATTTGACGTTTCTGTCTGCCATTTTGAATAACTGTCAAAACAAAAATCTCGTCCGATTGAGCTGACATTTTAGTATGTTCTAGCTGATACCAAGGCCTTTTCAGAACATATATAAAATCCGACCTAGGTCAAGTTTTTGTCTGGATATAGGGGCTCCAAGTTCAAAATTTTGACATTTTCATGAATACAGAACTATAGGGAGCTTCTTTTATCAAAACTATCACGAAAAAGACAGCGCTATCGTTAGGCGGTGAGATCAAACAAACAAAAAAAAGTAATGTTTTTGTTTATAACAGCGCATTATTTAATAATCTTAAAAACTGCTTTTGCAAAGATGAAAAAATAAAAAAAATAATTAAATGCACTTTTCGTTTATTTATTTATTTTTTTAATTATGTTAGAGTAAATAAATATATAAAATTAAAGCCTCAACCATTTTTAATGGTTACTGAGGCATTTCCTTTAGGTTTCAAATATTTAAGATTAAAAAATAAAGACCGCCAAAACATGAGTATTACAAAATTTTAAACTTTGAGCTTCTGTATCTAGGTAAATACATGACGTCGACTGGAACATAGATACGCTTTGAAAAGGTCTTGACATCAGCTACAACATACTAAAATTTCAACCCAATCGGACCAGTTTTAGGGTTTGACAGTTATTCAAAATGGCGGACAGAAACGTCAAATCAAGATGGCGATCATGTCATCTTGTAGATCTCGTGCATAGTACCCTTGGATGTAAAGATCTTCATTGTCGTTTATTATCAGAAATTGTTGATTTTTTAGTATTTATTAAAAAGTGCAAAGTCACCCGCACCTTATCCCCAGTGCAAGCCTTTTTTCTTGATTTTTTTAAACATAGTAAAATTTTATAAAATTAATGATAGTGGCACAAAATCCATTCATTAACAACTGAATACAAATAATTTTACTCAAAACCCCCCTCCCTTCACTTTAACTATCCACTCTTAGAGGGTAAAGTTGAAAAACAGCGAAAAAACGTGCAAAGTCACCCGCAACGACGGTAACAGAAATGTTGAGAATCTGTGAGGGATTTTTTTTTATTTTAAATTCTAAAATCAAATATCAGAAGGAGCACTATGGGATATTAAAACTTAATCCCCAGTTTAGTTCTAATACTCACAAACCCCACATTCTCCCATGTCTTTCGAGGAAATTTCCTTTTCAACTCTTATGGGTATAATATGTAGAAGGAAAATTCCTCGAAGATTTATGTGGCATGACTTTGATTTATGTTTCAAATGGACTCAATCGTGGTTAATTAATTGGTTGTGAGGGGTTTCATTTTATGACCAACATACTCATGGATGCAGTATATTATATGGGTTATATAAATATCGCGAGTCCTTTGAGCTTTGCGCATATATGTACCTCTCTTGATATTATATTACTAAAAAAAAATTTATTTACGTTATGATTAAATAAATGTTGACATTATTCAATTGAGAGTGCTTTGGGTGAAGTGAGCACGAGTTAATTTACGCTATTGAATGTCCATGGAAAATGGTGAATTTTCAAATTGAAAAAGGAATTTTCCACTCGGTATTTAGACTTCTTTTCCGCCACAATGAATTGATATCAACAACAAAGTTGTCAACCTGTTGCTTTCTTCATTGCAACTGAAATAATTTGTTGAATCAAATAATATTAAATTTCCATTGGCAATTTAACACCAAGCGAACGTGCCACTAAATTTTGTTAATTCTATATACATGTGGCGAAGCTTTACTATTAAATTCCTCGTTCTCACGCCGCTCTCCATTTTCCACATCTACCCAAATTATTGTGGTACATCTCTTGGAATCATTGAAATTGAGGTGGTTCCGCTGGGAAAATCAATAGAATACCAAACTAATAAAATTGCACTGTCGCACATGTGTGATTTTTTGTAAAGCCGTTTTTTGGCACAAATGCTCCCCAAATGGTATTCCTGGTTGTACATTTTCACATATGGATATTCGCGCGGACACCCATGCTAGATTATGCAATGAGGTGGTTCAGAGGCGAGGAAGAGTTTTCAAAGCGAGGAAGAACCGCCGATTTGAATGTAACAATATTTTCCCCACACTTTATTATCTCGCCATGTACGTATATATAGTACTAGGTGCAACCCATACATGTACACTTGCCACATTTTCCTATTTCAACTCTATTTTTAAACTGGAATATATGGTTTTTGTCGTATTTGAAATTCTATATAAAATTTCAATAATATACTGTTCCCACTCTCTCAAAATTGAATAAAATTTTGCTGGAAAATTTTACAACTTGACTAAAAGTTTCTGCATTTTATTATTTTATTTTGTCGGCACACAACAGAGCTTTTGTTATTTTGCTTTTTCACTCCCCGTTGTGTTTGCCCTCTCTTTTTGGGAGCAAAGGAAGCTCCAACACAATCCACATTATTACACACTCACAAAACATCACATGAACGTGGCGAAAATTTTCACTTGTGAAACAATCAATTAACTTAATTATTTATACGCGTGACGTCACCATAAAATTAACCAGTCACTATTTGTATTAAACTTGAGGAAATTCAATTTTACAAACTCCATTCCCAAATAGATGCTCTCTTGTTTTGCATACAATATTTAGATCTTTAACGAGACCTTTAGTGTGAATCCATTCACTTAAAATTGCGCGACGCGATCAGCTCCAATGAGAATCTCAGACTGAAGAGGCAGCGTGTGTAAAGAATTATGACAATTTGGAATTGGGAGTGTAAAGAGTGAGAAAGAGGAGAGTTTTCACGAAAATTCTCACTCCGCTTTTGACTCCTCCACATCTCAATTGATATGTGAAAATCTAAAATTAGGCAATTTTACTTTATTCAATCAGTGATTTTTCTATTATCCATAAGGAATAGATAGATCTCATACTGTCTCTTCGCGGTTTTAGGCCAGAGAGCTTCATTTATATGGCTCAAGATCGGAAGAAGTATCACTCAGATTCTTAAAATTCAAACAAAATTTAAGTATTCAAATTCCAAAAGAAGTAGAATAAAGAAAATTTAAAAAAAAAGTTAGGGAAAATTTTGAAACCCTATAGGGGAATTCTGTAACAGTATGACAATGTCATACGATAAATTTAAAAAAATTCTATGTGGTATACACTCTGAAAAATTAATCGTAAACCAGTTTCATATGAGTTACTAAGAGCTTTACAGGGCTCCTTGTAATAACCATTTAATGCTCCTGCTCTTTAGTATTGTCCCACTCCCGAATATTATGAAAATTTGTCATTATGACAGTATCATATCGTTACAGAATTCCCCTACTGGACAAAACCAAATACTACGAAACATCAGTCATGCGAGACTTCAAACCCTTCATCTCAAAACTAATTTAGAACTATTTCTTGAGATATTAAAATACATAATATGTAAATATATTGCGAATATAATTTTCAAAAAAAAAAAAAAACTTTAGAAATACCTAACACTATACAAATGAGTAACACGAAATTTAATTTGCTTAGCAAAAAAAATCAAAAATAAGCAGTAGGGCGAAAGCCCAATTTCAAAGGGCTTTTTTCTCCTATTTTTAAATGAAACTGGACGTTATCGTGATAAAATAAAACTCCATAAACCACTTAGAAAGCTAAAGTACATTATGAAAAGCTCCAATTCCTTTTAAAAATAGGAGAAAAAAGTTCAATTTCAAGGGCACCCGATTCAAAGGTGCCACACTTTCCCCTACTCAATTTATTTATTTATTTATTTATTCATTATCTACCTACTCAATTTAGAACTTTAAAATCAGTGAAGTCATTGTGCATGTTTTTTTGGGAAAATAGAGTGGTTTTCATTTTATCTGAACCTGAATATTAAGGTCTCTAAATATTGGGCGCATTTTTTTTAGAAATTGGTTTTTGGAGGAAATCCCCCCTGTACTATTTATCGAATAGGGGAGAGATATCATAATTCAGTCAAAAACACGTTTTCTGACGAAAATTGCTACCAATGTGTATATAGACCACGTAGATGTGGCTGAATTAGGATTCCGGGAGTAACATTGCCCCCTACTACTCGTAAGGTTTTCTGTAATTCTAGCAGTGGACGGTCTTCACCAATCCAATTTAACATGTCCGATCGGTAAAGACAGAAAAGAGCATCCTTAACTTCTAAAATTTAAAAAAAAGCTTACGAACAGAAGAGAAAAAACGTTAGCCCCGGAGATCAAAGTCTACGGCATATCAATTAGATCAATTTTTGTAAACTTTTATGATTTCTAAACCAAATTAAAGTCCTTACCTATCAAATATAAGTTTTCATTGACAAAATTAAATTTTTTGCTAACGAATTGAATTTTTTACTGGAAAAAATATTATTTTACTGACCAAATTCAATAGAGTCTATTTGTTTCTTTTTTTTTTGCCTTGTGATTGTGACAAAGAATAACTTACTCCCAATTTTTCTGGCAAGGGTTTCTGATTTTTCGTACTTCGCAAATATTTTCATGGACTTTTTCGGTTTCTCAAAACAAAACACTTTTTAAGTTTGTTGGGTTTCGCAAAGCTAGTTTTGTATTTCTCAGGTCTCGTGAAAAATGGTTTTCTTGGATATACATATTTTAAAAGATTTTATAAAAATAATAAAATATTTATTTAGTTGAACGAAATAATTTATTCAATTGTCTGTCAACATTACTTATAATTTTAATCTGCCAAGCTCTCCTATATAAATTTAATTTATTTGTAATAGGAATATTGAGTAAATTTGATGTATTAGATCCAGGCTTACGGTGATTAAGTTAATTAGCATAGAATTCCTTATTAAAATTCCCATTGAGAATTCTTAGCTTATTAGCTTAAGATTCTTTATTTAAATAATAATCGAAAAGATAATTTTTCCATCATTTCAAAATATTATATTATCATCGAATCAGTAAACTTCTACTCATTTAAATTTACTATTCGAAATTCTATTAATCTTAATTTTCTAACTACTCAAATTTGAATCCTATTTGATGCTATTAGCCAAATTTAGTCCCTCTTTATGTACTTAATATCAAAGCTATGCTGCAATATCATTTTGATACTATCGGGAGGGGGGCAAAAGTAGTATATCACAATAGCTGTGAATTATTGACAGAGGGCCACAACTATTTGATTTACATAGTAGCTAAAGCCCCCGTAAATAGGCAAATTCAACAGAAAATACACAGAAATGAAAATTTTAACAACCAGGCGTCTCTACACCGATTGCAGATAGTCCAAATAATTGTTAAACTAAAATCTGGTACAAATTAACAAATAAATAAATAATACCTAGGGAGTACAAGGGTATGAAATTTATTTGATGCAATCATTCATAAAGTGAATAATGCAAACCATTGCATTAAACATTACACAATTTAACATGTTTATCATTTCTGGTTCGTCTAAAAATCCACTTCAACTTAATATTCAGGACTTTTAATTGGAATTTCAAATTTATTGTAAATTGCATTCGAAATGCAGTGGTTATACCAAGTAATGACTCATATGAAACTGGGTATTATTACAATATTTTATTTGTTAAATAGTATTAAAACTTATAACCTCAGTATATTGTTGAATTTTATAGACTCAATACGTATAAACCGTATAAACCAATGAAATTAAATGGTTATCAATTGTTATGCGTAGGGGACAACTAGGCAGCTTCAAACAGTTGAACTATTATTCAGGACTCAATACTAAACAATTATAAACAGTTTTCAATGTGACTAGGGTAAAGTGGTACAAGTTGGACAGGGCCTTTTGTCTTGATAAATGTAGTACTTCATTTTTATTTGTATATTTTTAATGCTTTAGTTTTATAATTTGGTTCCTTGTGCTTAAAAACAAATTTTGTATTGTAGGGTGAAAGAAACGTCTATTGACACTTTAAGAACTTGTGTCAGCACCTATTGACACCCTACTCTGTACCAGTTGGGATACGAAATTTGAATATTTCTGTTTATAATAAAAGGTATATTACAGAAAAAACGTTATATTACTTATATTTTACTAGATACATTAAATAATTTTCAACATTTTGACAAAAGTGTCAATAGGGGTTCCCTGTCGAACAGACGTTCCTCCGACCCTATTTATCGAGAAAAAAGCCATGTCCAACTTATACCGGCGAATTGTCCAACTTGTAACACTAAGGGCAGAATCACATTGACAGTAAAATGCTCACCGTCACCGTCAAAGCCCTCACCGTATTTCGTTGATTTACGCATTTTCATTGCAATTCCTACGCAAATTTTCCATTACGATATTACCTTGTCTTATACTCGGTGGCACTAGGTGAAAATAGTATAAGAAAATTGAGTAAATAAAGCGGAAATACGATAAACGGTAAGCAAAAAAAAACTGTAGGATTTTTTTGCTACCATTTTTCGGACAGTTTTTTTGCTCACCGTTTATCGCATTTTCGCTTTATTTATTCAATTTTCTTATACTATTTTCACCTAGGGCCACCGAGTATGAGATAATGTAACACGATAATTGAGAATTCGCGTAAGAATTGCAATGAAAATGCGTAAATTAACGAAATACGGTGAGGGCTTTGACGGTGACGGTGAGCATTTTACTGTCAATGTGATTCTGCCCTAATTCGAAATTATATCACTTTACCCTATACGTTCGATTAGTTTCTTTGCGGTATTTGCTATTTATGAAAGAAAATATTTTACATACATTTACGGTGCCGGTCCAAATCCCGAAAGCTATCCGACAGCTAAACTCCCGAAGAGACAAAATCCCGAATCGGTCGAAATCCCGAAAGCCGTAATCCAGAATGGGATGAAATTCCGGATGGGTCAAAATTCCGAATAGCTAAAATCATAAATAAGTCAAAATTCCGCGAAAAACCAATATACCTAAAAGCCAAAATCCCGAAATACCAAAATCCCGAAAAACAAAATCCTGTAAAGCCAAAATCACGAATGGTTAAAATCCTGAAAGAACGGAATTATATAGAAGAAAATGTGTGAAATAATTTGGCTTTTCGGGATTTTCGCACAATCGGGATTTTGGTTTTTCACGATTTTGACCCATTTGGGATTTTGGTTGTTCAGGATATCGATCCATTCGGAATTTTGAGATTCTGGTTTCCGGGATTTTGACTTTGATTCTGATTTTCGGGATTATTACTTCAAAAGCTTCAAAATGTTATATTTCCGAACGTTATGCGCGCGTGAACTGCCCCAACCTCGCCTATACCTGAAAGACCTGAAAACAACATCAACAAAATGAAAATGTATTATACTATTATAGTATTATACGTCACAAATATAGATTTTTTTTACTGATTCTCCAAAATACAATATGACATTAATTTTGATAATTGGCATCCCCGTTGCACTATCTAAACGTTAATGTATTATAATTGAGCAACAGATGACAATTCCAATTAGGCTTGTTATAATGTGCCACAAATTCCAATATATTTCCAACACTAAAAGAGGCTATAATTCCACTTGTAATACAATTTATTAATAATAATTATATAACATGATAAATTCAATGAAAATTGAAGTGGAAAATTTCAAAATAATTTTTCAAGTATTACATTTTGAAATTAAATATGAAATTCCACTGTTGATGTTGTTTTACTCATTGCTGTGTATAATAATGAATTTATTATTGGAAAATATAAATCCGTCGTATATACATTAGTGAATTTGCGTTCCACAATCCTTCTGTATTCACAATTTCCATCCTGAGTCGCATATATACATGAAAAATCCACGATGTGATTTTTTTTTTGGGTTCAATAATTTATTTGGTAGGAGAAAAGAGAGAAAATTCATAAATCAACTGCCAATGCGTAATGATGGGAAAACAAGGGAAGAGAATTTTCTCAAGAATGATGTACGCATAGGCAGAAGGAATCTTGTAATATTTTCATGAGGAATTTCTATCGATTTGAGATATATCAAAGTCACAATAAAAATATTCTGGGTTAGATTAGAAAAGTTATTGCATTTCGTGAATAATTTATATTTCTGCAGAAAGAAGAATGGTTTTACAAATGCCATTACACCAGTAAGCAATTTCATGTATGTTATTTAAATTATTTATGTAGATTTTTCTTGAATTGCCAGGTGGTTCCAATTTGTTTTTTTTTTTTTAATAAATTATTGGTACACTATACAGATATCTGTTTTCATCTCTATGCCTTGGCGAGATTATAATTAATGGGGAGAAAATCACACTTAAAAGGCACCCTAGGGGTCTGTTTAAGCTCAATCATTAACTCTCTGGCATTGTAAAGAAAAACGTGTGATTGCATTAGCGCAAAATGTGGTCAGTGGTTTGTTTCAATTTGGGCATTCGTTCCCTGTATGTGGTCTCAAGAGCTGTGGGCCTGGCACCTATCAGTGTCAACTTTGAGAATTTCAGCGTACAGAAGGGTGATCAGTTAATATCTCTATGGTCAGTGCTGCTTTTCATACCGCTCCTCATTGTATATCCGATTAGTTGGTACCCTGTAAGTAGCATGCCCCATGTTGCCTCATTGACCAGTGAGCATCCCGATGAGAGTTCGATCACAGGCATGGGTAACATCAGCTGGACAGTACAATATACCACGGGCTACGTGGTGCTCTTCATGATTTCCATCATGCAAATAGGACGTCGTCGCGAGGACACTGTAGAATTCCTCCGTGGTATTGTAACATTGTACCACAAATTGCAGTCCATTCTTCCTAACACATCCAGCAATTATCAGCAACAACGCCGACCACCTATTCAGACAGCTCTATACAAGAATTTAGTAGCCCTCTTTGTATTCAAGAGTATTCTCTTTGAGATGATTCTCCTCATTGCGACATGGTTCAATTTGAATTCCCATTTCGAGAACACACTCACCCTGAGTGCATTCCTTCATTCATTTGTGACACTTTTTCCTTCACTTTTGCTGGCAATTCTCTCCAATGGCTTCTATGGCGCCTCACTGCTGCTGGCCTTTTATTTGATGTCACTCAATGGGAAATTATTGAGAATTGGAGAAAAGCTTTCCTCAGCCACCATGCTGAGTCAAAGTGCCCATGGAGATGATAGAAAAGGGCACAGACATGCCCTCCATCCCCATCACCATCAATTGCATTTTAGTGATGAAATTGACGAAATAGCCATTCTCTACGAGAAAGTTCTGAATTACGTCCAGAAGCTCCATATGTATTCTACGTTCTCGGTTCTTTTAATCATCACACAGAGTTTCATGAACATCATTGTGGAACTTTTCCTCATCTACTTGGCCCTGGCGACGGAATACACAAATACCAACTACTCCCACATTGCCATAGAATTGTCCTTTGTCATCTTGCATTACCTTCAAATTTTCTTCGTAGTACAAGCTTCAGTAATGATTCAAAAGCAGGTAAATTGCTATGACTTATAGAATACTGAATAAAGTCTGAAGTTTAGTATTTTGAAATTCATTTGTTGTAAAATTTGTTTGAAAACCAGTTTTTGGTGCTCTGAAATCAACTGCAATACTTACCTTAATTTCTATAATTCAATTTTAGATTGAAGAAACCGAAGTTATTCTCAGTGGATTCCATAAAGAAAATATGGAGAGTCGTTTTGAGGAAAGTGTAAGTTTTACAATTGAAAACTAAATTTCCAAGAAAGCACAATACTTTTACGGATCGCAAGTCGTATGGAAAAACTTCACAAACATCTTTTTAACATCCCTTCTATAACCTCTATAACTTATATAATATTCTTTTAAATGGCCTTAATACTTTAACGCATGCAAAATGCAAAATTATTTCTGTCTGTTCATTATATTTTTTTTTGTCAAACTGCCTTCTATCAATAAACATTGGTCAAATGCACAGTATAGATGTTCATGAAAGATTATTCGACCCGTTCAATTTTGCTAAATGGTGTTGACAAACTTTTAGCATATTAATTGAAAATGCTCTTTTATTACATTTTTGTAAATAAAAAAACAAAAATTTCCGAAATATTTTTACATCCGTAAATCTGAAAAGAATTAACTGAGATCCTGGTTTGAAATGTTTAAAAAAAACATATTTTTATTATATTTTCTTTTACTAAAAGTTAGATTATTTAAATATCAATTTGGTTAAATATCATATCGGTCGGTACCGCGGCCGAGATTAGAGTATCTGCCCGCATTTGTGATTGAATATTTGCCCTTCTGATTAAGATAAGGCTACAGTCCCAGTTAGTTCAAGAAAAAATTAAAAGAATTACACATTTTTCTAGCTAAATTGAAATAAATTATTTAAAACTTCATTTTATTTTTTTCAGGGAATTATCCAAAAAGAATTGATTTTAACAAAACAAAAACATAAACTCTACGGACTCTACGCACTCGATTTCTCAGAGTTGTATTTGTCGATAATTATTTAAGAGATAGGGTAAAATTTGGAATGTGAGACAGTTTGGAAAGTGGGACCAAGCAGTGTGGAATGTGGGACACCTCCCTTAAAACATGATAATAAATCAATTAAATATTTTAATTCTCAATCAAAAGATTATTCATCCTAATTTTGTGATTATTGGAGAAGTTAAAAATATAGAAGGCGTTACTTTACAATTTAAGAGTGACTTGCAAAATGAATTTGAAAAATGTATTGCATGCGTGACATTCATAACCTTAAAACGGGAGTTGTCATTTCCACTATTTCTTATGGAAGTTGATAAGTAAATATAAAACTTTTTGACTTGAGTTTTCGGTAAAACTTGTGAATTATTAATAAGTGAGTATTGGAAAACGAAGGAAATACATCCATTAATAAGGTGAATAAGAAATATTTGTAAAATATTCAGGGAAGAAAGGGAAAAAAGTGGTTTAATTTGATGTCTCATTCAAAGCACCTTCTATGCAATGTTGGACAAAGTATTTAAAATGTCTTTTCATGATTTCAGTGAGTGAATTGTTATTTCTTGTGATGTTAAATCATGGCCACAAAGAACAAAAAGATCCTTAATTATCCGGTGGAACAATTGCAACACGCAATAGAAGCTGTTGGGGAAGGTATGCCCTTGAGAAAGGCTGCCAAAGCTTTCGAAGTCCCGAAGTCCACTTTGTTTAATAGAGTGACTGGCAAGATTTCTGGAGAAAACCAGATAGGAGCACCTGCAGTACTCTCTAAGCAATTGGAAAAGGACCTGGCGGATTGGTTAGTGGAATGTGCTGAAAAGTGGCATCCGATTACTAAGGTACAATTGCTGGACAGCGTCGAGCTCCTGTGTAAGAGAATGAAATTGCAGAACCGTTTCCCGGAGGGACGTCCAGGGAATTCGTGGTACTTGGGATTTCTCAAGCGTCATCCGGAAATAAAGGAGAGGATGGCAGAAAGCATGACAATTCAACGTGCAAGTGTCACACAGGAGAAGCTCAACTACTGGTTTTCCAATGTCCAAAAATATTTGGAGGAGAAGAATTTGTTGCATATTCATCCCTCCAGAATTTACAATTGCGATGAATCTGGGTTTAAGGTTTAATCTTGAAGACATAAGAAAAACTAAAATCTATTTTGATTAATAAAATTAAAAATTAAAACGTATAAAACATTGGTGCTCTTCATTTTGTCCATCTTTTTAAATGTTTTTGTCCCACTTTCCAAAATATTGTCCATCTTTTCAAAACGTGTTATTTTCTAATTTCCGTGAATTTTCCGATTATTCTGCTAAAATATTTAATAAAAACTGTTAAGATTCTGGTAAAATATTTGTCAAAGAATCTCATGATACAAAGAAATGGAAAAAATTATTATTTGTTTAGTTTAAAAATGCATTTGAAATAGAATTTTTTCTTAAGTGTCCCACATTCCAATTTTCACCCTATTACTTTGACGTTATTTTTAAGGAGCACACTATCAATTAAACCAAAACTAAAAATCGTTAAATCTGGATCCTCTTTTGCAAAACGTTCGTAATATGTTGTAACATTAATAAGTTAAAGCGTTAAAGTGAACTTTCAGCTAAAGATAACTCACTGTAAAAAGCTTTCACGTAGTTAGATGGAATAACCAAAATCTTAAGTTTAAAATATAACAAATTGATTTTTTTTTGTTACTTCTTTTTAAGAAGTATTGCTCGGAACCTTGTAGGTAGATTATTGTCTTTATTTTTTCTAAAATTATTTTTAAACACATTTTAAAATGAATAATAAATATAGACATAGCTTTTAGTAATATTTCGGCCACGTTGATTTTCGTAGTTCCTTGGGTACCTTGCTCTATCGAAATATTTCGTAAATCTTTTTCATATTATCTCGTTTGTCGAAACGACTTTTTTGTATTTTTTTTTGCATTGTAAAGTCTCTAGAGTATGCAACAACTAAAAATTCATGGAAATGATGAACAATAGAAGTGGCCCAAATTACAAGCTGGACGAAATTGGGTACAGTTACCCTACTTCCTCTTTTCCATTATTCTTGAATAAATAATTTTAAATAAATAAATACAAGTAATATCTAAGTTGTGAGATTTTGAGAAGATATGTTCGATCCGTTTGCATATACATACGGTCAAGTTTATGATATACGAACAATACCCCCTAAATTTAGGGGGTATAAATACCATTTTTCAATCCTCAAATACTAACGAAATTTTCAAAAATAAATAAATAACGACATTCATGTGAAATTCTGCAATTTTGAATTAGAAGAAATCACAATCGAATTTGAGGAACTTAATTTCTTTGCGCAACCTCTATAGAAAACAATTTGAATCCAATCGTGTCATTCGAATTTGAAGAGTTCATATTTGAGGAACTTGACTGTAGTATCACTGTTAGTTATATGGGCTTCAGACCTAAGATTTATCCATGCGGCTTATAATTGTACTAATTTTTTTGGTTTTCTTTTTTGAAAATTTGAAAATTGGAACTGTATGAACGATAAATAATTCAATAGGTTTTTGAAAATAGAGTGTAATTAATTACTTATTGTTCAGAAGTTCCAGACTTACGAAAGCTAGGCTAAACTAAATCTACAGTAGACTCTCACTCAATCGGCTCTTTCTCAATCGGGCGATAAATTTTGTTGAGAATTTTCACGTTTAATTATGAAGCTAATTCGCTCAAATTCGCTATAGTTCTTCCTATTTTATCGTGATTCTTTATAATGGAGCGCTTTTTGTGGAATTTACAAAGGCTTTGACGCTCAATTCTATCGCTAAACCGGATGACATTTTGCCCCATATTCCCGATTGAGAGAGAGTCTACTGTATAGTCTAAAAACTGCGTTCTGTTATCGTTGACCATCATTGAGTGAACTTTAAGAGTGCGTAGGCGTTGGTCTCAATACGTTGAAATCATCTACACAAGGTCAAGAATAAACGTCGATGGTTCATTCGCTTCAATAATTAATAATCCCTGAATAATTCTTTATTTCATTGGAGAATTTATGTAAAAGGTATCCTACCATTTCTTTAATTTTTCCCCATAGAAATTTTATTTGTTTTTAGACTTTCTATGGCTAATGTTTCTTTGGATTTGTAACTTTTTGAATTGCTAATCTTGAAAGTATACTCATGTTCATGAAGAGGTATATTTAAAAAATAGATAAAATATGAAAAAAAAATTTTGTTAGTCCACTCAAATGTTTAACAATTGTTTTCATAGAATATTATTCTATTGCAATCAAATTATTGCGCTATATATGTGAAGAAAAAAAATATTCAAAGGGTAGTAAACAAAAAATTCAATATTTGGACATGAAAACCCAACAGAGGCATTATGAATTCAATGTAAACCATTATTTCATAATACTCAGCATATTTATAACCCAGTCTTAATGAACTAGCCTTCCTGTTTCAGAAGTCCATTATATTATGCTGAACATTTTAAAGCAAAATGTTTGTAATTTCCTAGAAAAATGCAAATTATCTTTCTCCATCACTGGAAAATATAAAATGAATTCTAAATATCGAAGTAATTTCTAAAGTGTTTGCAAAAATATTTTCATAAAAAAATATCGCTTTTCAGAATATTTACTTACTAGTTCCTCGTATTGCACAAAATATCTTCTTTGTAATTGCACAAAAAAACAATCCATTGAAGAACTTATATATGAAGGATAGTACCATGCAGTTTCCATTTAAAAAGCATTTTTTGTACAAAGTCAATGTATATGTATCCAATTCTGAGTTTCAGTTTAATATTTTTTTTTTCAGATCGAAATACTATTTATGCAAATTCTCCACTATGATAGTATGAAAATTCGTCCATGTGGTCTATTCTCTGTTGACTACACATTGATTACAGCAATAATATCCAGTGTTTGCAGTTATCTGGTTATTAGTGTACAATTTTACACAATGAACTAATTTCTCGATGGTCGCATCATTTCGAATTGAACGAGAATAATCAAATAGCTCGTAGCTGCACCAACAACAGAGTAAATTAGACCAAAGTTTAGTGTAAACATTTTGCAGGCTGTTATGTCAAGGCTTTGATTTAGTAATTGAATGGAGAAAATCTCAATCTGCGGAAAAATAGGATTTGAGCAGTAATAATGGGAAATGTGGACAGAAAATCGGAAACTCAGGTGAAAACTTTAACCTTTTGTGTACTTACACTTCTCTCAAGACGAATGTCGAGGCACCCAGCCACGACTTTGTGCAGAAGAACACCCGTGGCTTTGGCCCTATTGATAGCCTCAGAAGTGGCGTTGACGATGACAAAGAGAAGGACAGCATTAACAATGGCATAAGCCATTCCACCAATAAGATTCACATGGAAGGACTCATTTCTTCTCATGGACATGACTATGTTGACGTAGGAGAAGAATGCTTGACTCACAATACTGAGAAAGGCATTGAGGATAAATGCCAGCATCTGCAAGGACCCAAGTTCATTGAAGTTCACGGCAAAACGACAAATCTCATCATGCTCAATCGATAGTGCATCGAGAGCATCTGAAAGTTCGCAGGATTTGGTTATTTTGTAGGATCTCCTCTTGTCATCATAGATGTCCACTACATCGTCCAATTGATCAATCACTGCTACAAGGCGTCGATTGAGATGCTTAAATTTCTCAATAACCATCAACATTCCTCCATAGTACAAACTGACAAAAGTTGTAAGGATTGTAACGGGTACGGAGGTGCAGTAGAAGACATGGAGGAAGAATGAAAGAGCCTCATTAGTCTTGCTCACCAACGCAATATTCATGGCACTTGAGAAAATGCCCCCAAGAGTCATCACCAATACATAAATGTAGAAACGTCGTCGAAGCTTATCCACGGTCACCTGCAACAATTGATTGTCGAGTTTTGCTATATGTAATTCACTTTTGTACACCGTGTTATTCTTCATATCAAATAAACATATTTAAAAATTATATTGATGCTTCAGATCTAAAACTACTCTTTTATAACAATGGCAAAAGAAAATTCAATAAATACTTCTTAAAACAGTATATTTGTTTTAAGTATATATTTTTTTTTACAAATTGTAGAGGACACGGCCCATTCGACAATTGTTAACCTAGTCGACAGGCAACAACCAAGCGTCTAGAAATGCTCAAATGTATCCCTAGAAATATTTATGAATGAGCCAAATTCTTTTGATTTTTTTAGCGGTTATATTATAATTTCTAGGTTATGAATAACCTAACCTCAAACAAAGCCCATATTATAACAGTAGATTTCCAAATTTCATGTTCTATACTACACATTGTTTTTTTTCTATAATTCAAAATTCTACAATTTATTTCAATACTTTAACAAAAACCTTAGAATTCAAAATAAGTCTTCAATTCGTAAGGTTGGGTTTACATAACCTAGAAATTTTCACCTTTTGAAAACTGTTAACCCAACCGACATACCAAAATATCTATACCTAAGCGGGCGCTGAAGGCTGCTTAAATACAGTAGAACCCTGCTATAGGCCATCGCTCTATAGTCAACAATTTATCAACCGTTGATTTCAAAACACTGATTTTAAGTTAGGTTATGTTTTTTAGTACGCGACATGCAATGTTGTCATAATTATTTTAATATTTTTGGCAAACTTAATTGAGTAGTTGTGATAATTGTGATCCACAATGAAGAAAGCGAGGACAAGTACCACAATCGCAAAGAAAGTGGAAGCCGTCGAGCAATTTCAATACTAAAAGTCGTTGATCATTTTAAAAAATGACATGGACTATAGTGCGACCCAAGTGTCAAATCTGGAACCAAATATGGACTATAGCGAGCATCTACTGTAGTGCTCTTGTTTTTCATGACATCCAACACCATTACTTTACTGACTAAACATCTGGGTACATTCACTCTAAGGAAGTTGAAAAGTAAATATCACCTTCAGATTCCCATTTTCTTTTTAGAATTTGTAATTTTATTTAAATGAGTCCCATTATCTGCCATAAAATCAATGTATAGAAAAAAAACAATTGATATTTATTAATAAACAATAGACACAGAATGTAAAAGCTCACAAAAGTTTAAATATTCCATAAATATTTCATTATGATAATTTTCTTTGAATTTTAATATTTAAACTTGTTTTGAATTTAACCGATTTGTAATAAAGATTTCAAATACTTTCAAAATGGAAACTCATTTCAATAGGATGATAAATATGCTATTTAAAGCAGTTTAACAATGCACTTCAAAAAACATTTTTATAACAAAATAAATCTCTATTCCTTTGTATTGTGTATGTACGAAATATTTACAAAAAGGAAAAAAATGTATTTACAATTGAAATAGTTTGTGAAATAATACCTAAAATGATATGAATTGTGGAAGAATGTAGAAGGATAAAAATGGATCAAAATGGCAAAAGGTTGCTTCCAGCGAATTCCACTTATAAATAGTTACTAAAAACAGGAAATATACTCTTATCTTTTGGTATTTATGGCAAGAACTCACATAGAAAATTGTTAAAATGCACATGGGATAGTGAGGCAGTTTCTGAAAGGAGCAGGTTTATATTTTCGAAGTTTTTACAACTCATTTAAAAGAGATAAGCTGAAATTTTCATGCTACTGGAGTAGTACCTCATGATAATTATAAGATATTAATAAGATTATATTAGTTATAAAACTTCAGAAAAAATTATGGGGCACTTTTCTACATCAAATTAATTATTTTGATTTAAGCAATTTACAATATTCATCAAATATATCAAGCACGTTGTTTTCCTCGATATTTTAAAATATGAAAAAACGAATTTTCAACTCAAATATTTAAAAAAAAAAAAAAAATAAAAATTGTTTTTTTCAGCTATGTTGTATCTTTTAAAATATTTTCAAAACGTTTCAATTCTAAAAATCTACACTTATTTGTCTGTTTTAAGGGTTCTAGATTTTAAAATATTTTCATTAAATTGTTATATAAGAAAAAACTATCTGTAATGTGATATATTAGTATTTTAATATCAAGATATCCCTTTAAAAGGTCTAAAGTTAATAAAATTGTACAATGATAGGGAAATTCTTTCGGACTTCGCACATACTCTGAGTTCAAACACTTCATATTTTTCCTACATTTCTTTCATGAATCTGACCATTTTTTTTTCAGGAAATATGTGACTTAAAACAACCTATTAAAATATATTGCCACTAAGTCAAATTCATTAAAGGAATATGAAAAAAAATATGAAGTGTTTGCGGTCAGAGTATCAGTATGTGCGAAGCCTGAAAAACTTCCCTTAAGAGGATCGAAAAGCCAGAAAATGGCGTCTCCATACAAAAACCCAAAATTAAAAGTGTATCAAGTCTTACAATTTTTGAGATATTTCCTTGAAAATTTAACTGAGGGTAGTTTTTTATATTATCTTTGAATTCCCTGTTTTAATTTTTTGAAAAACTGTTTTGCTTTCGTAATATAATTTTCCAAACATTCGTATACTCCTAAAACATGCCACAAAGAAGCTGCATTATCTCCTAGAATATGAAAGATAGAGAGGTATATTTTTTTTTAATTTTGTTCCTAAAGACATGCTCTACAAAATGCCTGTTTCACTTCTTTCACTTTTCATACAAATTTTCCAAGTATTTTTCAATTGAAAATTGTCCAAAAAATGACAGTTTTCATTGCATCTTTGTACCGAGAATATCATTTTTTCCGAATTAATAATTATTTTTGTACCAATCTACTTTTCATTAGCTTTCAAATGGTACATTAGAATTGGAGAAACTCCTAATAGTTTTTTTGCAATTAAATTTTAAACAACATGCTGCAAATTGGAAATTTTCATGAGCTTTTGATAGCTTTCCGAGCTTCCGAGAAATTCTACTCAAAATTGTTCAGCAATTCGCCACAAGATTACGCGTCGCATTTTTCACCATGTCTTTCCTTTTCTCTCTGACCTTCAGCACGCCTGCAGTTTTTTGCGATCAGGCGGAGGAGAAAAAAATGCAAAACAACAAAACTCATCCCCTGTGTGAGAAATCTTATGAATTACAGCTGAGCGAATTTTTATGATTTTCACCATCAGTCTCGTTGTTTCAAAAAATTGTAGAAAATCGTAAAAATTATGAATCGTCAATCGTCATGGGCATTTCACAAAACCAGCTAATATCGGTGACTACATAATATGCCGATATAATTTTTCTCGGAGAAGAAAAAAGTCAGTGATAAGCCTAAATGGACTTATGCTATGTGTGATTCTTTCATTGCAAATTTGAATTGGGGGCAAAATCGAAGTCCAGTCCAGATGACCTGATGCTAGCTGAGATTCATTACAGGAAACCTCGAAATGCGTGCAACTCGAGGTCGTTGAAAATTGAAGAGTGCAAATTCGATTGTCAGAAATGCACAAAAATACATGTAAAACTTTAATGCCAAAATGGCTCAGAAACTATTCCGCAATCCGCGAGTAATACTGCGATCTTCAAAAATCCGCGAAAAAATCCACGGTCCGGGAAAATCCACAATAAATTCTGCCGGCTGCGTAAATCCGTCAGAAATTCTTCGGTCCGCAAAAGATTCCGCGATCCACGAGAAATTACGCGGTTCGCGAAAATTCGTGAACGATTCCGCGATCCGAGAAAATCCGGGAGCAACACCGCGATCCACGCAAATACACGAAAAATTCCGCGGCCCACTAAAATCCACGAACACACCGCGATCCGCGAAGTTACAAAATAAACCTAAAAGTAGCGAAAAAGCATAACATGATTTCGAGATTACAATAGAAAACCCGATTTTGAAATGGAACTTTTGTGAAGGAGAGAAAAAATGAGACATGCATGTTTTACGTATATCTTTGTCTCTAAAAATTGATAAAAAAAAAATTAAATTTTCAAGTGACAAAATTTCTATTTTTATTTTCTTCATAGTCCAAAATTTCTATTTCTTCAAAGAACACGTGCATTTGACACATTTAAAAGATAGGGGGAAACAGGTTTATTTTTTGGCCTTTTTTGGTACGGGAAAGTACTCTCCTTTCGAATGTTCATGTCTTGGAATAATGGGAATTTTCTTTTATTTTTCGTATGAGACTTAGGGGAAAGTCGTCTGCCTTTAAATGCAGCAGCCTTCAAATGTTGCGATTTTTTCGTTGTTCTCAAAAGCATAAATTATATTCTATTAACTATTAGGTAGCTATCCATCATCCTCACAAATCATCAAAAAATGGAGAGCCTAGCTCCTATTTCCTAGATGCTAGATAAAAAATAAATAAAATGAGCTCTAAACTGTAATTTTGATGTTCCACAAATCATGTGATTTTTCATAGTAAAAATCATTTTACAAATAAATCTTCTATTGTGACACATAGAAGGTTAATCAGGCTTAATATTTCTGTTAATACATTTTGGTTCAGATGACACAATTTTTGTGGGTGGCGAAAATTTGCAAATATCACCCTGCAGCAGCCTTTAAATGCTAATGTCGTGTGCCTTTAAATCCTATCTTTCCATACATCAAAACATGTGAAATCGAAATCCTACTTTTCTCTGACGAACGTCATACAAATACTTATAACCCGCTATCTTGCTCCGGCCGGGATGTTTCAAGTTGACAATTGTCAATTTCAATGGCATTTTCTTCCAAATTTTCAAGTGCAAAACAATGCTTCAGAAAAATGTGAAGAAAAGTTATTGTTTAATGTCTTTTGACTGCAGTGATGATTTTAGTGAGTGCGTTAGGCTTCAATCTAATTATTTATAGCCCATTTAGTTTTATTGATTCAATATTCTAAGTGAAAAAAAAACATTTAAAGGCAGCTGCCTCGCGTTTGAAGGCAAACAATGCCAGCTGCCTTCATACAAATCGACATCACTTTTTTAATTTCCTCAGAAGGAAAAACTGAGGACTTGCGAGTGCTAAATGAGGTAATCATATACGCCGAATGAACAAGAGAATTTTTTGGTGTAGTAGAAAATAAAATCCATTTTGTGGATTCTTCAGAAAAAAATCTTAAATTTGGAACTACATTTTTCGTTTGAAGGCAGACGACCTTCCCCTACACATTTCTATTAAATATTAGTTAGCTTATCATCAATATTTATGATTATGTGATAATTATTTATAAGTCTCTTAGGAAAAATAAAAGAAAAATCACGCTATTCGCAGGCATGAACGTTCGAAAGGACAGTTCTTTCCCCTAACCCTTACGATTCGAAATTTAAAAACTTTACAATCTTGGCAGGTCAAACTAATAAATAATTAACATGACCTTTATTTTTCCTCCATTCTTTCCAAAAAGCATGTTCTTCTTGGGAATCTTTAAAAACGCATCCTGCGATTTTTTTTATTTTTAAATATGTTTTAGAGGCCGACTCGGTGATAATTTCATATAAGAAAATACTGTTGAATCAAAGATTTTTCAAGGTCAAAGGTTAAAAATGCTCTATAGAGAGCGTATTTTTAAACCGAATAGAGTGACATTTGGTATAGTTCCAATGATTATGCAATTTCTTACAATTCTGAAAAGGGTATAATTTTTTATGAATCCATATAATAAACCAGTTTGTACCCTCAAGGAGTAACAAAAAGATTTTTAATATTAGTAACTAATTTGTTCCGAAAGTCACCATCGCAGCAAGAAGGACGTTAAATTTGTGGCATTTTTCAAGCTATAATATTTACGGTTTCACTTTTTTTTAATTCGAGATTGGCGAGATTTTTCCCCTCCTGCTACCAGCACTGGCACCTTAACTATAGACCTTAACTGTTAGACGAAACGGACGAGATCTTTTAAATTGCATTAATTTGTTCCCGATAATTGGAACAAAATGTCTATATTTTGGTTCCGACTTTAAGCAACAAATTTGTACTTTTTAAGAGAGGCAAAAGGATTCCCCATATTAGTAACGATTTTTGTTCCAAAAATTAAATCGTCCACGGACACCGAAAATTTTTGAAACGAATATGTTACAAATGTAGGGATAGTATTTTTATAAAAAAAAATCTACAAATTTGTTCCTGACAGTGGGAACAAAACAGTAGAGCGCAACAAAATTCTATTCCAACTCACAGATCAAATTTGTATAAAACGAAATCTACTGAAATTTGTAGGTATTCCACCGTATCGAAACGGTTCTAAAAGAAAACTTTTACACAATTGTCACTATTCGTAACAAAACCGTAAAGAAAAAAAAATATTGGAACGAATAAATATCTTTTCTAGGTACATATTTGTTCTCTAACAAATTGTTCTAAAGAAAATTTTTACCAATATTTTGGTCAGTGTCCAAAAGTTTTTACTGTGATTGTGCAATTTGCTAACAATACTACAATTGGACTTCAGATTAAAATTAGTTATAGTTTCATAACTGGTTTATTATATGGATTCATAAAAAATTATACCCTTTTCAGAATTGTAAAAAATTGCATGACCTTTGGAACTATACCAAATGTCACCCTATTCGGTTTAAAAATACGCTCTCTAGAGCATTTTTAACCTTTGACCTTGAAAAATGTTTGATTCAACAGTATTTTCTTATATGAAATTATCACCGAGTCGGCCTCTAAAACATATTTAAAAATAAAAAAATCGCAGGATGCGTTTTTAAAGATTCCCAAGAAGAACATGGTTTTTGGAAAGAATGGAGGAAAAATAAAGGTCATGTTAATTATTTATTAGTTTGACTTTCCCGTACCAAAAAAAAGGCCAAAAAACAAACCTGTTTCCCCCTATCTTTCAAATGTGTCAAATGCACGTGTCCTTTTTGAAGAAATAGAAATTTTGGACTATGAAGAAAATAAAAATAGAAATTTTGTCACTTGAAAATTTAATTTTTTTTATCAATTTTTAGAGACAAAGATATGCGTAAAACATGCATGTCTCATTTTTTCTTTCCTTCACAAAATCTCATAATGCCATCGCAAGGCTAAAAATCTGCCTTTGGGTTTTCAACCTTTTCAATGAGTTTTTTGTGTGCTCTTGGTCTGGGGAGCGCTTCGGAGAAAAATAGACAGACGATGAGCGTGAACAAAAAACAGTAGAAAAAACGAGACAGCTGATGGCGGGTGATGACTCTTTTCACCACCAGGGGACATCACGGATGCTTTGAGTAGCTCCGCGAGAGCTTGAATCTGGAGCTTTTTTTTCCTTGACGATCCTCTTAATGACGAATATTTAACAAAATCTTATGTTTTCTTATTAATTATATTTTTGTGTTTAGTCTCATAGATACTCAGTATAGTAGAACTTAAAGTAATCCAAGTATCAAGTTAGAGTTTAGTTTTCCTTGTCAGAAACTGCCCCATTTTTGTATGACACTTTCCCACAGTAAGGACTCTGGAATTATTTTTCCTATTTTTTAACAATTATCGAACTACTATGGCATTAAAATATTTAACTGCTTTTTATTATATTTTTGTAAAGTTCATTACTAAAAACCATTACCTCAATTCTTGAAACTTGAAACTACCCCATTCTTCTCTGATCATTCTTTTTTTATCTTAAATGTTCAATTGAGGGTCTCATGATGCAAGTAAGAGCATTCGGCTCTTAGGCGGTAATACGTGTTTCAGACCAAAGGCTTAGCCAAATGGCTTAAAACTTGTCTAATTGGTTATCGATCAAGGTTTTTTCGAAAATTTTCGAAAATGAATTTTATGAATCTTATTTATGAATAAATAAGATTTTCAAAACCAAAAAAATTATTGCTATTTAGGAATTTGAAACCTGTGGGAACTGGGCTAAACCTCTAATCTGAAGACCACTTGAACACCCTTGACTAGACTGTCACTGTTGTGGGTTCAATTCCCGCCCAGTGTAAAAACCTGAAGCGTTTCATGAGGAATTTTAGTTGAGATTCTTTACAATCTAATTTCAATTGTAAATTGAATAAAATTTGTAAACTGAATAATATGTATACAAGAGGGTCAAAGTGGCCCAGTACATCAAGATAAATAAATAAATAATCAAGATATGTTCAATCAATTAATCGAAATTGGTTAAAAATCAGATTTTATACTGATTTTGTTACGGCTTTTGTTGAAATACAATATATATATTTTTACCATAAAAAAAGAAATAACCATAAGAAAACAGTACAGTAGAGTCTCGCTATAGGCCATCGCTCTATAGTCCACAATTTATCGACTGTTGATTTCAAAACACTGATTTTATGTTAGATTATGTTTTTTGTACGCAACAAGCATAATTATTTTAATTTATTATTGGCAAACTTAATTGAGTAGTTGTGATAATCGTGATTCATAACGAAGAGAGCGAACACAAGTATACCACAATCGCAAAGAAAGTGGAAGCCGTCGAGCAATTTCAATACTAAAAGTCGTTGATAATTTTAAAAAATTACATGGACTATAGTGCGACCCAAGTGTCAAATCTAAAACCAAATATGGACTATAACGAGACTCTACTGTAAAATACTATTTATTTCCAAAAATTTAACATTGCATAAAACTTATGATAGACTATACACGATCAAATCATTAGGGGAAAGCGCCCATGCTTTATACGACCCCAAGCTTAGTATTGACTAATTTCTTCCTATGTTTCTGAATAAATGTGACTCCGCAATATATTTTAAAAACTGAGAACTTTTTCTTAGTTTTTAAATTATGGATGCGATGAGTCGCATTTATTGAGAAACATAGAAAAAATTAATCATTACGAAGCTTAGGAACGTACGAAGCATGAGGAGCACTTTCCCTTAGTGTACAGTGAAATATAAAAGTTAGCCCACTTCTTATAAAATTCGAGCAATATTAAAAGATTGACAGCATTGGTATATTTCTTCTAATATTTGAAAGAATTTTATTAAAATCCCAATTATGAACAAAAGCATAATCTTCAACGTCCCTGAATTTTTGCATAAATGAGTAATTTTCTGTTCGAATAATTTAACTATTTCAAGATATTGCAAAAATTTAATTGAAAAGTTTCAGAAGATATTCTGTAAGCTATGTATAATGTCACAATTTAATAAGTTGGACGTCTAACCCGATTTCAGATTATTATTATACCTTTGGAGTTTTCATGAGTTGCGCAAGTGATAATAGTTGATATTTATGGTTGGTTTTGAGTGGTTTCTTAACTTTACCTGAGGCAAACTTTTGTACATCGGGAACCCAGTGTTTACAACTTTGGCCATCTTACTAGCCATAAAGATATTTTGGTACATTACAACAATTGCGACCGAATACGACATAAAGTACTCGATGATTGACACCACCATCATCATGGTATCCTCAAACACATTCATCATCTCCAGGAGGACAATAATGCTGACAGGGATAGTCACAGTTATCACGATGGCCAACAGGAGAGAATAAAGAACTAGGAAATGACTCAGACGAACTTTTCCCTCTTGTGAATCAAGGGTAATGGGTAAAATTCCCACGATACGTGCCATAAAGAAAAAAAACACCTCCACGATAATTGCAAAAACTTGCGAGGTACGCCTTAAAATGGACACCATGTTTGGAGCTTTCGAGGTACCAAGCAACTGAAAGACCTCCCGTTTATTCGGAAACTTTGGTCGATGGTGCACAATTCAATTAATTAGTTTATTATTGTGTCCTGGGAGTTTTTCAATTATGGAAATTGTTTTGTACTTTCTGTGTTGCATCACTAATTCGATATTGAGTTATGGGTGCTCTACGTCCGCAGAGTTCGTGTTAATTTGAGACAAGCCAACAACATTGTATGCCACTCTTGCCTTCCCAGGACTGTATGGCAAAATCACTAATTGCTGATTCTATCCAATGAAATTTTCTCTTAATTTTGCTTATTCACTCTTTTTTCCAGCACACAACCAATATGTAGAATGAACAGTTTAAATAATACATATTGGAGGAATATTTGTTTTACTTTCCTTATCGCTCTGAAACTGCATTCAATTAAAAGTTGCATCTATTTTTTTTCATATGGCCTATTGAACCTGCCATTGTTTGTTTAATAATTAAATTGTCCTGTAAAAAAAATCATTAAGCTAATAGGATAAAGATGGACAACAATAAGTTAGGAAAAGTCTTTCAGTCTCATTTATCAACACAACATTATATCTTCAGAAAGAAAAATATTTTAATGAAACATTATCATTCATACAAAAAAAAAACAAGAGCAAAGCGTACCAGCTTTTGCAGAATGCTTTGAATAATATAATGAATAATATTATAATAATTTGAATAATATTTGAATAGGTAAAGTAAGTTGTTGAAACAGGTCTTGGTTTATGAGGAAGATAGGATGGTAAAGCGTCCTATGCATTGTGAAAAACCCGAACTCTTGAGAAAGATCTTTGCTGTGTAAATCTTCATTTCGATTTCTTAGTGCATTTTAGTTTAATACCGCTTTGAATAGGTTCATAATTCATAAAAAATTGACAAAGAACAAAGCGTTTACAAGATCATAGATCTTTAACGCTGAGGCAATTTTGATAAGGAGTGATGGGGCTATATTGAAAACACTTATTTTTTGCATATTTCTAAAGGAAGCTGGACCTAGCCATAATTTAATTTAAATAGATTTAATTCAGAAAAAATGGCATGTTTAAGCCCCAGATCAATATATCTTGCCCTAGACACACTTACGACCTAAGTCCAGAGACGACTAAGCTCGTTCATAGCCAAGTCAGTTCCTGACACACTACAAACGAGGCTCAGAATTCACTGGTATCCACAAAACATAAGTTTCGTGGGTTTTTATGCACTAATACTCCTCTGAAAATAAAACTATTTGTAAATTCATGTTTCAGTACACGTCCTATAATTATTGTTAATTACAATTATTTGTGAGGTGGAAGCTAACTCGCGACTTAAGCCAATTTCCGCGATTCTAGTGAATAATTCTTATTGTTATAAGTGAATTGTCAGACAGTCAAAAAGACTTTTTACAAATGATGCAGATGGTCTATACAACCTGTGAAGGAGTTCTCCACCGTTTTCACTCTGGAGGTTGGTCACCGACGCTAAGACGCCGGTGGACGCAAATTATTGCTTTCTAACTTTATGATTGTATGTGTATATTTTAGGGCTGTTCAAGAGCCTATGTTCAAAAGCAGTTGTTTTTTATATAATAAATTGAATTGAAATTGAATTGAATTGTCAAGTAAATTTCCAAGTAGTTTCATTTTCAAAGGAGTACTAGTGCATTTCAGTAGAAATATCTGCATAAAAACCCACGAAAGTTATGTTTTGAGTGCCAGTAAACGTTAAGCCTCGTTTGTAATGTGTCAGGAACTGACTTGGCTATGAACGAGCTTAGTCCTCTCTGGACTTTAGTCGTAAGTGTGTCTAGGGTCTAGGGCATTACCCTCTCCTAGACGTATAGTATAATAATGGATGTAATACAACTGAGTTTTGGACAAAAATTAATCACCGGATCATAACCAGTTTGTTACTGGTTCATATCCAAACTGAATCAGTCTACAAGGGATTGAATACCGTTACAGAACATATCCAAATCGGTTAAGAAGTTCGTATTCAAGATTTCGTAAAGTTTCGTCTTTTCTTCCAACCAAATAGATTTGTTATATGCACCGGTTCGCAATCTTATTGAAAAATTGTTCAAAGATAGTATACAACCTTTTAAAAGATATAAAATTTAAAAAAAACTCAATTTCCAAATATCTACTCTAGATTTCCCTAATATTAATAGATACTTTACAAAATTATTGCTGATTTACCATCAAATTTAATATCAATCTATAAAAGAATTATAAATATCCATTAACATAGAAATATACAATATCATTGAAAATAATACTGCTAGTGGAAAACGTAAATGGTTATATAGTGACTGCAATAAAAATTTATCTTGAATTGGGAAAACAAATATAAATTCCAACCGTTTAAGCCAAAATTCACAAAATAACTTGGCAAAACTATTCCACAAACAAATAATAGTTATATAATATTGGTTCCGTTACCCCACAAAAATAGTGAATGAGGAAAATTAAAAAGAAAGCAAAACTTTTTTTTTGGGAAAACTAAATAACTTTCACATTGATTTAAACTGCCATAGCCGAAAAAACCACAAAGTACTTAGAAATATCATTTCTCTTCAATGTGCGGTATTAAAGTTATATTAAGTAAAAAGAAATGTGAAAACTTGCCATCGAAAGTCCACACAGGAAAATTTAATAAATTCAAAATTGTAAATGTCCATTGAATTTGGGATATATCTCCGGTTCTTGTTTGGCCAATAAAATTTCTGGTGAGCAAGTTTGGAGCTTTGCAAGTTTTCAAAAGCATTTTTCATTCCAGCCAGCGGTTAGTGCAATCGATGCCAAGCAAATGCCATACAATTTCTATCCATGTAGCATGTCGTCCACCCTACATGAAAATCTTTTGTGCCAAATATATGTATTTCACCCTATAAAAGTATAAAAATTTCAGTAATTTGAAAACTTTTCCAATATTATATTGCAGATTGTGTGTGTGTGTGAGCCTCCTTCAGAAATATTTCTACTGAATTGTTTACGACAATTTTTTTTTAAAGAAAAGAAAGAAAAAAATATTAAATTCTCTCTGTGAATGGGAGACACACACTCACCACACTTACCACGGAAGCCAATGTACCAACAAAAGCTCACTCCCGGAAAACTTTTCCCTTGACATCCCTTGAGGATGAAAATTTTAATTGAATTGACTAATATAGAGGAGGATAAATGAATTTTCTCGAGCGGATAAAGTAGAAAGTTCTTTTTTAAAAAACTTAAATAGCCTGAGAGTTTTTAGAAAAAAAAATTTAATGTTTATTACTGGCCACGAACCACTAATGTGCTTAAATTATAAAGAAACATTTTTCATTTTAGATTATCCACATAAAAGTCATGAAGGTACATATAATTAAAACTAACCTAAATAAATGATTTTGTCTTCAAATTAATTACAATATGAAAAGCTTGAAAATTTGTAACATATATCCCATTCAGCAATAGTTTCATATTATTTTATAATAAAGCTATTGGATCAATTTATGAGGAAAAGCATGTTCACGCTTGTCACGAGTTCGAGGATTACAGAAAGTTTTTTTAACTGGTAAATTTGAGATGTAATTGGTAAGAGCTTAAATATAGTAAAATAAAAATCAACTTAAAATCTTTTTTCTGCAGCATGTTGAGCAGTATTTTTTAGTAAAAATAAAACGTAATATCGAATTTTTAATTTAAATTATCAATTTTACTGCTCGTACTAAAAGATAGCAATAGAGGAAATCGGGGTATAGGGTAACGTGTGGTATTTCGGGACACTTTTTAGCACTTTCAAGTTTCAAACAGTTCAACGACTTCTCAAATAATTTTTTTCTTTGTTGATACAAATATTTATGTACCTTATGTTATCCAGAATAAAATTCTTATCGAAAAATGTTGAAAAATGCATAATTTTTTGTACAAAATAGCAAAAAATGTAAAGAAGTAAGAGTAGGGGAGACTGGGGCAAAACTTGTCAAAACGCATATTTAATTCTTTCACGAGCTCTGAAAAAACTTAAACGTTTTATAATGAGCATATTCTTATAGGAAATTTACTGCTCTACAACATTGCAGAAGACTATTTTCCACTATCTCGAAAGAAATGTGATTTTCGAATCATTTTCTAAAAGTCGATTTTGTGGAGATTCTCAAAATTGCTGGGGCAAATTTTGTCAGTCTTCGGATAATTTGTGACGTTTTACTCTCGCAAAAGTTAAAAATATCAAATAGATATATTTTTATAGGAAATTTATTCCTCTACAACTTTGTCGCAGATAATTTTTCTCTATCTTAACGAGAAATGTGCTTAAATTGAGCTAATCAGTATTGATATTTTCTGTAAGGCAAATATTCCAAAAATAGGGCTCAAAATTTCATTATTTTTTATTTTACATAATCCTTCCTCGAATCCCTTGAAACTTTGTATGTTTAAGAAGGTTCATGAAGGCTATCTATAATAAAAATTTCAAGCCGCAGTCTCTTTTATTATAGAAAATAGTAAATATTGAAATTTTCGTTTTGACAAATTTTGCCCCAGTCTCCCCTAGTATATTTCGGGACAGTTGGGTATTTTGGGGCAGACAAAAGTCGCTATTATATAAATAAATTTCACCGAGCCTGATTATTTACCTTTAAGTAGAAGTTCTAAACTTCACTCTTTCATAAAAATTTTGTTTAAATTTTACTTTTAAAGTGACTTAAATCGAAAAAAACTAAGCACTGTTTGTGTTGACATCTGCAAAATTGACCACACTGAAAGTCTTGTAAAAAGTGAAATGTGACACTCACAATTCAGGCGTATTTCACGCTTTAAATTAAATAAAATTTCAGAAGTTTTATGTTTATCTGATACGTAAAGAGCTTAATATTTCATATATAAATTAAAACTAATTAGAAAAGAAATATTTATAGAATTTTTGATGTGTCCCAAAATACCCATATTATGCCCCGAAAAGCACCTTGTCCAGAAATACCACACGTTACCCTATTACTCAAAGATAGAATTAGACAGTGGGATGTTATAGTTTTGCTAGCAAAGAATATTAACACTAAACCTACCAAGATCCGGTCAAATTGACCGGTTTAGAATTAACACATATTTAAACGGTACAATGTCACTATCAACTTTTATATATTACTTAAAATATGCATGTAACATATTTTTCTGTGTTTAATTTAATATTTTGCTCTTTTCCAAGACAAATTTGTTGAGTATCGTATCGTACCACACGGTTTGTCATTTGATCGAAAAACGACCAAAAACGGTCGGTAGATTTAGTGTTAAATAAACTACTATATTTAATTAGAATAATTAACTGCCTCTCTATTCACTAAAATATTTAACAGTGTGATTCGAATATGTTTTTCACAAATTATAGGGAAAGATAAACATCTTTGCTGGCTAATTGTGCCCGGTCTCCCCTACAATATTTCTTTTAACTTTTAATTTTGTTTAACGTATTGTAATTTAGTTCTGAAAAAACAATATTGAAACTGAATTAAATTAAATAAGTCCCAGTTTCCTTTAGAAATATGCGAAAAAAATGTGTATCAATGTAACCCCACAGTTCAAAATAGCCCTACCTTCTCCCATACAGGTTTCTGCCTGAAGGATTAACAAAATTTCCTAAGGATTCGATATTCTGAATAACAAGTGTAACGTTATGCCCAGCGCACAATAACTTTTGTTTTGTAAACATATTTTTGACATTTCTATGAGAGTGAGTGAGATGTAGAGCTAGTCATCTCGTACACTCTCATAGAAATTTTGAAAACATGTTCACAAAACAAAAATTATTGTGCGCTAGGCATTACTATCCGAAAAACACTCTCCATAATTGCCTTATCCTATTTGGGAGTAAGATAAAAATCATATCCTTCTTTATCACTTCTGTGTCGAATAGTTGCACTGCTGTGAGACCGTTCAGAGTGGCACCGATCATTGGGGAGATCGGCGGTGGTTCACAAAAATTCCGATCCTTTCCAAAATTCGCTTCTCTTTATGCTACAAAAGCAATTTTACTAATTTTACTAATAATAAGAATAATAATACATTAATATTCAATTCAAGTTCACAATTTCCTCAAAAATCTTATCCAAATAGAAATTAGAAATGTTAGGGCCTATAACTAAGCCTTATTAGGTCTGAAGATAATGTTGGCTCACATTAACCCTCTAACGTCTATTTCTTTAATATGCAAAAAAAAAAGTTGTGACATATTTTTTTTCTAGACTAATTATGGTTCAATGAACTCAAAAAGAATGAAAGGTAATGAAGAACATTTTTTCATTCATTTTCAACCGCTTATCCCTATTGGGGTCGCGGGATGAAGAACATTCGTTCTTTATTACCTCTTTTAGTTTAGGCGCAAAATTCGAAAATATAAAAAAAAATTTTGAAACTCTATTCGCTCTTAAACTTCAAACTATTTTTTTCAATTTTCTAAATCAAAATTTTCAAAGTAGAACGACATATCTTTGAGTAAAAAATAAATTTATTTTAGTCAGATTACTTTAAACCGGTATTAGGTGAGATTCTTAACAATCTCACCTACTATAATCCTAACAAAATTTCATGTCGTCCGATCGACCTCAAATTTGGCCAAAATGTGTTTCGCCACTTCCTGATTCCGAATATATATGTGGCTAAGTTACGTTCCCGGCCGGCCGGCCGGCCGGCCGGTCGCTCTTTGGAGCTTAATAGCTCCTAAACTATAAAAGATATCGACTTGCGAAACACATTTTGGCCAAGTTTGAGCGCGATCGGACGACATGAAATTTTGTTAGGATTATAGTAGGTGAGATTGTTAAGAATCTCACCTAATAAAGAGACAAGGAAATGGTTGTTCTAGGAAAATCTTCCTTGAGTGCTTCTCTATAGCAATCATCCTTTGACACCAACACCATAAATGTAGATTTTTTTAGATAAGTTGCGTTGGGAGTCTCATGAAAAATAATTACTTTCTCAAAAATTTTCACCTTTAAATATTTCAGAATTATTTAATTAGAATTTCCTTGACAATCTTACCTTTTTAAACTCTCAGACCTTCAGTGACCTTTGTTCCTGTCTCAAGAAGAATATTTTTGTGAAAGATGTAAGACGTCTCACGGATGCTTTGTATAGATTTAAACGACATTTAAGGATTTATGAGGAAAAGTGGAAAAAATCAGTGAAAATGAAGAGATTGGGGTATGGTTTGCGCTAGGAAAATATTCTTAGAGTCCTCCCCTACAAATCGTCCTTATTAACATCCTAAGATATACCATTATTGGGATAAAAAAAAGTTTCATAAAATATTTCTACCAATTTCTTACAGATATTTATCTTAGGTATCTCGAAAACTTGATGCGATGGACTATCACTTTTTCCAAAAGAACTATTCAGGAGGTCATAATAATAAGGAATAACACGGAATCAGAGTTCTCTAAAGACGTAGCCAGGATGTTAGTAAGAGAAAGGCCAAACTGTAAGATTATTCACACAAAAACATTCTTTTCAACGCAAATAACAATAGTTTCCTCGAAAATTTACAAAAAAAACAATTTTAATTTGAGGTTTATTTTCGTAAATCAATAAAATCCTTATTGACCTTTAAAAAATCCACTTAGAAACTACAGAAGAAATTTTGTGTTTTAACATTTTTTTTCCGATTTTAGATATTTTGAATTTTACCTTGATTTAGGAAAAGGGATATAGGAATATTCCCATGAATCTGAGTAGCTTATTATTGGAGGAAGTTGAAAAATAAGAATAAAGAAAAGAATTTCTTAGACCAAAAAAAATTAGGTGAATACCCCCTTAAATATAAGCTTTCGGTGGATTTTGTAAACTGAAAGCTAGTTAAAACCTTCAAATATTTTCCTTGAGGAAGGCGAGAAAAATGATCAAAAAAGAAAATGGAACGTGATCAAAAATTGAATAGAAAATCGTCATTACGAATAACAAAAACTTTTAAGGAGTTTTTTTTTCAAAAATTCAAGACTAACTAAAAGCTCCTTTAAGACGATATTGTATGGCTTTCCTTGAGAAAAGTCAAAAACTTCCCCAAAGTTCTCTTAAAATCCTATTTAAAAATTTTAAACATGTGATTTTGTGAAATGCTTTTAAAATAAATCGCCATAATTCGATTTTCAATCCAAGATGACTTGTTTGGAGATTTTGGAAGATAATAAACATTTTTAAGATGAAAACTGATTACTAAGCAATTGTTCTACATATTTTCGAATAGTTAATACTCAAGATATAAACGGAACATAGTTTGAATATGATTCATATTAATTTAGCAAATGAGTCCTGAAAAAAAGTTCAGCTGCATGAAACTACCCCACTCTCCCCTACTGCCCTACTTTTTTGTGGTGTTTAAGCCATAAAATTTTAACAAGTGAGTATCAATTTCCCAAAATTATTATAAATTAAATCATAACTAGTCCTTCTTAATCTTCTTGGTGCAAAAGGGCCATAAAATATTTCTTGCCAGGTTTTTGGGTATTCTGCTCCAATGTGCGTCGTCCTACGCAATCCTCTTCGTTAATTTTAAGGGATATGAAAGGATTTATAGAGAAAAATGGAAAATTTCAGTGGAAATGAAATAGCAGGGAGATGGTTTGTTCTAGGAAAATCTTCCTTGAGTCCTCTTCTATACCTACCTAGATAAGTTTAGAGTTTAATTAAATAGTTGATGCCTTAAAAATTTGTACCTTAACCCTCTAACGGTGTTTTCTTTAATATGCGAAAAAAAAAGTTCTAAAACAATGTTTTCTAGGATAATCATGATCCAATAAAGTTGAATCTACCATCCATTCTTTATTATCTCTTTTAGTTTTGGCGCTAGGTAAGAAAATATAAAAATTTTTTGAAACTCTTTTTACTTCTAAAATTCACATTTTTAGTTTTTTTCAAATTTTTTAAATAAAATATACAAAGTAGAATGACATACCTTTCAGTAAAAAATAAATTTATTATAATTAGATAACTTTAAATCGGTATTTTTATGGAAATTGGAAATGAGTTTTTTTGCACAAATATTTTCTGTTGCTTTTTCTCTGACCTGTCACACAAAACTGGGAATAGCAACGAAACTAAGAGTCAAAATGAGTTTAAACTTTCAAGAGATGTTTATAAGACTATTACCGAGGACACTATAGCACTTTTAAATAAATAAAACCTTTATTGTCGCTGTAAATGTGATTTTTGTGAAGACCGCCTGGAGGCGGTCTTACCCGTTAGAGGGTTAAAATATCTGAGAATTATTCAATTAGAATTTCTTGGATAGCGTTACCTTTTCGACTCTCTGATCATCAGTGGCTCTAGGTCTTCTTTAAAAAAAATTTGTGAAGGATGTAAGTCGTCCCACGCATCCTGTCTATAGATTTGCAAGATATTTAAGGATTTATGAAGAAAAGTGGAAAATTCAGAGAAAATAGAGATATTGGTATGTTTTGCTCCAGGAAAATATTCTTCATAGTACTCTACAAATTGTCTTTAGGCGCCAACATCCTAGGACGTAGGGGAGACCGGGGCAGAATTAGCCAACAATTTATTTTTTCTTTGCCTATGGAAAGAATGTTTGAATCATACAAATCAGACCAGAGCCATAGTGCTGGGGGGCATTGAGGGGCAATTTGGTTTTTGGTTTTCAGATGAACCAATTCCGATAAATCTTGTCCACCAAAAAGTATGTTTTTAAAAAATGTTTTTTTTTTTTAAATCTCCAAAGGTCAAATCCCACAGGATAAATTTTTAAATGAAAATTTCAGCAAATATTGTTTGAATGTTGTATTTTTATATGCCTAAGAGCTTGAATTAATTATAGTTTTTATTATGTTGAAAACAAATTAGAACAAATAAATATGCTGTTTTTGTCAATTTTGATCCACGTAACCCTTTAAGTGTAATGTATCGAAGAATCAGAATAATATGTTTTATTTTTAAAATGTGTTTTTGAATATTTAGTTTTTTTGTTTTACTCCTTTCACTTACATTCAAGTGAAGTGGTATGGAAGTCGATTAACCAAAACAGATCAATCAAAATTTTGACTGCCGCCCTACCTTTACTGATCTTAAATTCAACTCTAGCTACGGCTCTGAATCAGACTGATAAGTATTTCAATGAACAGGGGAGAATTAATTGCTATAGCTCAACAGTCTTTCTAAGAAAACTATAACACCCCACTATACGTGGCTAATTCTGCCTCGATCTCCCCTAGCTTTATTGAAATAAAGCAAATTTTCAGAAAATATATTTGTATGATTTTTTTTAAGATCTTCATCTTAGTTATCTCAGAAACTTGATGCCATGGACCATCTTCGGAAGAAATTGTTCAGGAGACTTACTCTAATACGGGTTTCAGACCTATGGCTTAGCCATAAAGCTTAACTTCTTTGATTTCTTATCAGTCGAAAATTTTTGCCTAGGGGAGACCAGAAGGGGAATTCTGTAACGCTCTGGCAATGCCATATGACAAATTGCGTTCGAATCTTAGGAGAGCTTTTTCGAAAATGCGATTCTGTAGTCGTGACATTGCCATTTCAGCTCACGTGGCATTGTCAGAAGTCACATATTTGAGATTTCTGGCAATTCAAATGACAATGAATTTTGTTAAACAAATCAACCAAGACGTACTGTATTTTAATAAAATCATCAAGTAAAGGGATTTCATTAAAAAATCAATTAATTGCATTTTCGAACTCATATGATATGACAAAAAAAGCTCGAATGGCATTGTTAGGTTTCGAACTCACGCGTGACAATGCCACGAAAATTACAGAATTCCCCTACAGGGGGCGGATTCGAAATGAGACTTCTCACTTGAGCTTTCTACTTCTCACTTGAGCTTTCCTCTTCTCACCTCGAAAATCTTGTCCACACTAAAGGGGATTTGTATTATCTTATGTTGCTCACTTGGCCTTCAGCTTAACACTAGAGTCCTTTTAACACATTTTATCACAAATTAACTTGGTATTTCTTCACCTATTTGCACTCTCACAGTTTAATTCCTTAATAAAAAAAATACTCAATTTGATACTACGATTTACAACAGAGCTTTTGCACTGCGAATATTTAACGAAGACTCCCTACATTTCTAATGCATTCGCAATCCCGCTTTTATGAAATATTCCAATATGCTACTCTGAGATATAAAATGTTCTAGTGAAAAAAGCCAAAATTCATATTACAATTCAGTTGCTCGCAGTTAAAGAAGTCACTAGCCAAGAAAATTAGAATTGACTCTACACATAGAAAAATGGAAAATTCTTAAACAGAAACACCCAGGAATTTAATTTCAAATCCCATCCAATAAATGCCACTGTCCTAATTCTAAATCCTTGATCATTTAGTTTTAGTTGCAATTTGCAAATCTGTAGACATTTTTCATTTTCCATCTAATGTTGAACTTAAGTTCCCGATCTCTTAACTTGAAAGAACTAAGGATTCTAGCCCATTTCTTTCGCTCAGAGCTTCTAAACTTAAACGCCTCGGGGATTCACGTTTAACGTTCAATTTAAGTTCCCAGGATCTTATATATTCTTAAATTTAGAGTCAAAATTTTTCTGTTTGAAGGAACAAGGGGAACTTTATGATTGTGGCCATTTCTCTCCTGATTGTTGCGATAAAAAATCTTTTCTGGATCAATTGGCGACAGGTGATGGGGATTTGATCTAATACAACAATAGCGAAAAAGATCCTTGAAAAAATAGCCAAGCTTGTTTCAAAAGTTGATTAGCAAACATCAAAAACTTTTCCAAAGAGTGCCAAATGTTTTAATTTTAAAGGATTTTAAAACCAGGGAGAGAATCAAGTTTAGTAAAATGTGAAGATACACCTGGGGGTAAATTCTGCAACTTTGTGAGAACGTGAGAAGTGCTAAAAATGAGAAAATATCAAAATTTGTCACTTAAATGTGATTCTTCATGCCCATTTTTGTGACATTTCTGACGATATTTTCGTGACACTTCTCACAAAATCATAGTCAAGTGACTCAAAAAAAATTGGAGAACAAAAGGGTCAATTTTTTTGCATAAGTATCACTAGTGACCAACTCACGAAAATTAGAGAATTTACACCCTGAAGTGCTGAATTAGTTGTTGCACTCGTACTTTTGAACTCTTACAGACTTTCCAGTATATTTTCAATAATTACAAACGACAATACGTATTTTTCCAAAAGTAGCTTCACAGCTTCTTAGAAAAATGCAAAATATATTGATACCCCTTCGTAAAACGCAGATAATATTATTAAAACATTAAAAGTATGCAAGAATATCTGGCGCTAGAAATAAAAAAATATATGAGAAAAATGTTAAAAAAAATGTGTGAATTTCTTGAGATTTTTTAAGAATTTTTATAGGGGAGGGTGGGGCAGTTTAACGACGGGGCAGTTTCAATTTTTGCATATTCTTCTTATCCCTTTGAATGGAATGGGATAAAACCTTTATGTTATTGAAGAGATAACTGAGACCCATGTTCATAAAAACAATTAATTTCGTGACGCTTCTCGTTTGAATTCTGTAATTGATTTTATAAAACTGCATCAAAATGAAACTTTTTGTAATGTTTTATTTTCAACAATTTCTCAACTATTGCACTTATCTATCAAAGTAACATAATTGTATTAAATTACCAGTGGTTTTATGATTATTTTAAAGCATTTAGCGTTGAATGAAATCTAAGACGGTTCTGACAATTTTCATTTGAGTTCCGAAAGTTCGTGAGGGGTAGTTTCATGCACACGGAGAAGTTTCCAGTGTCTAAAAATTTACTTTTTTAATCAAAATTAACTTAAAATGATCATTGAAAACGTTTTGTAGCTGTTTTTGTCGATAAAGTTCGAATATATGGAAAGTAGTATTTCATAAAAGTTCATAAAAAAAATTTAAAAAAAAAATCTTTCAGTGTTTTTAAGTGCTTAAAAATTATGAATTTAATTGTTATAATATATTTTCTGAATGTTTTCAGCAAGATATTGTAAATTTTTTTTAGGATTATAAAAATTCAAGACTTTAAAATACTATTATAAAACTGTTATACTAAAAGAAAGGGACATGTTCTAAGGCGATATAATGATCCAACAATGTACAGAATTTGCTTAGCACTACAAAAGACATTTCTTTTGTATAAAAATTCAAAGAAAATTGTTCAATTAATGAGAAATAGGCTTGGAAATCTTTGGCCATAGTTTATTTTCTCTGTATGATCAATTTTAGTGTTCAAATTCTGTTATAAAGTTCTTGTTCGATTATATTTTTAGGTTTTAGAGTCTTAGAAGACTTCAAAATAGTAATTTTAATCAATTCTGAGGGGCAATTCACGAAATAACCAGTCAAAATTGACTGGATGGCGAATATGGCGGAGACACATTTGGTGTGGCGAAAAGTGAAATAACCCTAATTAATGCATTTTTCAGTCTGTCTTTATTCGCCGAAAAGTAGGCAAAACGCAATTACCAGGTAATTTATGGCGCGTATTTAAAATTGGGAGTCGTTATAATATTTTAAGAACTTGAAGAAGCATTCTAATTCTAATTCAAATACAAATATAATTTATATTTTGGTGTAGTTTTTTGAAGATTGAATGGTGTTATATAATGGTGTTACTTCATATCCTTCATATCAAATAAAATAAATATCGCAATATTGGTTTAGTGCAAATATAAATGTTTATATTTTAATCCATTATTCCAAAATAACGTTGAGTTCGTTTTAAATTCTAAATACAATTTAAACTTTAAATATTAGAATGTTAAAAAATTATTTGGGTATTAAAGATGTCGTCACATATATTTTCTAAGAATTATGATAAATGTTGTAAGTTTGTAAAGACCAATTACCTCTCGAGAGTCAGGAGTAGCATCAGAAAAATTGTATTTATTCTGATAATAAAAATTTTATTCATTTTGTACTTAAACATGGTAAATGGTACTTCAAACGTTGCAAATATAATATATTTGATGCGTGTATTTATTGACACGTGGTGGTCTTGAGAAGGTTAATTTGATATCACAATTTTTTTTTAATATCATTGTAGAAGTCTTAGCTTGATGAAAAATAATGTCAGATGTAAAATTTAACAATATTAAAATTAAATGTAAAATTTAACGATAAACAATCTGCGAGACCTATAAAATCCCTAAATAGTAATTCCTTTAATCACTGAACTTTCCCAAAATCTATTTTTCAGAACGCATGAAGTATTTAACGTTTATAAAATTTTAAAATACAATATTTTATTATTGTTGTTGTGTTTAGGTATCTTTACTTAAATGAAATAATGCAAATAACTTTTTCGTAAGATTTTGGTAAAAAAATCGTACCCGCCGGTCTTGAGCTGGCGGGTGAAATTGTCTGGGTACACCCAGAAATTCCAGCAGGTACAAGACCCAAAACCTTGTACGCCCTCCATTTTTAGCGAGGAGACGCACCTTTTACAGGGTTGGCGAAATTCGCTTCACAGAAAACATGCAGTTAACCAGTCAAAATTTTGGCTGGTTAATTTCGTGAATTGCCCCTCTGGTATCGCAAGTTTCCTATAAACCAGGGCGGAGCATTCTCATACATTTTCCGTACAAGAGCATGGTATATTTTTTCTTAAGTGATTTTTTAGTTTTAGTATAAAACCAAATGCAATCATTTTAAAACTTTTACCAAATGAAAGAGTATCTAATGTTATGTCATTGGCTCAAAATTTATAATGATTACACGAGGATAACAGTTCGTAAAACCTATATGAAAAAGACGTAAAATTCGCAATTTTTTTGAAATTTTCTGACAAATTTTCTATTTGTAACACCAGTAACATTTTAAATTCAATAAAAATACATTCTCTGTACATGTGCTTACCATTTCGTGTTATATTTATTTTTGTGGGATCTAAGACTTAAAAATTATAAAGAATTTAAGAAAAATATACGTTTTCTGAATTAAAATGCCCCATCCGTTAGTTAATCATCCTAGCTATAAACACGTTTTATCTTTCTCAAAAATTGCCTCATATTTATCTTGAAATTGCCTCGCAATGGGGGACTTTCACACATTCTGCCTTTCAAGTGAAATTAATTTTTCCACAATAGACTAATGAAAGTAATGGATTATTGTTATTATTTTTATTAACCCTAAACCCAACTGTAATTCACAGAATATATAAAGTTTTACTTCTGTTTATCATCTTTGTGCAAAATGGTCCCAAAATCCATTTTGCAATTTAGGGGTGAACTGCCCCACCCTACCCTAATTAGATTTTCATCATAATAAATAAATTATTCATTTCTAAGTATAAGAAGTGCATGAAGTGCAAGAAGTGCTGGAAGTATTGCAGCATTTTCGAGAGTGTTACGAAGTTCTGGAAGTGCGAAGGTCTCTTCCATACAAATCGTGGAAGTACCTGGAAGTGGTGTACACATTTTCACCCAAATATCTCCCCCTTGGAGCTGACAAAACCACAAAAAATATATTTTTATATAGAGGAAAGTCGTCTGCTTTTAAATGCAGCAGCCTTCAAATGTTGCGATTTTTTCGTTGTTCTCAAAAGCATAAATTATATTCTATTAACTATTAGGTAGCTATCCATCATCCTCACAAATCATCAAAAAATTTAGAGCCTAGCTCCTATTTCCTAGATGCTAGATCAAAAAAAATGAAAATGAGCTCTAAACTGTAATTTTGATGTTCCACAAATCATGTGATTTTTCATAGTAAAAATCATTTTACAAATAAATCTTCCATTGTGACACATAGAAGGTTAATCAGGCTTAATATTTCTGTTAATACATTTTGGTTCAGATGACACAATTTTTGTGGGTGGCAAAAATTTGCAAATATCACCCTGCAGCAGCCTTTAAATGCTAATGTCGTGTCGTGTGCCTTTAAATCCTATTTTCCATACATCAAAACATGTGAAATCGAACTCCTACTTTTCTCTGACGAACGTCATACAAATACTTATAACCTGCTATCTTGCTCCGGCCGGGATGTTTTAAGTTGACAATTGTCAATTTCAATGGCTTTTTCTTCCAAATTTTCATGTGCAAAACAGTGCATCAGAAAAATGTGAAGAAAAGTTATTGTTTAATGTCTTTTGACTGCAGTGATGATTTTAATGAGTGCGTTAAGCTTCAATCTAATCATTTATATCCCATTTAGTTTTATTAATTCAATATTCTCAGTGAAAAAAAAACATTTAAAGGCAGCTGCATCGCGTTTGAAGGCAGACTATGCCAGCTGCCTTCATACAAATCGACATCACTTTTTTAATTTCCTCAGAAGGAAAAACTGAGGACTTGCGAGTGCTGAATGAGGTAATCATATACGCCGAATGAACAAGAGAATTTTTTGGTGTAGTAGAAAATAAAATCCATTTTGTGGATTCTTCAGAAAAAAATCTTAAATTTGGAACTACATTTTTCGTTTGAAGGCAGACGACTTTCCCCTAATTATCAATTCTCGACACGGGAGCTTTTGCTTGAAACTGTTCAAATGTCCAAACAATTTTAACAATTGGCAAGTTTCTGCGGCGCCAAAAGAGATAAACCAATAATTTCTATTCTTTTTTATTTTTATTTATAAAATTCACCTCATACAGTCGCTACGTAATCTTAATAAATCACACGCACACAATCAGTCAATTAATCAATATAATTTATATTCATTTTTTTTCCTGCTAGCGTCTTCTAAAAATGTGGAGATAGTACACTGGAAAATGTAAGAGATGCACAGCTTAAATGTCGATGACCAACAAAATCTTTTTTTTCTTTAACAAAGAATTTTAAAAAAAAAAAAAAAACGATGAAACATTCTTTTTGCAGAGAATTAAAGCAATTTAAAAGAGAATGATATTTTTCTTTGACAGTAATAAATAATTAGCTGTGATTATTATTTTTTTTTTAATTCTAACTTGGGCTTCACTTTTTCTCGCGCATTTTTTTGCCATTCACTTCTCAATTCTTTCTCTGCATCTTTTTTTTTATAATTTTCTTTTTTTTTTGTTTTTAAATTAATTGTAATTAGTTCACCTATGTCTACGATGTCTACAGTTCATCCTTGAGATCATCATCATCTCCTGCTGTTGGTGGAACACCTCCCTGTCCTTGGTACAATTTCGCAATAATTGGCTGAACAACATCTTCAAGTTCCTTCTTTTGCTTCCTAAAATCTTCCGAATCGGCATCTTGATTGTCTTCTAACCATTTAATTTTGGCATCAATAGCCTCTTCCATTGTACTCTTCTCATCTTCTGACACTTTAGCTCCTAGTTTTTCCTTATCTCCCAATTGATTCTTTAGACTGTAGGCATAACTTTCAAGTTCATTCCTTGCCTCAACGCGCTCCTTGAGTTTCTTATCTTCATCGGCAAATTTCTCAGCATCCTTAATCATTCGCTCAATATCTTCGGGCGTTAGACGATTCTGATCATTGGTAATGACAATCTTTTCAGAATTGCCTGTACCCTTATCCTCAGCCTGCACCTGAAGAATACCATTGGCATCAATCTCAAACGACACCTCAATCTGTGGAATACCCCTTGGAGCCGGCGGAATGCCCGTTAAATCGAATTTACCCAATAAATGATTATCCTTGGTCATTGGACGTTCTCCTTCGTAGACCTGAATCGTGACAGTGTGCTGATTGTCCGAAGCTGTTGAGAAGATCTGGGACTTTTTGGTGGGAATAACTGTGTTACGTGGAATGAGTTTAGTCATGACACCGCCAACAGTCTCAATACCCATTGTCAGTGGATTGACATCCAACAGGACAATGGCATCGGTATCTTGTTCTCCCGACAGTACACCAGCCTGAACAGCAGCTCCATAGGCAACAGCCTCATCGGGATTAATGCCCCTGGATGGTTCCTTACCGCCAAAGAATTCCTTCACCAATTGCTGCACCTTGGGAATACGCGTAGAACCACCAACCAAAACAATTTCATCCACATCCTTCTTACTCATATCCGAATCCTCAAGAACCTTCTGCACCGGCTTCATGGTTGACCTGAACAAATCCATATTGAGCTCCTCAAATTTAGCCCTGGTCAGTGTCTCTGAAAAATCTTCTCCCTCAAAGAATGATTCAATTTCAATGCGAACCTGATGACTTCCGGACAGTGCTCTCTTGGCCTTCTCAACTTCACGACGTAATTTCTGCACAGCACGATTATCCTTCCGGATATCCTTACCCTTCTTCTTCTTGTACAACTTTATAAAGTGATCCATAACACGTTGATCAAAGTCCTCACCACCCAAATGGGTATCACCATTTGTAGCTACCACCTCAAAGACCCCATTATCAATGGTCAAAAGGGACACATCAAAAGTACCACCACCCAAATCAAACACCAATACATTCTTCTCTCCATCCCTCTTATCCAATCCATACGCAATTGCCGCAGCTGTTGGCTCATTGATAATCCTCATAACATTGAGTCCAGCAATAACACCAGCATCCTTCGTAGCCTGACGCTGAGCATCATTGAAGTACGCTGGGACAGTTACAACAGCATGTGTCACCTTCTTGCCCAAATACGCCTCAGCTGTCTCCTTCATCTTGCCCAAAACCATCGCAGATATCTCCTCAGGTGCAAACACTTTGTTCCCCGATCCCGTTGCCACCTGAATATGTGGCTTACTATTCTTCTCCATCACTTTAAATGGGAAAAATTTAACATCATGCTGCACCGTTGAATCCGTCCATTCACGCCCAATCAGACGTTTAGCATCAAAGACAGTATTCTCCGGATTTGTCGTCAATTGATTCTTAGCAGCATCACCAATCAAACGTTCACCCTCAGCCGTAAATGCCACATACGATGGTGTAATACGATTTCCCTGATCATTGGCAATAATTTCCACACGACCATTCTTGTATACTCCAACACTGCAAAAACAAAAAAAAAACAAAACAAATATATATATGCAATTAATTGCAGCAAAAATTCAAAAAAAAAAACAATTTTCACAACAAATTTGTCAATAGCTCAATTAACACAAAATAAATGTGTGTGTTTTTTTCAGCCAGACTATCGAATTTTTTTTCCAACCAAGATGACCAAAGTGTTTGGTTTTCATTAAAAAAATTTAATAGACACTATAATGCACAAAAAATCATTAAATTTTAATGGTTATTTATAACACGCTACGTATTAACGGAAAAAATTCAGTAGATTCAACATTCTCTGTAATATGGTAAAATAGGGTAATTTGGAATCAAGTCTACAGATGTTTGACAGAAGTTTGTTTCTACCCTACAGCAGTGCAGACAATTTTCTTTAGAAATGCAATTTTTAACAAAAAACTGTTCCTAATGTGTAAACGCCTTAAGTTGGAACTTTGAGTTTTCCTAACTTTAGATGGCAAAAGGAAAAAGGGGTGGCAAAGCGTCCCAGGTTTTACGAAATGCTCGACCTAGTGACTTAGATGCTATACCGCAAAAGTACTTTCGCATCATTTTCCGTTCACCGGTTCTCAACCGATTTGAACCGATTCATAAATCTCTCAAAAGATCCCCCAAAATAGTTTTAAAAGTAATAGGATTGATTTTAAAGTAAAAAAAAAATTATCGGTTACGAACCTGTTCATTACCGATTCAAAACCGATTGGAACCAGTTCAGTTTTGTCAGAAATTCCAAGACCTTTCCAACGGCCCCAAATATGACCCCAATTGCTTTTTAAATGCGCCCTCTAGTGTCTTTTTAAATTTTGACCTTGAAAAACCGTATTAGGAATGATTCAGCGGTGTTTTCGTATATGGACGAAATGTCCGCCTGGGTAATCTCTAAAACATATCCAAAAATGAAAAAAAAAATGACATGACGCGTTTTCGAGCAATCCCAAAAAAAACATAGTTTTGGAGGGGAAGGGGAGGAGTGTGCGGAAAATGAGGGACATGTGAACGGTCCTTGGGTCGACTTATGGGGGGTCCGCCGAAGGTCCCAAGGCTCTATCTCTAACCGTTTGGCCTCTAGTGCTGGCGACAGCAGGACGGAAAGACGGACAAATAGCGTGACATTAGCGTGAAGAAGTAACATAATTGTATTATTACCAGTGGTTTTATGATTATTATAAGGAATTATAATAATAAAATATCAAATAATCATGCAAGCACACGGAGAAGTTTTCCGTGTCTAACAATTTACATTTTCAAACAAAATTAACTTAAAATTATCATTGAAAACGTTTTGTAGCTGTTTTTGTTCATAAAGTTCGAAATTATGGGAAGTAGTATTTCCTAAAAGTTCATAAAAAAAATAATTTAAAAAAATAATCTTTCAGTGTTTTTTAAGTGCTTAAAAATGATAAATTTAATTGTTATAATATCTTTTCTGACTGTTTTCAACAAGATATTATAATTTTTTTTTAGTATTATATAAATTTAAGACTTTAAAATACTATTATAAAACTGTTATACTAAAAAGGACATGTTCTAAGGTGATATAATAATACACTACAAAAGACATTTCTTTCGTATAAACATTTAAAGAAAATTGCTCAATTAATAAGAAATAGACTTGCAAACCTTTGGCGATATTTTACTTCCTCTGTATGATTATTTAGTGTTAAAATTCTATTATAAAGTTCTTGTTTGATTATATTTTTATGTTTTATCGTCTTTAGAAGGTCCTCGTTCATTTGCAAGTTTGTGTGAGCCATTAGAAGACTTCAAAATAAGTCGCTGTTGAGCAGTTGATGAAAAGTTCCAAGTGCAAAGTCCTAAAAGTAGTGTAACAATTTTTTCTTGTGACAAGTTCTTTCCCAAAAATTTCCATACCTGAGGAAGGAGGAAACCCCCTCCGAAACGTCGGTTTTATGAGTAAATTATTTTTTTGTCGAATCATGAGAAAAAACAATAAAGAACAAAAAGGGAGACCTTTTAGATCGCGCACCTTTTAGATCGGCTCGGGACAATTTTATAAAATCGAAAATAACATTCTTTTTTTCTCAAATGCCTTGAATATGTCTACCTCATTCTTTCGTACTCAAAATTCGATTAAACTAAATCGTATTTGGTGTGACGTTCAAAAGAAGAAGAGTCCAAAATAATGCGTTAGACATATGCAAATCGTTTGAGAGAGAACAGTATGTGAATTTCGGTTACATGAAATTTTCCTGATCTAAAAGGTGTGTCAGAGGCCATCATATTTTGCAGAACATTAAATTTAAATTTTCATCGTTAAAAGAATAAACAGATAATATATTGTAAAACACAACTCTTTCTAGAATAACAAGCCAGTGTTGATCTGATTTGTAATCCAGGCTTCAGACCTAATTTTTATGTGCCATTGCTTAAATGACCTACTTTCCTGAAAGACAAATTTTTTTTAGAAAATTTACAATTCAGATTGTACATTAAAATCTAATGACAATACGATTTTGAAAAATCACTGTAAGGTCTCTTCTTATAAAAATTCACGAACTGGGTTAAACCTTTAGTCTGAAAACCGTATGTATAAGACCAAAGATTTATCCATATGGCTTAGCTTCTCTGATTTCTTATTAGTCAAATTTTTTTTGGAAAATTTTAACCTAAAATTGGAATATTAAAGGCGAATTATCTTGATTCTAAAAAAATCAATAAAATTGCTTGTTATTTAAGACTGTGAGACCTTAAGGAACTGAGCTAAACCTCTAGTCTGATAACCACATAGCCCTTGCAGACCTTAAATTGTATCTTAGTATGCTTTTATTATTTGTTCTTTTTCTTTGGAACATTTTATAGAAAATGTTTTTCTTTTAATGTATTATTTATTTACAAATAAAATTTTATCAATGATGTTCCAAAGACAGCCACTGTATTTTGATTTTTATTATATTTTGCAAACAATCAAACAAAATTTCATAAATTTGGTAATTTCGAAGTTAATACCTTCAATTCTGAGATTATAAATGCTTAAAGATTTAAGTTAACTATTTACTGTCAAAATAAAAGTTTAATGATTCTGATTTAGAAGCCAATGACGCTTGCTTCATTTATATTTGGTCCTTTCTTGAAATTTTCTGCAATAATTTTTAAATGTCATCCCAAGGTTTGTAATTTAGTAAAAAAAAAATTAATGAGTTTGACATTTCTATTTCAGCTTGTTATTGCGAAGTTTGTTATATTTAAGTTTACCTAAAGCTTAAAGAAATTTAACACTTTATTTATCGTAGAAAACAAATCGGCCTTTAAAATCCGAATTAAAGATTTAAGACTTAACTCTTTCGTCTCTTTTGGGACTCTGAGTATCCAAAGCAGCATATGAATATTCTGTGCAAAACAAAGTTTTTTAATTATTCAGAGCTGATAAAAAACCTATTCTTGTCTATGATTAAAAACTATAAGGATGTCCAAATGTAAGATTTTTTTTTTTGTAGGACCTGAATTAATTCCTGAGCTTAGATATTTGTGATTAAAAAATGACGAAATTGGCTTGCAGCATATACTGCGGTCCGGAAAGAGTTAAAGATTTATCTGAAATTTGAAGGGATCGAAGGGATATATCGTAGTATATAAAGTTCTGCCTGCAATTTAAATTAAGTTAAACACTTTAAAAAGACATTTTCTTTTTAGAAAATAAATCCTTTCGTGTGCTTACGATAAAAATAAAAAAATATAATGATTTCTTTATTAGAGCATTAACCACGTGTAAATTGATATTTGAGATCATCTATTTTAGTCCCTTGACTGTCTTTCATTGGCTAGACTTCCAAAGCTTTTAAAGCTCTAGCCAATCAGAAAACGCCATGCGAGCGAAATATTCCAGAATTAAGTAGGCGTTTAATTATGAATAGATAATGCCTAAAATTTAATCATGCATTATTATTTAAGGAATCAAGAAATATTCAAAATTAAGTTATTTAAAATTTAATAATTTGAACAAATTAGGTTCAAAGCTTCATCAAGCTAACTAAAGTTTTGATCCTGACCTTCCCGTCTGTGATTTAAACTTGATCTTAATCTTTATTTTAACCTTAAGATGCAGTTACCATATTCGAAACAAAAGAATAATTAATATCTTTCCTATTAAATTATATATCGATTAATGAGAAAAGATTTAATAGGGTAAAGTGCCCTCAAGTCGACAGGTTCCTCGACTCGACTCGGTGGTCAATATTTGAACGTTTTAATAATGAATTGCTATGAAATTGTCACTGATTCGTATTTATTCATAAAATAATTGACCTATTAATGTTAGATCATACGCCAAATATTAGTGCAAATATAAATAAATTGAATAAATAACTGTACCGGTCGAATTGAGGAACCGGTCGACTTGAGGGTACTTTACCTTAATAAATTACCAAATTAAAAATAGATTATCAAGCAGCTAAATTGATACACTAATTATAGCTTAATAAAAAGAAACTTAAGAGTAAAATTCCATGCGTAACTCATAATGTTCAAAGGGTAATTATTACGTAAAAAAAAATATATTTAAAAAAATCTTTTGAACTTAGCAACAAGAGCACATTTTGCATTCCTCAATAAGTAGGCGTTGTTTTATGAAATTTTGTTTTAAAAAAAATCCTTGAAAGCTGAAGGCAAGAGTTCTCTGTGCATTTCCTTTGAATTTACGACAATTTTTGGTTTGAAGCAAAAAGTCGCCATGGATGGAAAGGTAATGTTAATTTAGTCCAATCTTGAGACAACCACGCATTAGTCTGTCATGGAAGTTCTAGTCGTTTTATGGACAAAAGCACAAGGTACAAATCTGGGATCTCAAGTATTAACGATCAACTTACCATGAATACGTGGTTCCAAGATCAATGCCAACAACTGTGCCAATGTCTTTGTCCTTCTCCTTCTTCTCCTCAGCCAGCGCCAGGCTGACAAAGGCCACGATGGCCAAATATCTCAGTATTCTCATTTTGGGCTCTGTGCCTGGAAAAGAAATCAGAGAGGGGAGAGGATTAATAAAATTGTCAGAAATAGGTCACGAGAGTAAAACGTGATGGGCAATTCTGATGATGGAGCATCTATGGATTTTTTTACAGTTACATGTCTTGACCCCTTTTAACATTCCGGACACTTCTGTCCACCTGCCATGCATTCCCTGACAAATTACCCTGCCAGCATCACATTTCCCGAATTCTAGTGGCAGTTTTTTGCATTTTCAAGGGGACACGTTGTACTTTTTTGTTCGTCATGCGTTTGAGATTGATGACGTAGTCTGGAACATTCTTTATGCCTTTTTACCCAATTTCCTGGGAAATTTCTGAGCCTAGAGTAATGGCTTTGGTAGAAAGGGATCTCAAAAGCGGGTTTACATCCATTAAGAGGTATAATTTCAAGGAATTAGCAGGATTAGGTAGAAAAAACTGAGATGCCGGCCACATTTCACCATGCATTTTTTATCCCTTTAATTACCTCAATTTCCAGCAATTCTCAACAAAATCTACACAATATATCCACAGTGTGATGTTTAAAGGACTATTTCCACTGGTTTACCACCAATATTTCACAGAAATAACACCAAAAATAGGCAAATTATTAACTGATTCTTCCACTTGGTTCTGCGTTCACTGAAAAACTAACTTTTCTCTACTGTTCGCACCTCAATTTGAGGCGCTGATATCAAAGCGTGGATTTCTCGGATTGGTCGACGTCAGAATTGTTGTTTGAATTTGATTGGTCCACGAAAGCAACCGACAGAGCGCCGCCTGGGGTCAAGTACACGAATTCCATTTTAACACGATACGGCATTTGTTTTTGTCCGTGAAAAGCAAAACATTTGCGTGAAATTGTGAAAGTTGCACTACATTTTTGACTGCAAATTCCCGGGTTTGTTGCATCATTTTTTTCTGGTGATTTGAGACAATGGGGACTCAGAGGAATTTGCCAAATTCCAAGGAGCAACTCCTAAAAACCTACAATATCCGTCTCAAAGATGATGTCAAGAGTATGCAAGAGAATTTTGAAGGTTAGAAATCTGAGAAAATATCCTTCGGGAAATGTAAACAAATAACAATGAAATAAATCATTGCAGAAATTCTTAAACTAGCCAAAGGGGAGAATGATAGTCAACTATCGAAGATAACGCAATGCGAACAGGATACCTATGAAATGCAAGTTCGTGCGGCAAATATTGGTAGGCAAATTGCTCTATTTATTGGGGATTTTTACTCAATTTTGTGGTATTTAATGGATTTCAGTACGTGCTGGAGAATCTCTAATGAAATTGGTGTCTGATATTAAGCAGTATTTGATTCTCAATGATTTCCATTCGGTCAATGAGGCAATAACAGCTAATTCACAATTGTATCGATCGACACAGGCGGATTGCGACAAAAAGTTAATGAGTCTGCGAGATGATATGGCTGCTGATCTCTATGATCTCGAGGAGGAATACTACACTAGTGTTTATAAGTAATTTACATGGAAAATAGAAATCTTTCACGCGGAAATCATTTTGTTTACATTTTTCTTGGATGCAGTTTTTTTGCAAATTTCTCCGACATCAGCGCCACGTGTGGCTAGTATTTGCAACATGTCCCCAAGATGTTTTCTCCGTTGAAAATTTTATACAAATAAAGCTATGCATATTATGCAATTTCTCAAATGTATTTATCAGCTATAATTAAGCAATTTTAATCGAGTAAAAGATTCCCATTTCCCACAGAATTTCAAGGTGTAATAGGTGTAATAAAATAAATGGAATTTTCTACACCCCTCGTGTAATCTGGCAACCCGAAGAAACTCAGCGAAAAATTTCACTTTTTTTCGCTTTTGAAAAAGCGAAATTCAATATGGCGCAGATAGTTGAGCTGTGTGTCGGTGTGTTGATGTGATTTAGTGAATTTTTTTTTGTGAAAAATGCCGAAAAAACGTGCTGTAAGTGAATAATTCTGCACTTAATGGCAAGATAAATTGGCATATATTTAATTTCTGGTCAAAAATTGCTATTATCTTATTTATTTCTTGGCGATATATGTACAAAATGGTATGTTGTAGAGTTTTTTTGTTTTGATTTTTTCTTCTCACAGTTTTTGACAGCATTTTCCTATGTTTTCACCCCTTTTCCCACATTATTTGCCCAATTTAACCATGTAGAATGATGGGAAAATGTTTTCTTGAGGTATTTTTGGTGAATTTTGGTGGAAAGCCTGGAAAATTTCCAGTGATTTTTGCGCCAGAAAAGTTGGAGGAATTTTTATGACAAAACATAACCAAAAAAAAGTTCGTGGAATCATCGAAAAGTAATGGCGACTCACGGTCTGTCATAATTGCGAGATGATGCATTTGGAAATTTTCTAATAATTTGATAAATCTTTGACTGAGAACTATTTAGCTCAATTAATATTAGTGCAGAATGGGTGTGGTCTAAGTTTATTGATTTCTCACTGTCTGACAAGATTGGCTTGCTGGTGTAAAATCATCAAATATGCACAAGTCTGAGTTGAAGGAAGTTCACCATTGCGTTTCTCACTATAATTTCCCTTTTCTCCCATCTATTCGTACATAATACGGCCCCAAAATGAAGGCTAGCAAGACGAAAGCCTATACCTTTGACGATGATGAGGATATTGATGAGTCGTCTGGGTCAGATTTTGACGATGATGAAGATCCAGACAAAATTGAAGTTCCAGGTGAGAGGCACTACTTCATTTCAGGGCAAATCTTTCCCCCTGAAACCCTTCTTATGGATTTCTTTTTGCTTCCCTGATGTGCTCTAGGTGGTGGAAAGGATCTCGAGACAGCAGTGATTTATGCAAAAAACAGCCAAAAGGGTCAAAATGAGAATGCCACAGTTACATCACAATCCAATGTGGCATCTGCTGGTGGTACCAAGATTAAGACAGAGAGCAAAGTTGGTGGATCAAAGGGTGGAAGTACCCTTGGCTATGATAGCCTAAAGCAAAATGCACCAGGTCCTTATGAGCACTCATACCCTTTTGTAGTGCATTTGACAGTGTTTTCCCTTAACAAGAAAATCAATATAAATGTTGTTCTTCTTGCAGGAATGCCCTTTGCCATGGGTTCGAGTGGTATGATGGGTGGCATGGGATTGGGTGGAATGTCCGGATACTATCCTGGAAGTAGCATGGCAGCGTCACTGTTGGCGCAGAGTAAGTCCCAAAGTACAAATAAAAGTAAGTTTTCTTTTTAGTTTCTTTTTTGTTCTCTTACCTTTTTTTTTCTTCACCATTCTCGTTTGGAGATTCTCTCTTTTGTTGGATGAAGAATACATTTATTTTTATTTAAAAAAAAATAATAATTCAAAATTATTCATTCAGAGTTTACCTTCATAATTGCCGTTTAATTAAATTTACCAAAGATGAATTTTGAATTAAATGATTTTCCAGTTACATTTGAATTTTCACATTAAATAAAAAATCGACATCCTTTCCATTGGAATAAAATCTGGGAATTCACATATATATATTTTTTTATTTTTTTTAAAATGCATGGAAATTGAGTAAAAATTCATAGACAAATTTTGTTTATTTTATATGGTCACGCCCTTCCTGAAGATAATATAATCTTTTAAAATTGATTTTTTTTTTAATTTTTCTTTTCTCAAATAACAGAAACTCAGAAATATTTCATGAGGCATGATTTGTTATCCCTTCTTATCATTGTAAAAACACAAACTATTTGATAGAGAAACAATTCTGCATTTAGGGGGAAGTGGGGCACCTTTGAAATTGGGATTTTCCACCTATTTTTAAATAAAATGAGTCATCGTGATATAATTTAGCTGCACAAACAGATTGAGAAGTTAAATTATATCACGATAAGGCTCAATTTTATTTAAAAATAGGTGGAAAATCCCAATTTCAAAGCTACCCCATTTTCAAAGGTGCCCTACTTCCCCCTATACTAAAGCGTAAATATTTTTAAAAAGAATATTTCTGTAATCAAAAATATTTTCTGGAATATGAAAATATTTTAGGGCGATACAGAAAGATTTCTAGGTAGATGAAATTTTTTGTTTGGATCTGGGAATACGCGGAATCAGTTCTGGATACACAGAAATATTTTTTGGGGACCACAGAAACATTTTTGGAAATGCGAAAATATTTCTGAAAACCGGAAAACTTTTCTATGGGAATACATAAATATTTTTGGAAACCTAGAAAAATATTCTTGGAGAATGCAGAAACATTTCTGAAAACAGACATATTTTTGGGAATAAGAAAAAAAAATTGTCGGAACACACAAGTATTTCTGGGATTACAGAAACATTTCCGGGAGTTCATAAATATCACTAGAAACAAGCAAATCATTTTTGGAAATACGGAAGCGTTTTTGGAAACACAAAAATATTTTCGAAAAATCCAGAAATATTTCTGAAAACACGAAAATATTTTCGGAAAATCGAGAAATATATGTCTGAAATAACCGAAATATTTTTGGACACACAGAAACATTGCTGGAAACACAAAAATATTTTTAAAAGATATAGAAATATTTCTTGAAACACGGAAAATATTTTTGAAAACAAAAACATTTCTATAAAGGAGGACCGCATACTTCTGAAGACCAGAAAATATATTTTTAGGAAAACAGAAATATGTTTGGAAGGAAACATAGAAGTATGTTTAAAAAATACAGAAACATTTATAAAAAAACACCGAAATATTTTTGGAACACAGAAATATTTCTGGAAATACTAATGCCCAACGCACAATTAATTTTGTTTGTAAACATGTTTTCAAAATTTCATATGAAAAAGCAAGATGACTATATCTCTGTTTCATTCATTCTCATTGAAATGTCAAAAACATGTTCACAAAACAAAAGCAATTGTGCGCTGAGCATAATAGCCAACGCACAATAACTTTTGTTTAGTAAACATGTTTTTGACATTTCATTAAGAGTGAGTGAGATCTAGATCTAGTCATCTCGCTCATTCTCATGGGAAATTTCGAAAACATGTTTACAAACAAAAGTTATTGTGCGCTGGTCATAATGCCCAACGCACAATAACTTTTGTTTTTTAAACATATTTTTGACATTTTAATAAGAGTGAGTGAGATCTAGATCTAGTCATCTAGCTCACTCTCATAGAAAATTTTGAAAACATATTTACAAACAAAAGTTATTGTGCGTTGAGCATAAGGCATTTTTGCAAACACAATAATATTTCTGGAAAATACAGAAATATTTTTGGAAATCATTAACATAAAATATTTTTGGAAAAAGAGAAGCATTTTCTAGACACTCAAAATTATTATTTTCATCGAGGTTGAAACAGAAACAATGCTTTTCTTATCTTCGGAAAGAGGAATCACACATGCGAAATTTTTGACTTATGAATGAGTTACCCATATGCCATCTTATATAAATTATTTGTGGGAAAGGCTTAAAGGCACTGCACGATGAAAATAAATCACGCCCATTTCGCAATACAAAAATATAAGTGGGGCAGTTCAAGCAGCTCAATCTTATTAATGTTTCATTTGTTAAGTGTTTATTTAGAATAGCAAAGGCCTCTACACATTGGGACATCAAAAATTTCATTTTTGATAGAATTTTGACGTTTCCACATACAACAATGCAGACAATTTCTTTCAAAAAAGCAATTTCCGACGAAAACCGCTCGCAATGTATAGAGACCTTTATGCATTAGCAGTTCGAAAATATACGGCAAAAGTTTTATATTTTCGAAAATCATACCTTAAACTGGCTATCCAGGCCGTTTGTATAAATTTTAGACACAAATAATGGTATCAGGAAAAGCATATTAAGAACATTCTTCAGTGACCTAAATCTTTTAAAAAAAAATCTTCAAATTAAGCAGTTGAATTCGATTTTTACTGTATAGTAGTTTTTCAGAAAAATGATATTAATTGTGCAAAATTGTATAAAATACAGTGGGACCTCGATAGAGTCAACCCCCGATAGTCAATCTCCAATAGAGTCAACAGCTATTTTTTTACTCTAGGGACTCCGATAGAGTCAACTTGGACCAAAATTGACTCCGATAGAGTCAACTTTTCCATTATTATTGAACTAATAATATTGTATGACTTTTTCGAAATTAAAATCAATGTTTTGGTGTATAAATGTAACGTTTTTAACACAAGAAAAACAATATTATGATAAAATTCGTATATTAACTGTGAATTCAATTTTCGACAAAATAATTTTCTTTTCGTTATTTTAAGCGTTTTGACCGATTGTCTTTTCTCTCTTGTCTTAAGATTTTTTGATTAAGCCCTATGACCCCGAATGACGTGTTTTCCTTTAATCACAAAAAAAACTATTTTGGCGGTGTAGGAGAGGGGCAGGGGGGAAATGAGGGTCATAATAATAATCCCCAGGTTGACTTATAATGGGGTCATCTGAAGACTTCAAGTAGATATCTCTAATCATTCAGCGCCCATTTTTCAGACCAAGAAAAAAATGAGAAAAAATGATTTTATTGCTCTTTTTGTGAAGTTTAGAGTCATAGTTATGTCATAACGAATCAATCCCTTCTTTCATACAATAAAAGTTTAAAATTAATTCTAATTAATAACTTTAATTGCATCAGAATTTTTAACAATTGAATATCTACTAATAATTCTAGTCTGCTATTCTAATCTACTAATAATTTAAAAAATATTATGTAAAATGATTCCTTATGAGCAGCGCACAATAATTTTTGTTTGTAGACATGTTTTCAAAATTTCTAATGAGAATGAGCAAGATGACTAGATCTAGATCTCATTCACTCTCATTGAAATGTCAAAAACATGTTTACTAAACAAAAGTTATTGTGCGTTGAGCATTATACCCAACGCACAGTAACATTTGTTTTGTAAACATGTTTTAAATTTTCCTATGAGAGAAAGCGAGATCGCTAGATCTATATTTCATTCACTCTCATTGAAATGAAAAAAAAACATGTTGACAAAATAAAGAAAATATTGTGCGTATTGTGCGTTGGGCATTAATCTCCAACTTTTGCCCAAACATACGACTTTTTTGTACCAGAGGGTGTAGAATTTATGGGTTAAGTAAATAAAATATTCTACTATCGTGTTAAATTTATCAATTATCTAGTACAAACATAAAATAATACCCCTTTAAATCAAAATTTCACATTTTAATTGATTTTTTTCGGACTCCGATAGCGTCAACCAATCCAATAGAGTCAACAGGCATGGAAATAATTAGTTGACTCTATCGAGGTCCCACTGTATTACACATCAAAATTACAGTTTTAGACCCGTTTTTAATTTTTGCTTCCTGAAACGAAGGAAAAAGAACTAGACTCTCAATTTTTTCAGAGAAGGTGTGTTTTAAGACTAGCTATTTAAATATATAGCCATATATGAGATTCATAAAGAAATACAGTAGAACCCCGCTATAGGCCATCACTCTATAGTTCACAATTTATCGACCGTTAATTTCAAAACACTGATTTTAAATTAGGTTATGTTTTTTAGTACGCGACTTGCAATGTTGTCATAATTATTTTAATATTTTTGGCAAACTTAATTGAGTAGTTGTGATAATTGTGATCCATAATGAAGAGAGCGAGGACAAGTACCACAATCACAAAGAAAATGGAAGCCGTCGAGTAATTTCAATACTAAAAGTCGTTGATCATTTTAAAAAATGACATGGACTATAGTGCGACCCAAGTGTCAAATCTGGAACCAAATATGGACTACAGCGAGGCTCTACTGTATTGAAGAAATACGAATTGTTTGACGGTAGCGTATTTGCGAACAATCACAGCCTTCCCCTACGAAGAAATAAAATAATTTAAACTAAATATTTTGTTCTGAGTTTACTTTGAATTTTAAATTATGCAATTAAAAATATTCAACTGAAGGGGCGTGGCCTAAATTTTTCAATGACCAGAAGTCTTACCTCCCTGTAAATACTTTTTTAAGAAAAATTACAGTGAAATAAATTTTTATCTCATTTTTTCCCAATGAAAGAGTTGTCGATTTACTTTTACCTTTAACTTGATATAATTTTTATTTAGAATATTTATTTCAAAAACAACATAATTCCGAGATATATTATTTTCATTAAGAACATATTTTGCAAGATTGCTCGATGATAAAAAGAAACTAACATAAACTTGTTTTATTGTTTTGTGAGAAAAGAATTTAAGAAACTCGAAACGAGAACAAAAATGTTCTGGGAGATAATTAAACTCTTTTGTCTTTCAATGCCTCCTAATATTTGCTGCTTCAGATGGAATAAATCCTCATCAGCAGTTTTTTAGTTCAACAATTTTTTTTTTGGGAGAGGAATTGAAGATCAACTGATAACATTTTTTTTGGTTTTTTTATTTGTGTTCTAGTGGAAATGGCAGGATTTGGTTTTGGAGGAATGGGTGTTGGGGCATCAGCTTCTGGAACAAATCCCATGTCAAATCTCAATCAATTTATGCTACAAAACTTAAGCAATCTCATAGCGGCCAATCCGAGTTTCCTCACCGGTGGTATTCCTACAAAGCTTCTGTCGCAAATGTGGACTCCGGATCCATCAAAGGTACTTCAAAATTTATAGAATTTTGCATAAGAATGCTTGAGGAGGGAGGGGGGAGGGATAGTCTCTAATATATCTAACTCTGTATTTCTGAGAAACACTTGACTATTGATTTTGCATGGTTAGATTTCAATGCGAGGTGATTCTCCACAAGAGAAAATTATATCGGTATATGTTAAGAGTGCGGGTGTTAGAGAAAGAGAGAGAGAGACTGGCAGAATAATTTTGATGAAGTTGTTGAATTCTCATGCTTCTGTGTATGTTTTGATGTTGCAGCAAATGAATCAAGTACCGGAGGAGGAAGAGGCCGAAGATGAGGAAATGGGTGTTGCAGAGACTTATGCCGACTATATGCCAGCTAAATGTATGTATATGTACAAATATCTATCCTCTTGCTACGTAGAAATATCAATAGGCTTTGTTAACCCGTTACAAACTCTAAAATGTAATAGAACAACTTGATTTATTACCTTAATCGATATATTTGCGAATTTTAGTTAATCAGTTTTGGAAATATTATCAAATTTAAATAATGTGATTTTGTCATAGGACAAAAATTCAAAATTGTACCAAAATATGACCCCATTCTTAGAGGGTAAGGAGCCGATATATGTGCATTGGGGTAGTGCTTGTAATTTGGGACAGGGTGCATATAAACACATTTGACCTAAGTTAAAGGTTCAATTATCTCAATACAAATTCGAGTTATTTGTTACTTCCAGGGGGGGGGGGGTGACATTAGCTCTGAAAAATGCGACCAGTTTTAGTGTAAATTTTTTCTTGTTTTCGTACACATATCTTCAAAACTACGTAGGTTGCCAATTTAGGGTTTTCGGTTGCCTCTTCGTTATTAAATTGGCTATTATTTTGTATTAATATTTTTTGCTAATTCATTCTACAATAACAAAAAACAAATAATAAACTCAGAAGTTTTTTCGGCGCGCTAGAAACATATGAGAAACATAGGAAATGTCATTCCCCAGGTTACTTCATTTTCAGAAGTGTTGTTTGGAAACATGGCAAGCTGTTTATCGTCTTTCATCTTTGAAAAATTAATCTTAATACATTTAAAAATGAATAAAGTATAGATATGGATTTAACTGTAATTTTGGACACATCGCTTGTAATTTCGGACACTTTGTTTGTAATTTCGGACAGTTAATCGGATGTCGGATGTCTCAAAGAGCCCAGAAACTTTTAATTTTGGTCAGTTTTATTGCTCGAACTCAACGGCTTAAATGGCGAGCTTAACTGGTGACCCTCATTAAAAAAAAAAACATTATCTTCAGACGCTTTTCTTCTAAATCTCCTCAAACCAAAAAAAATATTTTTTGGTTTTGTTCGGAAACGGCTCTATAGGGTAAGTGTGCCAAATTCCGGCCAGCTTGCAATTTCGGCCACTTTTTTGTTTCTCGAATTTCCATGAATTTTTAGTTTTTGCATACTCTAGAGATTATACAATGCAAAAGAATAACAAAAAATGTAGCTTTGACAAACGAGATGACGTGAAAAAGGCATTGAAGAATTCCTAAAGGGCAAGGAACTATGAGAATGAATGTGGCCGAAATAGGGCACCAAAGATATGTCTACATTTTTATTCATTTTAAAATGTATCAAGAATGATTTTCAGAGTAAATAAAGACGATCAACTCTCTACAAGGTTCCAAGCAACATTCCTTAAGAAGAAGGAATGAAAAAATCAATTTCTATTAAAGATATTACATTTCAAACTTGAGACTTTAGCGCTTGCATGCAACTATGCCGAAATTTGGCACACTTACCATAGATTTATTTTATTTTCGGATATGATTTGAAGCTTGCCTTGACGAACATTTCGTCTTATAATACATACTTATGACCGGAAAATTCGCCATTTTGAATTACTAAAGGTCAAACATTAATCACTTTGGAAGACTGACTTAATAGATTTGGTTTAATTTAGATTTTTGGAAAGATATTAAAATTTTGAACCCGGCTGCATCGGTCTTCATATTAGTGCTGCATCGGTTAAGTGCCGATATTTTTTTTTTATTTATGAATCAATTTAATCGGTAGTTAGATTTAATAGGAGAAACTATAAAATTAAAAAATAATTAAAGAAATAGATTTTTTCTTAGTCCTTCTTTACGAATCTCATAAAAACACAGAAAAATAAGTTATCTGAAGCTTGAGTCGCCCGAAGGTGGTGCACCTTCCCCTACTTGCGTCTCGTCTGTTGTTCTGTAAGCTTTTCTTTAATTGTATCACTTTAACTCTTTCGTGTCTTTTCGGACTCGGAGTACCCAAAAAAGCATTTGCATATTCTATGAAAAACAATGTTTTTTTTTAGCTTTAAGAAATGTTAAAATCCGATTCTTGTTGATGATTAAAAACTAAGGATGTCCAAATGTAAGATATTTTTTGTAGGACCTCAATTAATTCCTCCTGAGCTTAGATATTTTTAATTAAAAAATTATGAAATTGGCTTGCAACATATGCTGCGGTTCGGAAAGAGTTAACCCTTTAAGGACGATTGCAACGCCGGTGTCCCATAAAGAAAATAATTTTTCCTGACTACCTAAAGTTATTTTTTTCTTATGTTTGTACGTAATTGCAAAGTAGAAGGTTGAAGGAATCTTGGATATTTCTTGCAAGTCTACAGCTGTTTGCTATATAGTAAATTTTTAAGCTAAAAAATCACGAATTTTTAAATTCTCAAATTGAAAATAGATTTTTATTATTTTTTATACTTACAATTTTTTTTAAGCCAATTCGTTTTGGAATAAGAAACTACAATACTCAAACATAATATTTTTCATTAGAGTGAAAATTATCTATCATTGGTATTGTTAGAAAAAATATTTAAATTTTTGGGCTATTTTTGTCCCTATCGTTCATATAGAGGCAAAAAATACAATTCAGACTCTGTTGGCTTTTCGAAGGTTAGATGTAATACGATTCATAAGTTTTGTTTATCGGTTTCATTTTTATTGCTGATTTTCGGTCAGTGAAAACTGTCTTGTTGTTAAAGGGTTATAAGGATGTGGTTGATCGGACCTATGAAGGCCATTCTAAAGTGCTAGAATTAAAGAAGAGCTTATGTATTACACAAGGGGCGCAAGTGAGGGAAGACGCGCTGTCTTCGGATGACTAAAACCTCGAAAAACTTAATTTTCATTATATTCGTAACGGATTTGATTCATAGTTCTTTTCAGAAACTTTGAGGCATGGGACTCAATGGACTAGCTATTAAAATGTAATATTAGAATGGGTCAAAATAATTAAAAACATATTGAAAAATTAGTTGTTCGAAGCTTGAGTTATCCGAAGGTAGTTCGCCTTCCCCTACTCCGAAAAAACTGATAGTTTCGCTTTTGCACTTTTTTCTTGCTTTTAGATTCAGAAGAGTTTATTTGAATTAAAACAACTAGAATTTTTGAAAAGTTTACATAAAAAAAACCTCCGTGATGATTTCTCTTCCAATTTACGTGAGAAAAGTCCGATAATTTTTTTGTGATACAATGCCTTAAAGATTTTCTTTTGTGTTGGCATCCGTAAACTTTGCAGTAAAACTGGGCAAGAAACATCCTGATCCCGTGGTTGAAACAGCATCCCTGTCATCAGTGGAACCGGCCGATGTGTCGTACAAACTTTCCATTCCTGAAGATGTGATTGAAGGTGGACTGTTGAGTGCACTGCAACTTGAATCAATTACGTATGCGTCTCAGGCGCATGCTCACATCTTGCCGGATGGTTCGAGGGCGGGCTTTTTGATTGGTGATGGTGCCGGTGTTGGCAAAGGTCGTACAATTGCGGGCATCATTTTTGAAAATTACCTTAAGGGTCGCAAGAGATCACTATGGATATCTGTGTCGAATGATCTCAAATATGATGCAATTCGTGATCTCAAAGATATTGGGGCGCATAGAATTGATGTACATGCCCTCAATAAGTTCAAATATGCCAAGATATCGTCAAGTGTGAACAATAATGTGAAGAAGGGTGTAATTTTTAGTACATATTCAGCTCTCATTGGTGAATCCCAGAGTACTGGTGGCAAGTACAAGTCACGACTTAAGCAATTGCTGCATTGGTGTGGGGAGGATTTCGATGGGGTTATTGTATTTGATGAGTGTCACAAGGCCAAGAATCTCTGCCCCGTGGGATCAAGTAAGCCCACCAAAACTGGTTTAACGGCTCTCGAACTGCAGAATAAATTGCCCAAAGCCAGGGTGGTTTATGCATCGGCCACAGGAGCCTCTGAGCCGAGAAATATGGCTTATATGGTGAGACTGGGAATTTGGGGGGCAGGAACACCTTTTGCATCCTTCAATGACTTCATAACGGCCGTGGAGAAGCGTGGAGTTGGCGCTATGGAAGTCGTGGCAATGGACATGAAATTGCGTGGAATGTACATTGCACGTCAGTTGAGCTTCCATGGGGTCAGTTTCAAAATTGAAGAAGTGGCTCTTTCGGATGAATTCAAGAAGGTGTACGATCAATCTGTAGAGTTGGTGAGTTTTTCAGATGAGAGAGATACTCTCATGCAAAACTCTTTGCAACAAAAATACCTTTAAAAATAACGGAATTGTTCTGTCTAAAATGTCCGGACTGATTGGTATCTTTGCAGTGGGTGGAGGCTATGCAAAAGTTCACAGAAGCAGCAGAATTAATTGATGCTGAGAGTCGAATGAAGAAGACAATGTGGGGTCAATTTTGGTCAGCACATCAACGCTTTTTCAAGTATCTCTGCATAGCATCGAAGGTGAATCATGCTGTTGTCGTGGCGCGAGAGGCTATAAAATATGGAAAGTGTGTGGTAATTGGATTACAATCGACTGGAGAAGCGCGAACATTGGAGCAACTGGAGCGTGATGATGGTGAACTATCGGACTTTGTGTCAACGGCCAAGTAAGGAAACATTTTTATCTTTATTCTGGATTTTACAAAAAAAAAAAATCTTTACCTTTTTTCTTTGTCTGTAAAATATAAAATTTGACCAGAAAAAATGATAAAATGATTCAAATAAAATAAATATTTTATTTGAATATTTGATTTAGAAAATCAAATAAAAACAATCAGTAAAAAATCAAAAATTTTAAAGAAAAGCAATGAAAAACTTGCCAGCTTTGCAGAATACTGGTGGTTTAGTTTACCAAATAATTTCATAATTGTCCTCAGATTTTACAGATTTAGTAAATTAACCCGAAAAATTCGCTAATTTTTGAGTAGAAATGGTAAAAATAATAAGAAATTATTTAACTTGTAATATTTCAAGTTCCAAGACCTTTTCAATTAACCTGAACATACTCTAGTCGGATTAGAAATACACGCTTTAGGACTTTTTAATTTTTGATCTTGGAAAAACTATTTTAAAAAATAATTCAAAATCATTTTCGAATATGGGCGAAATATAAATTTAGAGAGCCTTTAAAACACATTTGTAAAGTTAACGTACTTTAAGTCCATTTACGGAGATGATCATAAAAAAAAGAAGTCACTATTTTTAACCGAGTCCTAGTTTTATTGACAGTCAAATATGAACAGACGAAAAATTAGACTGACTAATTGGGCAAAATTGAGATCACTTCTAACATAGGGTAACTGTTTCAAATTTCGACCAGCTTGCAATTTCGGCCACTTCTTTTGTTCCCCAAATTTCCATGATTTTTTAGTTTTTGTATACTCTAGAGATTTTACAATACAAATAAAAACAAAAAAAAATCGCTTCGACGAACGAGAGGATGTGAAAAAGACTTTTTGGACGGATTCCGGAAGAGCAAGGAACTATGAGAATCAATATGGACAAAATATTACCCATAGCTATGTCTATATTTTTATTCATCTTAAAATGTATTAAAAATGATTTTTGAGAAAACAAAGACGATAAACTATTTACAAGGTTTCAAGAAACACTCCTTAAAAAGAAGTAACAAAAAACTTCAAAAAATATTACATTTCCAGCTTAAGACTGACGCTTGCATGTTATTATCTCAAAATTTGGTAGTTATCCAATTTCAAAAAAAAAATCAATTTTTTTCGGTATTTTTTGCTCGGTTTCCGTAACTTTTTCTAGTCTTTTAGGACTCTGAATATCTAAAGGAAAATATGAATAATTGTGAGAAAAATATTTTTTTTTTAGTTAGAACATATAAAAATCCAGTTCTTGAGGATAATTACAAACTATAAGGATGTCAAAATCCAGGATATTTTTTAGGACTTCAATTAAATCCGAAGCTAAGATATTTTAGATCCAAAAAATATTAAATTGGCTTACATCATATGCTGCTGACCCTAAAGAGTTAATACTTTTTGGACATTTATCTCTTACCTGATCATAAGAGTCATTTTTATGATTCTTTGATAAAAATAATTTAGTTAAGAAATTACTGTAAAATACATCGTAGATTTGGACATCCTTACAGTTTGTAATTATGAACGATAATAGAATTTTTATCTATTCTAAATATGATCCAAAAAATTGTGTTTTCAAGAGTAATCTATATTTTTCTTTAGGTAAGTGTTCCAGAAGATTAGTAAGAGTTGATGAGATTCATAAACACTGTCTATGGTAAAAAATAGAAAATTAGATTTTTATCTTGGAAGATACTTGCAATACTTTGTTCAAGTCATAGATTTCGCTACAATTAGCAATTCATATAGGGTAAAGTGTGCCAAATTTCGGCATAGTTGCATGCAAGCGTCAAAGTCTCAAGTTTGAAATGTAATATTTTAAATACAAATTGATTTTTTTCTTCTTTCTTCTGAAATAGTGTTGCTTGGAACCTTGTAAAGAGTTTACCGTCTTTATTTACTCTAACAAGGGAGGTCATCGAGTCATCAAATTCAGATTGGCTTCATATTGAGAACATAGACGCGGATAGGGATCATAAGGATCGTGTCATACTCAAAAAGTGCTAAATTTTTTTTTCCTTTGCAAAAAAAGCAATCAAAGGATTCCATAAAATGTTAATGATAAAGAAAGTTCTAGAGCCAGCAGGAGCAGTCTCGTGGTGCGGTGGGCTAGTGGACTGTGTTTACAACGCAAAGGTCTCGAGTTCGATTCTTGCTTTGTGCCGCCTTATGCTGAACGCACAATAACTTTTGTTTTGTAAACATGTTTTTGACATTTCAATGAGAGTGAATGAAACAGAGATCTAGTCATCTCGCTCTCTCTGTTTCATTCCCTTTTGCCTAAATTGATTGTGAGTCATACTTTAATTCGGTGTGCTCATTGTGAACATTGTCCTCTGTTTTAATCATTTCTTTACAGAAATCCACATGCACTAATTAGTTATTAAACTAAAGTAAACTAAAGTAACTATTAAAGTATGACTCACAATCAATTTAGGCAAAAGCTCCCAATAAACTTTTTCAAAACAATATTGAATTGAATTTTCAAATATAACAAAATTCAACATATCTTGATTTTGTGCAGATTGCTAATTATAATAATTCTCTATCGCTTTGTACATAGATTTATTGATGTATTTTGCAAGACACATTGCTTAGGCAAGTGATTTAAAAAAGCAAATAAAAATAACGCTATGTATATCTAGGACCAATAAGACCGTATATGGATGAATTCTTAATTTCTATTCCTTAAAAAAAAATTAAAACAAGCAGACGCGTTGAAGAACTTTTAAGACACTTACTTTAGTTAAACATTCATATTAGGAGTATATTACAGTGCAAAGCAAATATAGATACACTAAGGAAAAATTACGGTCAATGAAAAAAAAATCCGACAAAAAAAACAGATAAAAAAAATAATAGAAAAAAAACAGTAATGTCCAACGCACAATAACTTTTGTTTATAAACATGTTTTCAAAATTTCCTACGAGAGAGAGCGAGATGACTAGATCTCTGTTTCATTCACTCTCATTGAAATGTCAAAAACATGTTTACAAAACAAAAGTTATTGTGCGTTCAGCATAAGGCGGCACAAAGCAAGAATCGAACTCGAGACCTTTGCGTTGTAAACACCGTCCACTAGCCCACCGCACCACGAGACTGCTCCTGCTGGCTCTAGAACTTTCTTTATCATTAACATTTTATGGAATCCTTTGATTGCTTTTTTTGCAAAGGAAAAAAAAAATTTAGCACTTTTTGAGTATGACACGATCCTTATGATCCCTATCCGCGTCTATGTTCTCAATATGAAGCCAATCTGAATTTGATGACTCGATGACCTCCCTTGTAAGATCATTCTTAATACATTTTAAAATGAATAAAAATATAGACATACCTTTGGTGCCCTATTTCGGCCACCTTCATTCTCATAGTTCCTTGCCCTTCGGGAATTCTTCCAATATCTTTTTCACGTCATCTCGTTTGTCGAAGCTACATTTTTTGTTATTCTTTTGCATTTTATAATCTCTAGAGTACGTAAAATCTAAAAGTTCATGGAAATTCGAGGAACAAAAAGGTAGCCGAAATTGCAAGCTGGCCGGAATTTGGCACACTTACTCTAGTACACTGATTTTAAAAGTCTATAATCTAGATTGATTTAATATTTATTCTTTGAATTTTAATTAGAATTATTTAATCCGGCACACCTTTTAGGTCAGGAAATTTTCACAAAATCGAAATTCACATCTGTTTCTTCAACCTTTCGTATATGGCAATTCCACTCTTTCACTCTCTCGTCCTTTTTTTTACACATCATCTTAATTTAATTTTAGATCAATTCAATTTAAGTAGATTGGTATAGTACACAGTAAAAAATTGTGTGAGAAATAAAGTTGTGTATTTGAAAAGTTGTGTAAATTCACAAGCAACATGGTTGTAAATTGTAAAATTACTATCATAGTGGTGGTACGATACTAACATAATGCTAGTAAAATTATGTATTGTGTAAGGAAATTTGTGTATTGGAAAATTTGTGTGAGAACTGTCAAAATTCCATTGTTTACTATTGCAATTTTTCTAAGATTTCAGATAGATTTTGCATTTTTAACTGCCTAATTGTCTTCTGGAATCATTCATTGGATTCTTAAAATGTGCCTCAGTCGTGAAAAATTAGGAATAATTATGTAATAACAGAAAACAGAGGAAGCATCATGTAAATTAGAAAAATTGACGATGCAACTCTTGGCCATTTGCTGAAGAGAAGTAAGCAAGTCGGTAGCGCAGGCAGAAAACACGAGACCATCAACGCAAAGATTATGGGTTCAAGTCTCAGACTCTCTCTTTTTTTTTCCTTTTTTTCTTTTTTTTTCTTTTTTTTTCTTAGTTTAATACCGAGACATATCACAGATAATACAAATAAACCGAACAAAATTGCTCTACAATCAAAATTATAGACAGGAAGCCATTTTATAAAATTGAAAATACACAACTTTGCCAATACACAACATTTCCAATACACAAAACTTACAACCATAGCGCTCGTGCAAAAATTACCAATCGTAGTGGTTGTAAATTTTTTTACTGTGTAGAAATAGTGTATAGTAGAAAAGATTTGGATAGACATGTTAAGACCTTTGAGAAAGACAGGGATATGAACTTTGAGTTTTAGAATTTTTCCTGATCTAAAAGATCAAGTTTTACAGTAGTTAGGTTAGGATTAATAGTTGATATAATCTCTAGAAGTTATTATTCCTCCCCTGTGATAATGATTAGAAAAAATATCAAATTTTATCACAACTTGAGTTAGTTAGAACTTTTAAAATAATTTTAATCCAATTTTTGGCAAAGAAAAATAATGATTTTTTTTCATTTTTAACTGCAACTTACCTTACATTTTAGACATTTTTGTGAAGATTTATAGTTTTTACTAAACAAATTTAATTTTTTTCAATCCAATTTAATATTTTATGCCTCCGGCACAACTTTTGGATCGGTAAAATTTCATGAATCAAAATTTGCGTCCTTTTCTTTCTAAAAATATTCGCATAAGTCTATCCCAGTCTATCGGACTCGAATCGAAATTGGACTGAAAGTAAATTTAATTTGGTGTGATGTTCAAAAGAAGAAGAAGGAGAGTGCGAAAGAGAAGAATAGACATGTGCTGAACTTTTGAGAAAGAAAGGAATGTAAATTTTGACTTTATTAATTTTTTTCCGATCTTAAAGGTGTGCCGCGGAGCCATTACTGACCTAATTTAATTTTTTGTCGATCAAATTTCATTTTGTACAGAAAACAATTATTTTTTTACTGTTAATTTGTTGTTTTAGCCTTCTAATTTATTAGTAAATCAAAAAAAAACAATTCATAGATTTAAATTATTTAAATAATATGAAAAGTATTGGTTAGAAATTAATCAAATATTAAATTAATTTGTTAAGAGGTTTACTGTTTTTTTGTATAAATACAAGTCAAGAATCTTTCTTTTTAAATTGTTTCTATTTCCTGTTTGTCATATTCAGAATTAAATTTACGTTTTTGCTTTTTTTGGTGCTTATTTTTTCTATTTTTGCTTTTTTTCTCAAAATTCATTATTCTCCTCACTTTTAGCAAGGATCGAACCGATTCTATGTCTACATGGCAAAGTTTTTAGACCAGAATTATTAAAAACTAAAATTTTCATATCTGAAAATCCTGAAAAATTAGTTACTAAATGTTTATGTTCACATAAACCCTTTTTAAATAAAAGAGTAGAGGAGACTGGGGCAAAAAGTCACAAAATGGATATTGTATTTTTTTACAAGCTACTCGAGCGCTTTAAAAATTTCTAATTAGCGCAGTTTTATAGGAAATTTACCGCTCTATAACTCTGTGAAAGTCATTTTCTTCTATTTTGTAAGGAAATATTTTTATCGAACCGATTTCTAAAATTTCTAATTTAGAAGATCTATCTAACTGTGTTATCACACTTGCACATTAAAATTTTAATATGATTCACATTAATTGTCGCTGGTGAAAGCCCAAATGCGTAATTTGTGTGTTTGAATCATTTTATATTCAAAATTTGATCTATTTGTTGATAAAAAGATAGACTTGGCACGCAAAATTTGATATAAATTGATTTATAGCATTAATACGAAAATTTAATGCGATTTTCTCTTTAATTTTTTAATGTGAAAAATATTTATGCTTTAGGTAAATTCAAACTTATTATTGCAGGCCAAGTCCACTTCTTTATCAATAAATAGAAAAACCCAAATATTAAGTGACTCAAAGATACAAATAACATATTTGGACGCTCACAAGCGACAATTAATGTGAATCACATTAAAATTTTAATGTGCAAATGTGATAACGCCGTAAGATTTCTATTTTAGAAAAAAAAACACACAAGAGACTGTAAATCGTTTGACCAATGCAAACAAGAAGCGGCGAGACATGATAATGACGTTTCTTTTCGCCGTGAGACATCAGAAATTGCTTCGCTTTTTTGTTACTTTTTGCTCTATACCTTTTGTTACTTTTTACCCCAAGATGCCATTTTTAATAAAAGGATTTCTGGACAAAAGAACTTTTGTGAAATTCTAAATTAGATAGCGGATTCGTATTCAAAGAATCCAAATTATTTAGAAAATATACCAGTGCATCAATTTTGGAAAATAAGTAGGTAATAATTGTTATCTACTGCAAGGAAAATATTTCAAAAATAGAACTAAAAATTTCGATATTTTTTTTTTAAATTCCTTGTTCGAATTCTAAGAAACTTACGACATTGAAGGTCTATGGAGGCTATCTATAGACAAAAAATTTGAGCCGCTATCTGTTTTACCTTGGAAAATATTGAATTTTGAATTTTTCGATTTGTGACTTTGCCCCAGTCTCCCCTATATTTATTGTATTTAGAATAATAAATAAAATAACAATTTGTGTAGGGGTGTATTCCAGTCACTGGTGGAGAAGCATTTTCCAGCCCCAGATAGAAGTCGCATCCAGCGACTTTTGGGCATTGAAGCTCCACCAAAAAGGACAACACTGCAGATGATCATGGAGGAGGAACCACAGACATCGACTGCAAGTGTGACCAATAAGAGAAAGTCCTCCCGTCAGGCTGCTCAGAAATCTAAACGTTCCCGCAAAAATTCCTCAGATGCATCAGATTCGGATGCTGATGCGTCCGATGACTCTTTTAAGGTGTCCGGAAGTGAATCTGAGGAGAGTGAACCACAATCAGATGACTATCAGAGTTCTGATTTTAATCCATTTGAATCTGATTCGGATTCTGATGCTGATCCCTGGGTGGGACGACAGAAAAAGACCAAGAAGAAGGCACCAAAGGGGAGTCCCAAGAAGAAGCCAGTGACAACGCAAGATAAGATTCAGCAACTCCTGACGAAGAAGCAGACTGAACAGACGCCAGTTATTCATACGAATGGAATGAAGATTCATGGTGGACCTCCGCCAAAGGATGCCATCGAGAGGGCATGTACCATGAAGGATGAATTGCTGGAGAAGATTGAGAGACTGGGAGAGGATTTGCCGCCAAATACGCTCGATCAGTTGATTGATGAACTCGGTGGGCCGGAGAATGTGGCGGAGATGACGGGCCGGAAGGGTCGTGTGGTTCAGACGGAAGATGGGCAAATTCAGTATGAGTCGCGATCGGAGCAAGATGTGCCCCTCGAGACGTTAAATTTGACTGAAAAAGGACGTTTTATGAATGGCGAGAAGGATGTGGCAATTATCTCAGAAGCCGCCTCGTCGGGTATCTCGCTCCAGAGTGACCGTCGAGTGAGAAATCAGAGACGACGTGTGCACATCACACTAGAGCTGCCATGGTCAGCAGATAGGGCTATTCAGCAATTTGGCCGAACTCACCGATCCAATCAGGTCAATGCCCCCGAATATATTTTCCTCATATCGGATCTGGCAGGAGAACGGCGTTTTGCCTCGACAGTGGCCAAGCGTCTTGAATCCCTGGGTGCTCTGACACACGGTGATCGTCGTGCCACGGAAACCAGAGATCTCTCGCAGTTCAACATTGACAACAAATACGGGCGAAGTGCACTGGAGGCTGTCATGAAGACCATCATGGGCTATGAGCAGCCCGTGGTGCCTCCACCGGCTGACTACAAAGGGGATTTCTTCAAAGATATTGCTGGGGCTCTCGTGGGGGTTGGTCTCATTGTCAACAGTGAGGCTATGCCGGGTATTTTGAGCTTGGACAAGGACTACAACAATATCTCCAAGTTTCTCAACAGAATTCTCGGGATGCCCGTTGAACTGCAAAATCGACTGTTTAAGTACTTCACGGATACACTTGCAGCTATTATTACTCAAGCTAAGAAACTGGGAAGATTTGATCTTGGAATTCTCGGTAAGTTTACAAATATATCTACATCGACATATTTTATTATTTTTATTTTTATTATTAATTCAATTTCAACAAAAAAGGGGTGCCAAAGTGTCCCAAGTTTTACAAAATGCTCGAACTCGTGACTTAGATGCTATAGGGGAAAGTGCCCATGCTTTGAACGGTGTCAAGCTTTATAATGACTAAATTTTTCCTGTTTCTGAATAAATATGACTCCGCGATATATTTAAAAAAAAACAATTTCCCCTAGTTTTTAAAAAAAGGATGAGATGAGTCACATTTATTGAGACACATACGAAAAATTTAGTCATTGTAAAGCTTGTACCGTGTAGGGCACTTTCCCCTACCTAAAAAGTACTTCTGCATCATTTACCGTTTCACGGTTCTGATCCGATTTAAACCGATTTATAAATCACTCAAAAAATCCCTTAAAATAGTTTTAAGAGTACCGTCGTTGTGGGTAACTTTGCATTCTGCTGTCCGTAAGACTCATAAATTCTAGCTTTTATTGATGGTCTGCGCCGATCCGGTCTACCATGTCAAAGTATATGGGGATATGTTATGCACCAAGTAAGGTACAATGATCCCCAAAGGGATTCTTGTAGTTTCAGTAATAGTCAATGAAATGTTAGTATAGGTATTTTGTCAAAAACGACTCCGTGAAAAAGTTATCTGAAGGTGCAATTCCAAAATCGATTTCAGAGTAGTAAATTGTCCAAATCCAATCTAAATTTATCTGGCTAGAAATATCCACTTCGATTTTGTTGATTATTTTTATTAAAATATTTTTTTCCCTATTATCTTCCTAAGAACGCATGATTTATGTTATAAAATTGCATATAATGGTCTTTCTAAAGCTTTATTATAAATGTATTTGACTAAAAATTATCCAATTTTGTGGTACAGTAGACTCTCTCAAATTCGGGCATATGGGACCGAAATGCCAGCCGAATTAGACAGAAATTCGGGCGACAAACTTTTTGAAATGCAACGATTTTTTATTCATGTGCATATAGATATTGAATTTACACACTCATATATGACGTAAATTGCATGAAAATCCCTCAATAATGCAAAATCACATTAAAACTGAGACAAACCATGCCAAATTTGAGCATATTTGATTCATTTGATAATCATAATCCAACTTGAAAAATGACAACAAACTTTTTTCAAATGTAACCGCTGCCCGAATTAAAAAGTAGCCCGACCTTAAAAGAGCCGAATTAACGAGAGTCTACTGTAACTTAAGATAAAATGACAGAGGTCTACAAGATGGTATGGTTGCCATCTTTATTTGACGTTTCTGTCCGCCATTTTGAATAACTGTCAAAACAAAAATCTCATCCGATTGAGCTGAAATTTCAGTATGTTCTAGCTGATGTCAAGGCCTTTTCAGAACATATATAAAATCCGACCTAGGTCAAGTGATTGTCTGGATATAAAAGGGCTCCAAGTTCAAAATTTTGACATTTTCATGAATACAGAACTACAGGGAGCTTCTTTTATCAAAACCATTACAAAAAAGACAGCGCTATTCCTAGGCGATGAGATGTAAAAAACAAACAAAAAGAAAAGTAATGTTTTTGTTAATAACAGCGCATTATTTGGGAATCTTAAAAACTGTTTTCGCAAAGATGAAAAATAAAAAAATAATTAATTGCACTTTTCGTTTATTTTTTTTTAAATTATGTTAGAGTAAATAAATATATAAAATAAAAGTCTCAACCATTTTTAATGGTTACTGAGGCATTTCGTTTAGGTTTCAAATATTAAAGATTAAAAAATAAAGACCGATTAAAAAATGAAGACCAATGTCTTCGGATTAGAGAATGCGATGGGAAGAAGAGGCAGAAAAATATCCACAACCTGCAACGATAGCAGAATTACCAAGCTGAGGAGAAAATGTTGAGATTGCGTTGAGGAAAATAATTAAAACATTATTTTCAAAAAAAAATATATATATGTTCCATTTTCCAAGAAAAAAATATTATATACTAACGAATTAAAAATTTCTCAACTTCAAATTAGTAAAATGAGTATTAAGGAAATGATTCATTAAATTTTCCTCCCGAAAAACACCCATTAACAGACAGTCTCGTACTTTGCGGCACCTCTGAAAGTGTTCAGTAGTTATGAGACGTTTTGAGGTTGAAATTCATATTTTATAAAATTCACCACTCAGGGTTGCATCGCAAATCTCGTCGACTTATGGGGAGTCCCCTGAAGGTCAAAAGTCGCTATGTCTTACCGTTTGGCCTTTAGAGCTGGCGATAGCGGGACGAACAGACAGACAAATAGCGTGACATTTTTCAGAAAACGTCTGAAACGTAAAGATTTGTTCAGAAAAATGGTCTCCGGGAGGTGTAAGGTGGAACTTTGGGGGGGGAGAAATGACAACATTTCAGGAGAGCCATTTGAAGTTGGTGATTTCCTATGCTGCCTGTGTATTTTTTTTACGAAAGTCTCAAATATCTCGTTACCTGAACACCGGATGATCACCAAATTTTCACCAGTTGTAGATCTCGGTCCCAGGAACAACATATCTCTCGGAGTAATATAAAGCTAAGTCGACTTAGCATAGTATGGAATGGAGCCGTCGATATATACTGCTCTCTTCGTGGAGTTCGAGCAGTAAAAATCGGAAATAATTGAGTGCATCTTCGATTAAGGTGCGATATATAAATACCAAGTCTGGATTTAAAAATAATTTATAATTTATAAAAAAAATGATAAATATTTTGAATTTTGGAAGAGATGAAAAATTGTAAACTTTAACATTTGAGATCCTTTAAGAGAGTTCTCTAACAAGTTTTATCACTCTTATTAAATAAAGAGACCACACTGTGTTACACAGTGTAATAAAAACATTTATTTTACCAAATTCCTGAAGTTTATGACAACAACACAAGGAGAAGAGATGCTGAAGAGACAAATAAATGGTGCTTTGTTCTCATTTTACTGTGATTTTTAGAGCAAGAACAGCACCACTCAACAACAAATGTGATATGTAACATACATTTCTGGAAAATGTTTTTGCATAGTGACATAAAGCTCAAGTCAAATTCACGAGTGTAAACCAGAAAAAAGTTTTACTAGTATTGTTAAGCTAATTCTGCTGCTTTGTTTAGAAGATAAACAAAGGCCTTTAGTGTACTTGCACAATAAAATTTTAATAAAACTCAGAATAATTGTCACTAATGAACGTTCTAAAGTGTAATTTGTGACTTTTAATCATAAAATATTTAAAATGTGATGTATTTATGGATAAAAATGGGTGACAAACGGCAAAGCGTTCCATGCTTTGCGAATTGCTCGCACACCTGACTTAGATACTGTACATAAAATTTTCGTATCATTTACCGTTTACCGATTCACAACCGAATTGAATCGATTAATAAATCAGTCAAAAGTGCGCCCAACATTGTTAGGCGAAATACAATTGAAATTCTGATAAAAATAAGTCATCGGCTTATAACCGGGCACTCTATGGGTCAAGTGGTAGAGCACTCGCTCTATGATGCAAGTGCCCGCGTTCGAATCCCCTTTAGGTCACCAGGAATTTTTCTGGCGTTAAAGGTGTTCGGAGTTCGGATTGCATCCAGTGAGCTTCATTGCACTTGATTCCACTGGCATGGGACTGGGACTGAAAACCTCATCCCGTATAAAAAATAATAATAATGGATGTCTAGAAATCCCCTTGCGGAAAGGCCTTGTTCCTTCATGGAATGTTGTGCCAGCAATTATTATTATTACAATCGGTTCATAACAGAATGTAACCGATTCAGAAATTCCAAAAATTCTAAACATTTACAAATCGGTCAAGTGCGCACTGAAACTCTTCTTCGGAAGATCCAAAAAGACAAAAAATATCTACAAAGAGGAGATGGCTACATTCGAAACCCCCAATATGAATCGCATTTTGTCTATATATAATATGAATAACAATTGTGATAGAACACACATCTGGCGTAGAGGATAATAGGGTAAATGGTGGAAAGCGAGACACTTAAGAAAAAAATCAATTTCAAATGCATTTTTAAACTGAATAAATAATTATTTTTTACCATTTTTTTTGCATCATGGGATTCTTTGACAAATATTTTATCAGAATCTTAACAATTGTTATTAAATATTGCAACTGAATAATCGGAAAATTCACGGAAATTAAAAAATAACACATTTTGAAAAGATGGACAAAATTTTGGAAAGTTGGACAAAAACTTTTGGAATGTTGGACATATTGATATTAATGACAAAATATCATACAAGATATGTAGAAAATCAAATGTTGAGGGTTTTCTCTGTATACTTGCACACTTGATGGTTATGCTAATCCCTCCTTTATGTCTGGGTAACAGTTGAGGAACGCTAATTACCAAGAACTTCCTGGACGTCCAACCAAAAAGAGGTTCTGTAAATTTCATAGACGCCTTGCGCTGTCCAGTAGTTATAGTTTTAAAGCGGATGCAATTTTTAGCACATTTCAATTCCCCATCCGCCCAAATCCTTTTCCACTTGCTTTGGGAGTTCTGTAGAGGCTCCTATTTGTCTTTCTCCAGGAGTTTTTGCGTTATTTACTACCCACTCTATCAGAAAAAGTGGTCTTCGGAATCTGGAAATCTTTGCAGCCTTTTCCAGGAGATTTTCTCCTTATCAGCTGCTAACTGCTGTTGCAACTATTTCTCCGGATACTTAAGGATCTTTGTCGTTCTTGTAAACATGATTTCACTGCACAAAACCACCAAATTCATGCACAAAATCAACTTGTCCAAGATTTCATAAAACTTGCTTTGAAAGCAACACGAAATTAAATCACTTTTCTATCCTTTTTAAATGTAATATTTCACAAATATTTTTTATTCACTTTTAAATGGATGTATGTCCTTTGATTTTCACTGCGGACTTAACAATATTTCACAAATTATGCTGAAAAATCAAACAAAACACTGACATCTTCCTAGAAACTTCCATGAGAAACAGAGAAAATGGCAACTACCGTGTCAAGGTTATGAATATCACGCATGAAATACATTTTTTAAATTCTTCTTGCAAGTCACCCTTTGATTGTTTTATAACGATTTTTGCATTTTTAACTTCTAAAATAGTCATAAAATTAGGTTTGATAATCTTTTTATCGAAAATTGAAAGATTTAATTGATTTATTATCAAGTTTTTAAGGAGGTGTCTCACATTCCACACTGCTTTGTCCAACTTTCCAAACTGTCTCGCTTTAGGCAAATGACCCTAATTATAATCAAAATAATCATGGGATTACATTTCCATACTTTCCTTCAGTTTCTGGCTAATCCGTCGCGCGGCTTAAGCCAAGAAGTGGCTTAGTTAGTGGGAAAGTGATGGAAATTTAGTCAAATCAATATTTTAATTATGATTAGGGTGGAATCACCACTTCTCACCAGTGCCCCACTTTTCGCCACTTATATTGAAATCGCTATTTTTCGCGATTTGTGAAATAAATGAGTCGCAAAGTTCTTTGTATTTTTACTGCTGCTACGTATAGAATCGAAAAATAATAATTATTCGTTTTGGATTTACGATTTTGACCATTTAAACAAGTGCATCGAATCCAATATTTCTTACCAAATATACTAAGTGTCATCAAATTTTCATCAAGCAAGAAATATCTTTTTGGATAAATGATTTGTCTGTTGAATATTAAATTACACTTATGGAATACATAAAATTTGTATTTAGTTAATTAATATTGCATTTTATATTATTTTTATATAAAAAATAGGTATGGCGAAAAGTGGTTATATTTTGGAATTGATTTTACCACCTGTCGCCATCTCCTTTAAATAGGCGACGCTAACTTCACTTCGTAGATTCTCAGTTGTCAAATCTGCATTATTTACTTTCTGCAATAGACCTATAATTTGATTTCTTAAATAAAAGTGAAGAAAAATCGTTTAAAGCGAGTAGTAATAAGGTGATCATGAGAGGAAAAAGAAATGCTGAATGTATTTTTTTTAAAACATTACCTAAAATAATCGAGTTTGGACCTTTTCAAGTGGGTGGCGAGAAGTGGTTACAAATCTGGCGAAAAGTGGTGAAAAGTGGCGAAGAAGTGGTTATTTTTGCATTGTTAATAAAAATCAGTTTTTTAAGTAGTCTAGCGTTAAATTCTAGGACTATTGTTTTCACAAATCTAGAGCCAATACATCTAAGTAGTTTTGTATCAAATTTGGGTTATCTTGTAATAAGAGTTCAAAAGTTATAATAAAATTAATTCCTCTTTTTTCTAAACATGGCGATAAGTAGTTACTCCACCCTACGTTAAGTCACGTCTCGGCTTAGGCCGTCTTAAGCCGAGCCGTCTGTCAAGGCCCTAAGGGTATCTAAGGCACAATGAATCTGTTGAAATTAATTAAGGAGTTAACTAAGATTTTAGAAATAGAAAAAGAAGGATTTTATTTTTGGGGTTTCTAGACTTGGGAGCTGCAGGTGAAAATGTGACAAGGATAAAACTGACTAAATTCATCCGACGACATGCAACTGGAGTTGCTCCCACCGAATTGCACACTGTGCACGTTGAACGTGGCATGATCTGGCAGGAGGCTATTGACAAGTGAGTAAAATGATCCTTATGGAAGGAAATTGTAAGATGGAATTTAATTAATAATGAATTGAATGTTGCAATGGGAAAATAGATGGGCAGATCTGGCTAGTGAGAAAGAGGGTTTCTACTTGTCGCATCAGACACGAAATGGCAAGCAGACAGCAATTTTGGTGTGTTTTGTGGAGACTGCAGGGGTGAAGAAGAAGAAGGATGAGAAGAAGAAAAAGGATATTTTGTGTCAGATTTATCGTCCCAACACTGGATTGCAATTTAGACAAGAGTCTCTGGCGGAGATTGAGAAGAAGTATAAGAAGGCAAGTAGTGAGGAGGCTGAACAGCATTGGATGCAGCAATACGATGCATCAGTCAATACATGCTCTCATGCCTATTGGAGGGGCAATTGCAGAAATGTATCCATGGGACAGGATTGTGAGGTAATTCAATGGGATTTTTTTGGTTTTTGGGTTTTCTGGAATTTAAGGTGGTTTCTTAAATTGAAAATAAAATGACTTTAGGTTGGACTTCGTCGACGAACTTACACCGTTCTCGCAGGATCTGTGCTGACGGTGTGGTCTCGTGTAGAGCACGTCCTAACATCTCGTTCTGGTGCCAATAACAAAATGCAAGTGATTCGGATGAAGACAAAGGAAGGACAGAAGATTGTGGGGACACTTATTCCCAAGAACTGTGTCGATATTCTCGTGGAAGACTTGAAGCGTGATGCTGAAAAAGTGGAAGAGCAGTCTTTCCAAAATTAGGATTTTCGCTATATAGACAAAAGAAAAACACACACACCTAAAGGTATGTTGTTATTCCCTGACAAAAAAAATATTAAACCAAAAAAACTCCTTTCGTTATCTTAAAAAAAAACACAAAAAAGATTGGCAATTATCTGCCCGAAATTTAAAATAAAAAAATCGTCACTGTTCATTACTACTTTAGGCAAAAATAAACATACTAATGAAGTAATTAACTAAAAAAAAATGAAGAAATATAATAACCATACTATCAGTTAGTGGATATATAATTTTAGAATCTTAAGTTAATGAAGAAAACTGTCCGCGATTCTCTTGCGATTTAAAAAAAAAAACAAGAATATTTTAGTTAAAAAGAAAAAAAAATATGTTTAAGTGAAGTAGGTTATAGAAGGATCTCCATGTGAAAGGAATCAATAAAACTAGGTGTGTATATTAACACTACTTTTTATAATTTATTTTAAAATAAGTTACGTCCCGTACTTTATAAAGTAGAATATAATATGAAGAAAAAAAAAAAGGAAAAAGAACATTCTTGAACATTTCTGCTACCTACAGATATAAATTTATGAAATATCAGCAATTAATGTCTAGATATAATGCAATCATGATAAAATAGAGACATGAATAAAGTCTGTGAAATGAATAAATTATTGCTGAGTTTTTTTAAAATTATTTTTGAGGGAGTAAATACATCACAGAGACGTCCATTGACTTAGTTTTGATTGTTCTCCTCCTAGATCATAATAGATGCTAGATTTAATGATTTTTTGTCCATTGCCGTCTTAGCTTCAAAAATCAACCTCATGAGAAAAACGTTGGGATAGCGCCTTTGCAAGCTGTATATGTCATATTGACTCAATCAAGTCACTTTAGACCGTAAACAAGATTCTCCGAAGACAGACTTTTTCTAGCAAGAATAAATAATTGTAAGCTACCGGCCTAATTGCACCACTTCCTCCTGGACTGTAAACAAGATTATGATCGTCGTCCCTTCAAAGGCCATTTAATTATGATTTCCGAGCGGGGAAATCAGAATGTTGAGAAATAAAGAAGACTTCTTGCTTCTCTCGATGTCCACTTTATTCTATCCAAAATTGTGTTTTTACATCTTATATAACTTTTGAGCCACTCTTCAAGATCTTTGTGAATCAATAGTAAAAATAATGAGATCACCATTTCCTTGTGATTCATTAATGCGTTCTCTGAATTTCTCCCTTAAGTTGTCCAAGTGCAGAAGGCAATACAAGTGTCAACTTCTTTTAATTTATTCTCAACTCTAATGAGTCTTCAAGATTTTAAATACAAAATGGAATTATTAGAGTGTAGAAAAAATATGAATTCAGTGGTGATCATACAAACATGATTGAACATGATTTGACTTGACTTAACTATTTGTTCGCGGACAAATTTGGAAAACTACAAATATCATGTGCCACTGGATTTCAATTTTTCATTTTTTTTTTTTTTGATCTCAGTGGCGCAATAGGCAAGTCCAATGACTCTTTGCCGGTGAGATCTCTGATTCGACTCTCACAGCTGTGAGTTTGAGTCCCGCCCGGTGCAAGCAACTAAATGTCGAGAAAAAAGACATTTTTTCGACATTTAGCCATTTACATTTAGCCTTCCGCCACATTGAAACACACCAAATTTTGTTTTCTCAATAACTCAGCCCCTATGGCATCGATCGATCCAACAACTTTTAGTATGTTATAGCTGGGCCTAAGACCTTTCGATTAAAAAGAAATGTACGACCCCCCGACCTCCCTGACCCGAACTAGAAGAGGTCAAGAATTCAATTTTCAAATGCCCATTTTGGAAAACTCTCGTGGAGATTTAATCGAAATTCCGATTAATCGAAAAATCGATTTCGAATATTTCGAAAACTAGACGATGCTTTTTCTTTAAATTTTAATATATTGTAGCTGAGGTCGAGACCTTTTCAACGGTAGATCGCACTCCTCCTTTGACGTTCCCTGACCCGAGCTATAATCAAAAATGCATTTTCAGTATTTATGAAGCGATTTCGATGAAATTTTATTATTGTGAGGGCAATGTGAATTATTTAATTAGGGAATGGACTGGCTTGTGAACAAATAAAATGGGGTGGGCCCCAGACTGTCCGCAAAGAGCTCTTTCTAAACACGTCTGTCCTGCACGACGGTCCGCCAAAAAGAGACAGTTCTCCCTTTCTCTACCTGCATGCCTATTCGTTACAGTAGACTCTCGCTCAATCGGCTCTTTTTCAATCGGGCGAAAAATTTTGTTGGCAATTTTCACGTTTTAATTATGAAGCAAATTTGTTTAAATTCGCTGTAGTTCTTCCTATTTTATCCTGATTCTTTATAATTGAGCACTTTTCGTGGAATTTACAATGACTTTGACGCTCAAATCTATCGATAATTTGGATGACATTTTGTCCCAAATGCCCGATTGAGAGAGAGTCTACTGTACTAATATTCCTAAAAGATACTCGAAGTGGTTCTGATCCTGGAAAGGAGACTATTTGTCTCAAAAGAGCAGGAATTTTCCCAAAGCAGAGCCTTTGTTGCTGATGGCGGGTTTTATTGCTTCTACAGTATATTGTAACTAAAATCAAGAACTTTTCAATGGTGGATCCCATCTGTCCCTACTCCATTTCACTGTACCCCGACCTTTACTATTAATACAGTAGACTCTTCGATATCCAGCACTTCGATATCCGGGTAACAGCTGCCAAACACTGGCGGTTGATATATTCAAAATTATTTTCACTAAACATGAAGTTTGTCCAGAGTGAATTAAAGTATATTATTAACATTGTATCGAAGTATTTAATACATAATTGTGATAAAAAATGAAACATAAGCACACCATGAAGAAAATTCTCGTTTTCTTTGTCAGACAGAAAATAAATTCACACTGCACAAAATAGAAAAACCGTTGATCATTCAAAAAACCTAAATGTCATTTTGTCCCCCAGTCAGCCGGATATCGAAGAGTCTACTGTATCTTAATGGACCGAACTCTATCTCTATGGTTTATTAACTAACCGAGCCAATTTCAACTGTTTAGATCACCGAGAACAGTTTCCGCGACGCGATTCTTTACCTCCAAAAATTCAATTCACAATAGTATTTTCACGCATTCCGAGTTGCAGGCATTTCGAGGTCACCTGTAAAGAATCTCACCTACCAAAAGCTTATCTGGGCTTATCACTGTTTTTCAACTGGATTTTCACTGGAATTCCACTGAATTTCCGCTGGATTTTCTATGGATTTCCGCTGGATTTCCACGGGAATTCCACTGGATTTTCACTTGAATTCCACTGGATTTCCACTGTAATTCCATTAGATTTCCACTGGATTTCCATTGGAATTCCACTGGATTTCCGCTGGATTTTCAATGGATTTACTCTGGATTTCCACGGGATTTTCACTTGAATTCCACTGGATCTCCACTGTAATTCCATTAGATTTCCTCTGGATTTCTATTGGATTTCCACTGGATTTTCACTGGAATTCCACTGGATTTCCGCTGGGTTTTCAATGGATTTCCGCTGGATTTCCACGGGAATTCCACTGGATTTTCACTTGAATTCCACTGGATCTCCACTGTAATTCCATTAGATTTCCACTGGATTTCCATTGGATTTCCACTGGATTTTCACTGGAATTCCACTGAATTTCCGCTGGATTTTCAATGGATTTCCTCGGGAATTCCACTGGATTTTCACTTGAATTCCACTGGATCTCCACTGTAATTCCATTAGATTTCCACAGAATTTCCATGTGAATTCCACTGGATTTCCGCTGGAAAAAAAGTTTTCACAAAATGAAATACAGTGTCCGCTTCGTTATCCGGATGATTGGGAGATAATATGACAGATTTCCGCTTCTTAATCCGGATGGATTTTTTGAATTTCTTCAACTAGAAACTTTAATTAGAATAAAACTTTTAAAGAAGATTAAAAATACATAATTAGAGAATTCTATGCTATTATACTTCATTTATTAGACAAAAAGATCACAGAATAATTTATTTTCATTGCTGATGCATACATGACGTCAAAATTATTTTAAATGTAACCGTCGACAACTTGTCCGGATTACGCCGATTCGGATTAGAGAACGGGCACTATAATTCATTAAATAAGAAAATTACTGAATTATACGCCCTTCTGTTTCAGCTCCAAATCTATAGATCAGTTTAATAATCGCACTTGAAATAAGGTGATCTAGTCTTATCACTGCTTTTTTATCTTTTGATTATTACGTATTAATAGAGGACACGTATCGGTCCGAAGACAGAGGCTGTTTCCATGGTAAAGTTCTGAGCTTAATTTTATTCATTTGTTAATAATTTTTCGTCTTACCCAAGAGAGAATTTAAATAAATTATAAGGGCAAAAACCGCAAAAACAGATGAACAAACTTCGCCTGGCTTCTAGTAGACTATCAGCGAGGAACAATAAATAAATAAATTTTAAGATATCAATGTGAAGTATTACTCCCTTAAAGTTACATTCTTTCTTATATTTTTCCGCTTGCATTGTGCTACTTACGAAGCCTTTTCCTGAAACTCTGCAGAATTTTGTTGCCCGTAAATGAGTATCACATCTTGGTCAGTTCCATATGAAATACGAGCATCATGCAAATTATTGAAAGAAGTCATACAAAGGTGGTCCTTCATTGTGGGATTGCGATAGAAGAACTTCCTCAGGGTCAGAATGTAGCCACAGACAACGATATAGTGGCCTTTGAAGGTGGTTTTCCATGGCAAAAATGACCGCAGCTCAGTGGAGAGTTTGTTGAACTTGCAGAGATCACAGGTCAAGAGAGAAGCATTTGTGAGGATTATTGCTGGACCCTCGAGAGCAATATGTCGTGTGAGAGCATCAGTGGTGATTTGCCGCTGTTCTATGACAATTCCACTGATTTGAGCAGTTTGGAAGCGCCTCGTGACCCTATCGCTGTCCTTATGGAGGATTTTGTCATAGTAGCTGTGCTCAGAGTATCCCATGTTGACGCCAATGGTGGCAGTAAGGTATTTGTGGCGAATCTCAAAGCGTTTCAGCACATAGCAGAGATCAATTGTCCAGGTGCTGGAAGTGTCAGAATAATTTAGGAATGTTATCAGAAGGCTTCCGGAAATGCACTTACCTATTGCCAAAACCTTCTTCTAAGCACACTTGGGAGAAGTTTTCAAGGAAGAACTTACGCTGCTGTTCTGGGAGTACCATAAGGATGCAAGACAGCCCACAGTCCCAGTCATAGCGCTGTCGGTAGTGAATCAAATCCCATTTCCAGGATACAGGAATATTTTTTGGATTCTTTGTCATTTTTGCTGCTCTTGGATGTCTCCCTCGGTGATACTTTTAGAATGATGTCATGCTCCTGGTTCACATTACCACCCAACTTCTATTGATTACAGATGACTAACACTACTTCTTCCTAGAAATTGCTATCACACCAAGCCCATTTAAAAGCCCTCGCCCATCCGAGCAGCTGTCAGTTTCCCATCTGACTGCAGAAGTGAGGTTAGGTATCTCAAAATAGTTTTTGCAGAGGTGAAGAAATGTTCTCGAAAATTAGACTTTTAGTCAGGAACTCGCATGGATTTGTAGTGAAAACAAGTGTTAGGTGCCTCAGGAGTCAAATTCCAATAGTTCTACAATCGAAAGATTCGTCTGATGATAGGAGTACAAGTGGAAATTTAACGCACTTTGGATACCAAACAGTTCCGGAGGAAGAGAAAGACAAAAAAGTTTATAAGGTATTTGAGGATGTAGCCGAGTCGTATGATTTGATGAATGATGCAATGTCTATGGGCATTCATCGGCTATGGAAAGATGCCTTTGTTGAGGAACTTGGACCGACACCTGGTTCAAAACTCCTGGATATGGCTGGAGGCACAGGAGACATTGCCTTCAGACTCCTGAAGTACCTCTCGAATACCCAGGCAGCGGACAAGAGGGAGAGTCATCTCACAGTTAGTGACATAAATCAGCATATGCTAAATGTGGGAAAAGCAAAGGCAGAAAAGTAAGAAATTACATTTATAGAATATGTAATAGGTAAAAGCAAGGGAATATCAATATTCCTATAACCGGTACACCATTTACCAGTAGTTCCACAATTTGTATGAACCTTCAACCCTTTTATACTTTAGAAGAGGAAAATCAATTAAAGTAATAGTTTCTCACTAATTTGTTAATATTTTAGTTGTTTTAGTTAAACAAGTAGTTCTTTGAACATAATTGTTCTTGTTAAATTTATTTACTCATTATTAATATTATTTGTGGCCAAAAAAACGTTACACTGAGAAAAAACGGGGGTGCGATTAACTTTTTTTTCCTCATAACTTTAACACATTTTAGGTGTAAAAATATATCAACATTTTTTAATGTTAATTTTACACCTTTTTAAGCATAAAATTAACATGGGAAAAGGGTAACTTTAACCCCTAATACACCTAAAAAGCGTAATATTTACATCGATTTAGGATCAATACTTTAGGGTAAAATAAACATTTCTGGAATGTTGTTTTAACTTTTTCTAATTTCTCTCAGTGTAAGTTCAGTAATTTAGAGGTAATCTTGTATGAAGTGAAGCTTCGGTATCGGGAGTATTACGCTAAGGTCCTCAAAAGCCATTCGAAGGAAATTGTTATGTCCAGAAATCTCTATTTGAGATGACTTCATACAGATTTTCGCCAAGATTCTATGATAGAGAGTGGATTCAGGAGCCTTTTTGCAACTGTTTCTTAAGTATAATTACTCGTAATATGCTTATTTCTCAATTTTCTAAATCTATTTTAATTCAAAAAGAAAAGGCTGATGATCGTCGGATAGGGAGGAAGGTTTAGACTTAGACCTAGATCTGAATAAACATTCCTTTCTTACACAGTAAAAAAAATGTCTAACATTTTACGACTATAATAGTACAAAATCGACCATTTTAGTTGTTTAATTTAAAAACGTTTAAAAAATACACAATACATAATTTGGTAATGTATTGTCACTTGATTGAAAATTACAACTATTATAGTTGAAAAATTTTCAACAACGTTGTTTAATTTGAAAATGTGTAAAATTTTAACACTATAATAGTGTGAAATCGGATAAATTAATTATTTAATTGCTATCTGTGTAAAGTTTCTCACTATTATAGTCATAAAAAATTTTCAACAATGTTTTGTAATTTAAAACTGTTGAAAAATACTAAAAATTACCCAAATTACCACTTTTATAGTATGATTATAGTTTTTCACATTATTATAGTGTAAAAAAAATACACAACTTTATGGTATTTTTTGTCACATGATCAAAAATTAACACTATTATAGTTTGATCATAATTTTTCACACTATTATAGTGTGAAGCCTTGTGTATTTCAACCAAAGTTGTTGATTTCTTAAACAAAAGTTGTTGAATTTTTAAACAAAAGTTGTGTAAAAATTGTTGAATTTCTATTTAAGACATATTCTTCAGCCGAGATGCTTTTCATTGGGAAAAAGTCATATAGAACATCAAATATTTATATGCATAATAAGTATATCATGAAGATCCGAGCATCAGATGTAATCATTTCGCATTAGGGGGGATTAGAGTACAGGAAAAACCAATAAAAATGTCTAAAAATGCAAAAAAAATCAAAATCTTCGAATTGAAAAAAAAATTCAACAATAAACAGAATTCAACAATTTTTGGGTTTACACATAAAAATTCAACAATTTTTAAATTCAACAATTCCAAATTCAACATCTTGAAATTCAACACTTGTGTAGTAACTTAAAGCGTGTCCACGATAAAATTTTCCAAATGATTTGATATTTTTATGACAAATGTCACTAGCGCATTTTCGTTGTGTAAACATATTGTAACACGTGTTTTTACCTTTCTTTTGGTGAAACTCTCAACAAATTCTGTTCATTTTTCACTGAGATACGAAATAATAATGGAAAAGAGAAGAGAACTGATCATGTACACGTATCTAAAAAAATCTGGAATCAACTACGCAGACCTTGGAAAACTCACAAATACCTTACGCCAGACCGCCCGGAGGGTGATTTTTCGATTCCTCGACAGTAAAACCACTGCACAGAAACCTGGATGTAGATAAAATCGGGGTATTGGAGATCGAGATTTGGAGAAGAAGGTGATCATGCGCTACAAGAACAATCCTTCGACATCTGTGAGGAATATGAGTAAAAAAAACTTAAATGTTCTCCCAGTCTTGTGCACAAAATCAAACAGAGGAATGGACTGAAGACTTTTAAAAGTCTTCAGTCTGGCTTTAGTGGATGCATCTTGATGGATGATGAAACATATACGTAAAAGGAGACTTCAAACAATTAGGGTAAGAGCTCATTATTTTGGACAGTCTACTTATAAGCATCGATGCTCCAAGTTTGAAGTACGATATTTTCAATACTAATTGACTTTTTTTGTTACTTTTCAGAAGGGTTGTTTATAAACTTGGCAAGGGTTTTTTTTTGTGTTTACTAAAATTAGTGTTAATACGTTTAAAAATAATAATAATAATAATAAGTTTATTTGTTCATGCCCAGGATACAGAAAGTAACATGTAGGACTATACAATAAATTGATATATAGAGGTGAATTTGACTCGAATTTTGGACAACTTGGTTATTAATTTGGACAACTTGGCTGTATATTTAGGATGTAAGAAAAAGTACAGGTACAAAATTATGAAAAGTTTCCAAAAAATATATATGGTTTGGATCAAGGCAGAGCAAGGCGTTCTTCATGCGAGGCAACATGAATTCGTCAATTTACATCACTTAGTGCCTCCAAAAACGCCTGTTGCCTCTGTACAGATGCCATGACATACCCTCGATCTTCTGGTCAGATTTGGCGTCGTGCCATTAGTCAAAAGCAACCAAAGAATGATACGAAGAGAACGACGTTCGTTATGTACCCAAGGAGATGAATCCGCCAAACATTCCAAATCTCTGTACAGTCACTGAGAAAAATGGGGGAGCAATTAACTTTTTTTCCTCATAAATTTAACACTTTAGGTGTAGAAATATATCAACATTTTTTAATGTTAATTTTGCACCTTTTTAAGGGTAAAATTAGCAAGAAAACGGGTAACTTTAACCCCTAATACACCTAAAACGCATAATATTTACATGGATTTAGGATCAATACTGCAGGGTAAAATAAACATTTCCGAAAAGTTATTTTAACTTTTTCGGATTTCTCTCAGTGGTTGAAACATACACTGAGAGAAATCCGAAAACGTTAAAATAACATTCCGGAAATGTTAATTTTACCCTGCATTATTTATCAGAAATCGGTGTAAATATTATGCTTTCTAGGTGTATTATGGGTTAAAGTTATCCTTTTTCATGCTGATTTTACCCTTAAAAGATGTAAAATTAACATTAAAAAATATTGCAATATTTTTACACCTAAAAAGTGTTAAAGTTACGAGGAAAAAAGGTTAATGGCACCCTCTTTATCTTCTCAGTGTATTGGGCTATTATCAAATACGATCTGAAGAAGAAGGCTAAACGCGTCGAGAACATTGAGGACTTAAAAAAAAAATGGAATAAAACAATCAAGAGCCGCGGTGATGATCTTGTACAGACCTTGATGAGAGGACTCAAGAAGAAGATTCGAGATTTCGCCAATCAAATACTTGAATAAAAAAAGTAATATATCTACAATGAATTAAAGTTTCAAAAAATATTTTTCTTTTCTTTTTTTTTTAATGTAGACTTCATTTTTAAAGCATTATTCTTGGGAACAATCTTATCGTGGACACGCTTTATATTGAATAAATTACAGTAGAGTTCCTCAAATTTGAACGACACGGTTGAATTCAAAATGTAACATTTGAGGTTATATGAAGAAAGTTTTGCGTGGAGTGAGTTACAGTAGACTCTCTCTCAATTGGGCATTTGGAGCAAAATGTTATCCGGTTTATCGATAGATTTGGGCATCAAAGCCTTTGTAAATTTCACAAAAAGCGCTCAATTATAATTTAGCTTCATAACGTGAAAATTGTCAACAAAATTTTTCGCCCGATTGATAAAGAGCCGATTGAGCGAGAGTCTACTGTATAAGCATTTTTCTCCGGTGTTTCCTCAATATTATCGTATTATATTAACTTCCGCATGAAATTCCATTTATTTTACAATAAATTAGATTGGTATTTTCTCTAAAGCTATTTTTCTTAATTTAGGGAAAGTGCATTTCACATCTATTTCGTTACGTTTTTGAAAATATTGATCAATTTTGAGGAACTCTACTGTACCTATTCAACCACTTATGATGCGTAGAGCACAGAAAGCTTTGGGAGGAAAAGAACTTTTATTCTGGGCTAAATAAAGGGTCAATTAATTACAGGTCTTTTGCATAAATTTCCTTTACTAAAAGCTCCATTCACTTCCAACTGCAGTAAACTCTCTCTCAATCGGGGCATTTGGGGCAAAATGTCATCCGGTTTATCGACAGATTTGGGCATCAAAGCCTTTGTAGATTCCACAAAAAGCGCTCAATTATAAAGAATCACGATGAAATAGGAAGAATTACAGCGAATTTGAGCAAATTAGCTTCATAATTAAATGTGAAAATTGTCAACAAAATTTTTCGACTGATTGAGCGAGAGTCTACTGTAGCTGTACTGTACATTTGTACACTACGCCCGATCTAATGTCTCTCCCTTGACTAGAAGTAATTTTGAGAGAGATCTCTGAACATTTCAGGTTGGAGTACAGGGACAAAGCTAATTGCGTCTTGGACTGGGTCTGTGCAGATGCTGAGAATCTCCAATTTGAGGATAATACATACACAGCTTACACAATAGCTTTTGGGATAAGGAATTGCACGCACATTGATAAAGTTCTGAGTGAGGCATATCGTGTTCTGGCTCCGGGAGGGAGATTTCTGTGCCTGGAATTCAGCCATCTGACAAATGAAACTCTACAGAAAATCTACGATACGTATTCGTTCGAAGTAATTCCACCCATGGGACAAATCCTGGCCGGACAGTGGGATGCATATCAGTATCTTGTGGAGAGTATTCGACGTTTCCCGCGCAAGGATGAATTTGTGCAGATGATACGATCAGCTGGCTTCAGCCATGTTACTTACCGTGATCTCTCCCTCGGAATATGCTCAATACATTCGGGTTTCAAGTTAAAGTGAAAGACCACTGTATTGTTTAATTAGTTTCTTCTAATCTTCCATATATAATTTGTTTTTTTTTTTTTCAATAATCCATACATAACACATTTATAGAATTTCCAATGATGTTTCTTTTTAGCTGCATTGGTGTGTTTGCGGAAGAGAAAAATAAAAAATTAAGTACATAAAATATGACGACTTATCTTTTACATTCCCTTGGTTTACGTGTTTTCTTCTAATGTATTTTTTTTCTATAATTGGACATAGATTCTGCAGACAAAAAAACAAAGAATTTAACATTCTATCTTTTTTTATGTTAATTTTTTTTTTACCTAAGTCATCATTTACCCCTTGAGCACTATCCTTCAATTATTACTCATTTTCTCTTTAGTATTTTATGGCAAAATAGTGCATTTGAATTAAATCGAGAAGATTCGAGATTTTAATACACCTTGTGAAAACACATAGTCCTCTTTTCTCCTCTCACAGTAATCCCTGGTCTTCAATTAACCCATCTTCTTCACCTCATTCTAAATATAAGGAAATAAAACATTGAACATGAAGACAGCAAATTTGCTCTTTTTCTTTATACTTTATCCCCTTTTTTTTCTCTACAGTACAATAATTCTGTAAAATTTGCATGAAAAAAAAAATGAAAGAAAAATATAGATAATTGTATTTATTTAAATGCCTTAAAATATCTCACATTTCTGAAAGTGTGTATAAGTTCTGTAAATCCTATCTCCTCTTTACGCAAAACTCTTTTGAAAGAAAAAAAAAATTAAAAAGTTATAGTAAAATCGGTTTTGCTAGCAATTACGCGATATTTCTTTGCATTATTTTTTTTTTAATTTAATATTTATCCTTTCTTTAATGTAAATCTTGTTTTTTTTTCTTTTTATCGACACGTTTCTTTAACTTGTTCCATTCACTACAGTAAATTTTTTTTTAAGATGTTTCCCATTTTTTTTTTAATTATCGCATAGAAAAAATTGGATATATTTCCAGAGGACATTTTTTTTTTAATTTCTCTCATCAATCTTACAAATAGTAGAATTGAGTAATTTATCCTTGTCTCACAAATTTTGTTTTATTAGTTTTTTTTTTCTTTTATCAATTATCATCATCTTTGATAGACATCCTTTTGTCAAGTGCATTTTTCTTTTAAAATTGAATTGCAAGAAAAGTAACAATTTATTAAGGAAACTGAAATATTTATGAAATTAAAGAAGTTTGCAAAATATTTAAGATTTCTTTTAGAGCTGTTCTTTTTTTTTTACACTTATTCTTAATGTTGATTTTTCTTTTTTTTAAATATTTTTTTCACATGTTATATTTTATTTATAAGTATTTTTTAAATGTAAAGTGTAAATTGTGTTGAATTTATCTTCATTGTTTCAATTGAGATTTTCGGTGTTTACTCGCGTCAATTAGCAGTTTTTTTTCTTTTTTTTTTATTATGTGTGTGTGGTAATTTGCTCTGTTTTGTGTGATTTTTTCAGTGTTTTACCGTCTTGTTTTTGTCGTGTTAAATAGTGTCACTTTTTGTGTTTTTTTCTCTTGTTGTTTTCATTTAACTTCTGCGTTTAAATTAATATACAAGTTTCCTTAAAATAATTTCATTTTTAAATACAAAATCAAGAAACGAATTAGCCGCTCTTAAAAAGTAAGATAGCAACTTGACCCAGATAGAAGTAGATAAAGTGGCGTGTCTCGTGTGTAACGTAGGATCCAAAATTGCGTCCCACAATGCAATGCCATGTGGGATTGTATTTTTTATCGAATTCCTTCTTGATAAAAGCTGCTATATCCTGCAAAAAAAATAAACAAAACAAATCCTTAGTAAAAATAGGAATTTCCAAAAAGAATTATAAGTGAAAAACATTTGAAATCACATCTTTTTTAGTCTTTTGAACTCAAGTAACTTATTTTATTTGTTATTTTGAAATCGTGAGATTAGACAGGTGTTCCCGAAATGTAGGAATAATTCTTTTATGTTAATGCTTAATACGATATATCCAAAAGACGATTTTTATATAGAAAAGTTCTCCTTATCTCTTCCCCATTTTTACAAAGAATCAATACGTCTTCCTATATATAGTCATGGAGATGGTCAATTAAATTATGCCCTGCGGACAATCTCTTCGATGTGTGAAATTTTATCGTGTTTCTTAAATTACAGACACAAACTCGGGGCACTTACATCAAGGATCAAGTGCTCTACTACTTAACCCTTAAGGGCTTTTGAGCTCTTCATCAAGAATCTGTTCTTACAGTATCTAATATTAGGGAGTTATCACACTAGAGAATTTCACATTGAAGTTAAAGTGAAAAGTTGCTGATCAAAACTTCATGATCCTCTCGAAATCGCTGATTTAGTCAGGACACATTGCTAGAATTGCTCAATACCACGATGAAACGTGGATTGTTGCACATTAGGACACATATCAGCAACAATTAATGTGAATTACATTAACATTTTAATGTGAATTACATTAACATTTTAATGTGAAATTCTCTAGTGTGATACCACGGTTAAATTTACATTCTCAATAAAGGAGAGATCGGAGATGTTGGTTAGTAGGAGTAGAGTCTGGAACCTGTAACCTTTTCCTTGTTTATTACAACAAAATAGACCTGGCCGCCCCCTACTACATAGCTTTCTAAAATAAAAAAAAGAACATGAGGTTGAAGGGCCACGAAGATACAACGACCCAGGTTCGCATTGTCTGACGATGATGTACAGTACAAGGAGTGCCAACCCCACCTAGTGGTAAAATGGCAAGGTGAGTGTGTGTATTAAAACAAAAGTGGAACTAAATTACTACGTACGTAATCGTGCAGCATTAACTCTTTCACGTCATTCGGGTCATATATAATCCGGGGAAAATATTTTTTGACTATTTACATTAATTGAAATCTATCGGTTTGTGCACGACATCATAATAGAAGGATGTAAGATTCTTGGCTAATTTTCTCAAGACTCCAGATATTCAGGAAAAGAAAATATTTGAGATCAAAAATCACGAATTTCGAATTTTGCGAAATAACTTTTCTTTTTCAAAATTATTTTTTTTTATTTATTATTTCAGCAAAAAATTCTTTAGAAACACAAAATAGAATATCCAAAGATAGTATATTGCATATTTTGATATAATAAACTACTCTCAATTTTCCAGAAAAGCGCGAAGAACTTTCCGGGTCATATATGACCCTATTGTCGGCAAGGGTAAAAGTTTATGAAAGTGTTTTCGTGCCAACAATGTAGTTGGGACAGTTGGGACATTGTTTTTCTTTGTGAAATCCAGAAGGAAAATATCTTGCTCCTGGACATTTCATCTTACATCTGATGAATTATAACATATTTTGCAATATTTTAGAGTATTCTGCAAGCCTCCCATATTGTGCAATTGTATTGTGTGTGAAAAAATATGTGGATAAGTTTATTTTTGCCAAATACCACTCAAAATATTGTGACAGATAATCCAGTTTGCCATGGTTTTGGCCAAATTAATAAATTCAAGCAACAAAAACTCTTAAAAAGCCCGTGATATAGATTTTGAAAATGGTATGTATACTTCCCTTGCCGACAATAGGGTCATATATGACCCGGAGTTTTTCCGAGTTTTCACGCAATGGAATTTTTTTTTCCTCTCAGAACTATTATATTTGATCATAAAATTAGGAAAAACTAAATTTTACATGAATTCACTTGCTGAATAAAAGTGTGACGCGAAAGAGTTAACAATTCGCAGATCCCTAATTAAAGTGTCACAGATAGACCAAGTATGACAGCAGCTACCATTTAGTCTATCCGAGTGCAGTTTTTCGATTTTGCAATATTTTTACATTGATATTGAATTTTTATAATTAATAAATTTTGTGCGCATACAATCAGGCACCCAGACAAAATTATATATTCTTCTTTGTAACAAATAAAATTAAAACAAAATTTGTAGCGACTGCCACTAGTGTCATGCCAAAATGTTAGTATGTATTTTGATAAAAAGAATAGATCTTCAGTTTCATTGTTTTTTTCTCTTTACTTCATTAAAAGTCCTTTACTTTGCAAAATGCTCAAACTCGTAACTTAGATACTATACCCCAAAAGTAATTTCGCTTCGTTTACCGTTTACGGTTTTCAACCGATTTAAAGTTACTCAAAACATCCTTTTCATTACCCGTTCATCATAGGTTGGAACCGGTTTAAAATTATCAGGAATTCTAAAGCCGTTATCAACGAGTCAAAGCATGATACCATTCGTTTGATAAATACGTTCTCTAGAACCTTTTTAATTTTGACCTTGAACAAATGTGGGAGACAATAAGGGGTATGTTTATGGTCCCAGGGTCGACTTATGAAGGATTTCCCGAAGGTCTCAAGTCTATATCTCTAACCGTTTGGCCTCTAAGCGTAGTAATGGCCGAACGAATGGACAAAGAGCGCAACGTGAAAAAACTATAAATTTTGAATTTGCGAAATTCTACCAAAATACGACCTTTTAAGGGTAAGCAGTCAAAATGTATTTATAAATCGAAATCGAAGGATTACATATACTGCTTTCTCTGTGGAGTTCGAGCAGTATAATTAAGCAACTCATCGTTCTTAAAGTAAAGAGTCGCATAGATCGTAAATAACCATGAAACGAAGATTGATAAAAATCTCGAAAAAGACAAGATTTAATCAAACCTCAAAAAAAATGCTCGATAGAGCTAAAGAGTAACTTATACAAGTGTGGACTTCCATAACCGCAGATTATCGGTTTTCTCTGGGGTTTTAACTGTAGCATCAAAATGAATGGCAATGTGTTTTGGAAAATTGTACAATCTCTGAAGCCGTGGGCATACAAAAAATTTCAGTAAGAGATTGCCTAACAGAAAACAACGTTTCATTGGTCATTTTGGGAGCAGAATGACCCCCGTAGTCACCGTATACAAATCCACTAGACTTCTCTAAAAGAGGCATTTTGTTTGCCTGTTGTGATTCATCACAACCTCTCTATTACCTAACCCTTACCCAAACAGTCCCCAAATTCTTACACACTGCATTTCCTACTATTTTTAACATTCTTTCACCTTGTTCCATTTCCTATATTCCCCCAAATCGTTGCATTCCCCACCTTTTTCTCCAGTTCACTATTTAAGCTAAGAAATGTAATTATGTAATTGAGTCGTGTGAAATAAATTAATACAGAAAGTTCGATAGAATTCGTGTGTTTTTCTGTCGAACAACATGCCAAGATAGAAGTTTTTACACTTTCCATGTTTACTCCTTTATGGACAATTGGAACACCGGTGTCCCAAAAGAATGCCCTACAGCATTCTGTAAAGTTATGCATTGCTCTAAGAAGTAAAAAAAGTGATATTTTTCTAACTCCTAATTTTTTACAATCTCATCTTTAAAGGGTTAAACTACTGAAGTCGCGCTATAGTTTTCAATTTCATACAGCTGTCAATTTTTTTATTTTTAATTGAAATTGAAGAACTTTTTATGTTTCTCATTAAATTTTCAGATTTTAGTGGTATTTTTCACTTTTATATGTAAGAATTTAGCAGTATTTTTAACACAATAAAAAAAACAAGACTTAAGGAAATAAAAACAATAAAGATTGCACAATTCTAACAATAAAGAAATCCTGAAAAAACCCCTATTCAAAATATTCACTCTTTTCCATCCAAAAGTTTACAAAAGTAAGTCTTCAATTCTTTTTTTTTAACGCAAAGAAAAATTTTATTTACTGACTCATGCTCAAGTCTGTGAACTTTATTTCATTGATTTTTTTTAATTATGCATAAGGAATAACATACAATAAAATATCTAATAATAAAACAGAAAGATATTTCAAAGACTAATCCAAAAAAAGAATCATTCTTTTAGTGTCCTTTACAAAAATGCCATGACATGACCCATGACTAATCTAAAAATTCATATAATATCTTTATATTTCTGAGATTCTTTGCTACTATTTGGCCACATGCCAGATTTTCCTAATATCATATCATTCCAAAGATCCGGCATATTAGTACGAGTTTCTGAAAATTTCTTGTGTTTTCTTTCACCATTCCCTAAGACACAATTTAAGGATGTCTATGCCACCAATTGAACTTATTCTTCAAAATTCTCCTCTCACTTTTGAATATTGGCACTTTTCCCATTCCGCATTCCTAGATACATTCAAGTCACAGTCATTCAATCCCTTCTTGCTTCATTGACTCTCTCTCTTCAGGCGTTCTAAGGATTTTCCGTAGACTCATTTCCCTCATTCCCCCATTTTCCTCTGAATCCATCTGAGAAATTTAATTATAATGGTAAAATTCCGTATATGACTAAATATATTTCTCAAGAAAACTCAATATTATACACCATTTGAAGGACACTCAAAAACATGAATAAGAGAAATTTTGCACTTGAAGGACGAGAAGCAATTTGAAAGACATTATATTCTATATTTACTTGTAGTACACATATTAATAAATTTATGTGATAAAAAAAATCCTAATATATTCTCTCAATTACCCCATCACGCTGCCCCTTTCTTCTATACACACCTTTTTCCCTTTTAACCTTTTAAAATTTTGAAGAGAAGATGAGAAAACTAATTCAAGATCTAACACATAATTTACAGTGACATGATATAAATGAGAGCACGTTATATGACAGACACTCGCTATATCACAGGTTTGAATATACATATTTAACCTAATAGAATCAGGATCTTCCAACAATCTCCATTCGAAGCACATTCACTTTTTTAGCCCACCTTTACCCCCCCCCCCCCCCGGCGTGCAAGCCACGCTTCATTTCAAAATACGCAATCATCCGTATGCTGGTCGCTATCATTCCCTTCAACAACGACCCACCCCTCAACCTTTTTGCCCCAAACATATACATATACAACTTCTTACCTTCCCTTATACACACACACAAAAGCATCACCTTTTACTGTGATGAACCATCCATCCAGCCACATTTCAATCATCCATCCATTCCGCTTCCTATTTTTATATATTTTCCACCACTTTTCCCGCACCATCGCACAACATTTAAATATTATATTTAGCACATATCCGGCAAAACAGGAAAAAAATGAACACGTAGATAGACCACAAACGAGCAGAGCTTTTTGTTGCTCTTCTTATATAGATTCCCTTTCCTGTCAGTAGAGGAAATAAGGAAAGGAAGGACTTACATCCTCCGCAGACAATTTTCTAGGCGAAAAGTTCCTATTATTGAAAAGGATGGAATAGATTTTTAGCTCTGCTGAATGCTTAAACTCATGACTTAGGGTAAATTAAGCTAATTCAAAACCTGCTCCATATGGAAATTTTTCGCTACTCCAAATGGAAACGTCATTGTTTTCATGATAAATACAGTACTAAATTATTATATTTATATATTTTCTATACCACAATCTCATTATTTTATTAATTTTGCTTCAAATAAAGCAAAAATCCATTCATATTCACAGATTTTAATTTGTTAATTTCTCAGAAAAATTAAAAGTGTACCTTTTCACCATTGAATTTTTCATTAATCGACCATGTTTTCCAATGAAAAACATAATGAGGTGACTATTGTTTATTCGTTTTGTTTAACATTTATGTCATATTTATGGCTAATTTTAGTTAACTTAAGTGCTAATCTTTATTGTTAACGGTACGTGAAGTTTTCAAATGAAATAATCACCTATTTTGTGAACAAAAGGGTTTTTCTGAAGTGTCTGCAAATGCTTCAATAGGAAACCCCGGAAATATGATTTTTTTTGGACTGATTTTTTATTGTTTTAGATGAGAAAGGAGAAAATACCAGGAATAAGAGCAAATCCTGCACTCAGGTGCTTCTCAACAAGGTTTTGGAAGCGCTTCGTCGCGGTTTCACTTAGGGGAAACTGGGGTACCACTAAACACTTTTGAAAGATGCGCTTTTGACTAAATTTCCCTAGAAAACTGTAAATTTTAGAAAAATTTTGCTTACCGCATATTATAGCCTTGAGTATAAGCTATATATTGAGGCATATAAAAATGATGTGGAGCACTTCAGTTTTTCGTAAAAAGGAAAATTGTGTCACCATGCATTTTTCGCTTTTTTTCAACCACCCGGGGTACCAATAAACACTTTCTGGGGCACCAAAAAACACCTCTTTTTCTCATCCATAACAGTTATATTAGGTATTCTCCACACCTCTTAATTATAAAGGAACTATTAAAAATGTGATTAAAATTGAAAAAAATACTGCAACAATCACAATGAATTACTTAAAAAGGAAAAAAATAAAGGAATGAAAATCGAACACATTTTTCAATAAATTTTTCGTCAATTTGAGACCAATCGACTTCTTACTGGTAAGCAGCGCCACCAAAAGTGGTTAAATGTTTGACATTAAGTTTAAAATTTTCGCGCTCCCCGATTATTGCTAATTTGTTTCTAATGAGACTAGAAAATCATCCATCCATGCTTGAATTAGAAAATTATTCTAAGCAAAATCAAGTCATGATACACCGAGAAAAATGTGGATGGTAAAATTTACCATCCTCCATACAAAATTCTAATGGCCGGATAGTAAAAAAGTCACCCAGCAAACGCGATATTAAATTGGACTGTCAAAAATTGTAGAATCTATTGCATGGATAGTAAATTCTAATAGCCGGATGGTAAATTCTAATATCCCCGGATGTTAGATTTTACTAGCCGGATGGTAAATTTTACTGGCAGGATAGTAAATTTTACTAGCCGGATATTAGAATGAAAAATGTCGGAAAAATTTATTTTTCCTTATTTTCATTGTTTTTTGGCCATTGTTTGAGGGCTTGGGGGCCTTCTTGGATGATATTCTCTGTATTTCAAGCCATTTTGGTGCGTGAAAATTGACGACTTCGCCGAGATTTGAACACGCGACCTTTGTGATGACAGTCCAGCATCTTCCAGCTGCGCCACGAATTGCTATAATGTATTCAAAGCATATCGGGAACGGTTGAATCGGCACCCACGATATTCCAAAATGACATTCTAACAGCAGGATGGCAAATTTTACTGGCTTGGATGGTAATTTCAATCCAAATTACTATCCTCCGTTAAAATTTACTGTCCTCCAGTTAAATTTTAACATCTAATATGCGGCCAGTAAAATTTACTTCCCGGATATTAGAATCTAAGAGAGGTCAAGGTAAAATATAAATGAGGATAGTAAATTTTACCATCCGGCTGTTAGAATTTACTATCCATAGGATAGTAAATTTTAAAATGTCAAGATGGTAGATTCTAAAGGAAAGTTTCTATGGAGGATGGTATTTTCTACTATCTTTTGAGATAGTAGAATTTAAAGACACGATTTGTAGAAAATACCATCCAAATTTTTCTCGGTGTACGATATTACACATGGACGAACATTCCTTGTACCTTAAACAAATATAGATTCTGGGAATGCACATTTTTATTTTGCAGCTTGATGAGAGAAACCTTTTATATTCGTTTTTTTTAAGTCTAAAAAATGTAAATGTAAAACCTGCTTAAGAATATATTTTTTTAAATAAACGTATTCATAGTTTAAGAATATTATATTTCCTTTATATTGTATCACATAGTCAATATCATGGAACAAGTTTCTTCACATCATTCTTATTATTTCATATCAGTTTACTGTCTTGCAAATATTCCTGTTAATTTTCTACATTTTCTTATTTAGTATATCCTTTTTTGCTTTCGTCACTTTCTGTTTTTTATTTTCTTTTTCATTTCCTGGTTCTGAATTCTTCCTCTTTATCTGTTTCTTCACTGGATTCTTCTCTTCTTCTATCTTGCACTTACAAGACACCTTATGCTCTTTTTTTATTTGAATCAATTGCCTCCTGTCTCGTTCGGGCGAGTTGGTAAGGATCAAGGACGTCACGGTTTTCTTTGGTTCTTTTTTAACATTTAGGGGTCTGTGAGAAAGTGGTCGCATGTTTTCTAAAGCCTTCATAGGCGAGAATTCTGATTCAGTTTTAATATTATGAAGCATGCTTTCTCTGGGGCTGTGTTCTGTAGAAATACTTTCATCACATTTTTTGTCTTGACTTTGAGCGATTTGCCCCACTTCTTTGGCTTTCTTTATTAGTCGGTCTCTGTCAAATGGACATATTCCTGCCTCACGAAATCCTGCTCGAATATTATTTTTTGTAAAACTTGGCTCAAACGCGCCTGCAGAAATGCGGACGACATTGTGGATGGTTATTCGAGAGTTTTTTCCTGATTCTCCCTCATCCACGTTTGAAAAATTTGGGCACAACGCCTCTTAAAGGGGCCAAAGACACTTATGTCGAGGGGCTGTGTCTTATGTGATGTGTGTGGGGGGAAGGACACCATCACAATCCCATTTTCTCTGCAAAAATTTATACATTGAATGTTGCAGTGCGACGCATGGTTGTCAACCAGCAATAAAATGGGATCATCCTTCGTAGGTGATGCAAATTTTTGCAAATGTTTCAGGGTTTCAAGGAAAGAGTCCTTGTCTTGATAGCCTGTTCCATTAAAAATTCCAATAGACCCTTCTGGGCTACCTTCCATGTAGACAGGAGACGACTTTTTCCTTGGAAACAGAAAGACGGGGGGAATTGAAGATCCTGCAGCACAAATAAGGCCAACCATTGTTATATGCTGCCCCCTTTCATCTGACGTTGCTTGAGCCACTTGCCTGATACCTTTTGTGGCGATCACATTCAATGGTGAAAGCACTGTGCTCAATGCGGTCTCATCAATATTATAAATTTTTTCTGCCGAAAAGTTATATTGAGTGAGAACTTCATGCAGATTATTGTAAAAAATCTCGAGTTGCTCTTCGTTGAAGTTCTTATTTCGAGCAAGGGATGTGTTTTCGGGTTTCCTTACTGAGAGTGACCTGGAGAAAAGAAATGAATTAAATAGGAAATTTAAAAAAAAATCAATTTTTCTTTGAAACATACGGATTTCTCTGCAGGAAACTTCTACTCCAATCTTCACCGGCAATCTTATTTCTTTCCCAGCTTTCTGGAAAATTCTTATTTAAATATCTCGCGTAATCGAAAGCGAGTAGTCTCATCTCCCGGACACTCAGACCATAACTCAGGTTAGAAGCACTCTTTAAATATTCTGCCAAATCTTCTTCTTCTTTGGTTGAGAAAATTTGTCGAGTGGAGTGTTTGGAAGAATTGTTTAATGCGAATTTCAAACCACTACAGAGAGGGATCTCTTTCAATTCCTGATGCTGTATCTTTACCCATCTTTCTCGCAGAGTACACATGTTCACTCCATAGCATCTGCTGGCTTCCCTGAGACCCTTAACTCCATACCGCAAATCTTCAAGCGCCGCTTTCATCAGCTCCTCGCAAATTGGCTGTCTTGTTCCTTTCTGCTTGTATTTTCTCATTTTATCTATAAATAAAAGAGAACTGTAGGGATATCAGTAATTTTTCTCCTAAAAACTTACCTTTTTCCTTGGACACAACAAAAACATGGCAAAAATGACAACTTCAGTCGAATAAATAAGAACAAAGAAGAAGAAGAAATAATTTGCTCTCAAGCTACACTCGCGACATCTACAACTGTGAGAAAATTGCCTGTTTGGTGGTGCCCCAAACTCTGCTTTGTGAATAATTTTGTATTTTTTTAAAAAATTGTTAACATTATTTTTTTCAGTAAATACATAAATATTATCCTAAAACATGTAGGAAAGTACTGGTGTAGTGAAATTTTACTTAACTTATTTCATTTTCATTTTCCAAGTAGATATACAATTGACAAAAATTATCAAAATCTCACAATTTTGCGAATAATAATTTTTATTTATAAACCACTTGAACTATTTTGATCATTCTGTTTCTGGACAAGCATCTCTATAGTACCTATGAATTCCCATAAGTTTCGTCCTCTGAAGTTTAATACACAATTAAAAAATCGCAGTGTTTGGAGGTACCCCTGTTTAGTGGTGCCCCAGTTTCCCCTACACTGTTTGTCTACAATTAGGAACTTTCCCTTGTCTCCATTTGGATTAATATGTTTCCAATAGAAGCATTTTACGCTCGCGTATTTTTCTTGTATTTAAGAAGTTTTCAAAATATATCTAAAGAATTTTCACTAAACAGTAACATTCTAGAAAAGTTAAGGAGCAAATTTATGTAATTCTCTTCAGAAAAAAATATGAACTTATTGTGTTGAGTCTTCTGTCAAAGTTAAAGCGTCTGGAAATAGTTTTGAATTAGGACATTTACCCTAAACAGTTAAGGAGAACCAGTAGGGGAATTCTGTAATTTTCGTGGCATTGTCACAAGTGAGATCGAAACATGACAATGTCAATCGAGCTTTTTTGTCATATCGTATGAGTTCGAAAATGTGATTCATTGATTTTTCAATGAAATGCCTTTACTTAGTGATATTATGCCAATACAGTCTATCTTGGTTGATTTGTTTAACAAGATTCATAGTCATTTTAATTGCCAGAAATCTCAAATATGTGACTTCTGACAATATCACGTGAGCTGAAATGGCGATGTCTACAGAATCGCATTTTCGCAAGAAAAAGCTCTCCTGAGATTCAAACCCAATTTGTCATATGGCATTGCCATAGCGTTACAGAATTCCCCTCCAAGGCAGATTTAATCCAGCGTAGATAGATAATGAGATATTTTAATTTATTTTTACCATATCATCACAAACTGAGAAACTGTACATTAAAATTCTATAACGATGATGTTGCTCATTAAAAGTTTTAGAACTACTTGGAATTATTTAATTGGTCAGGGCCAAAAGAGTATAGAAGTAATGACCAGCGCACAACAACTTTTGTTTGTAAACATATTTTTTTAAATTTCCCATGAGAATGAGCGAGATGACTAGATCTAGATCTCACTCACTCTCATTGAAATGTCAAAAACATGTTTAATAAACAAAAGTTATTGTGCTTTGGGCATAATACAATAAAAACTAAATACAAATAGTCCAAATTTTTCCGAAATTCCAAAGCCTGTCAAATGAATTTAGACATGTCCCAATCGGTTTAGAAATATGCTCTCTAAAAATTGTTTCTCTTGAGTTGAATTGTTTCGCTATTGGGTGGGGAGTCAAACTATAGGGTAAGTTACTAAAAGTCAGACACACCGAAAATCGGACTAAAAAATGCAACTTCAGTACAAAAATTCATGAGAAGTTTAGGGTCATTTGCCTAAAGCCAGACAGTTTGGAAAATTGGACAAAGCAGTGTGGAATGTGAGACACCTCCTTAAAAACTTGATAATAAATCAATTAAATATTTCAATTTTCGATAAAAAGATTATTAAACTTAATTTTATGATTATTTCAGAAGTTAAAAATGTAAAAATCGTTATAAAACAATCAAAGGGTGACTTGCAAAAATTATTTAAAAAATGTATTGCATGCGTGATATTCATAACCTTGACACGGTAGTTGTCATTTTCTCTGTTTCTTATGGAAGTTGCTAAGAAAATATCAAAGTGTTTTGTTTGAATTTTCGGCATAATTTGGGAAATATTATTAAGTCCGTAGTGAAAATCGAAGGACATACGTCCATTTAAAAGATGAATAAAAAATATTTGTGAAATATTACATTTAAAAAGGATAGAAAAGTGATTTAATTTCGTGTTGCTTTCAAAGCAAGTTTTATGAAATCTTGGACAAGTTGATTTTGTGCATGAATTTGGTGGTTTTGTGCAGTGAAATCATGTTTACAAGAACGACAAAGATCCTTAAGTATCCGGAGAAATAGTTGCAACAGCAGTTAGCAGCTGATAAGGAGAAAATCTCCTGGAAAAGGCTGCAAAGATTTCCAGATTCCGAAGACCACTTTTTCTGATAGAGTGGGTAGTAAATAACGCAAAAACTCCTGGAGAAAGACAAATAGGAGCCTCTACAGAACTCCCAAAGTAAGTGGAAAAGGATTTGGGCGGATGGGGAATTGAAATGTGCTAAAAATTGCATCCGCTTTAAAACTATAACTGCTGGACAGCGCAAAGCGTCTATGAAATTTACAGAACCTCTTTTTGGTTGGACGTCCAGAAAGTTCTTGGTAATTAGCGTTCCTCAACTGTTACCCGGACATAAAGGAGGGATTAAGCATAACCATCAAGTGTGTAAGTATACAGAGAAAACCCTCAACATTTGATTTTCTACATATTTTGTATGATATTTTGTCATTAATATCACTATGTCCAACTTTCCAAAAGTTTTTGTCCAACTTTTCAAAATTTTGTCCATCTTTTCAAAATGTGTTATTTTTTAATTTCCGTGAATTTTCTGATTATTCGGTTGCAATATTTAATAACAACTGTTAAGATTCTGTTAAAATATTTGTCAAAGGATCCCACAAAAAAATGTTTAAAAAAATAATTAAATTATTTATTCAGTTTAAAAATGCATTTGAAATTGAATTTTTTCTAGAGTGTCTCGCTTTCCACCATTCACCCTAGCTGTTTTTTAAATTATTGCCTTTCTAAATTTTACCTAAACTCAAAATCGAGAGATTATTCATTATATATCCCGGGCATTATCAACCGTTGTATTTTCTGTATTTCTTCTGTACCAGGGGTACCAGGTGTACCAGTATTCAATGCAAAGAGACGATGTTTGTATCAAATGCAGATACGACAAGGGTCGGTGCACTCGACGACAATATTTTGTTGTCTTTCGAGAGTTCGAGCAATAAAAAATAACCACAGTATGATTGCTAAACAAGAGTGATGTGAGAAAATTGTTTGGAATGAATTGAAGATACATTCAAGTCCAGTGAAAGTCAGGATGGGTATATTTTTGTGACAAAACTGTGAAACATATTTATCAGGAGGAAATTTTCCACCTGTTTCACATCCACTACCACCCACTCACTACTATTTATATATATACATATGTTGTTACATTGTACAATTTCCAATCCCCTCCCAGAACGCACCACTATACACCCACAAAGCAATTGACTTCTGAATTGTGTCCATCTCTATGACAAAATAAATAAATATATATGTATATAAACCCAAGTGAGACAACATACAATGTTCAATTTTCACTCTACCTGCCAGCTGCATCCTACTCCCCCTGATCAACCATCAACTTGTACTTCAACCCCATCCAATTTATATCTATAGTCAAGAGACCACGATAAATTCACTGTCATACACATAGCACAACATTGTTGCTTTATCCTCTATGATTTTATAACAATTTAATGAAATTTCACAGCTTTTGATGAGAAAAGGCCAAAGGCACAAAAAAGACCATATGAAGGACATCCTCTTTATCTCTGCTTCCGTTTTAATCATCAAAGAAAAATTCCATCTACTTCTTTTTGTCACCCGTTCATTGAGATGCACTTTACGAGATAAAAAAATCAGAGAGCTTTAAGAAAAAAATCGATTCATTTTTCCCATTGAAACTGTCATTATCTTTAAAACCGTTATTGATTTCTTATCCATATTTAAACCTATATTATAAAAATGTCATTTGTTTCCACTGCGATATTGTACATAGCAATAAATAATAAATTACCTTTTGTGACAAACACTAATACCAACAGTTCCAAAGTACCGTTAAGTCCTTACTTACTGAAATATAGGACTTACAATACTTTCGTTTAGATAAATTTCGAGATATAGGAAAATGCTTTACGGCGCTTTGCTGTGCATACAAAATTTATAATGCAAAAAATTTCAGTCTTCACAAACTTTTACCACATTGCCAAACTATCCCATTATTGTGAAAGATAAAAAATCCTTTCAGATGAGATTCAGAATATTAAAAGGACAGTGGCCTTTGAAAATATGTTAGATATATTAAAAATTCTCCAAATTCAAGGAATAAAATATTACAATGACTTTAAAACGTGATTTTCAAAGATTTTCTTATTTCATTAATATAAAATAACAATGAATTGTTATAGACACATGTTCAGGAAATTGTATTACAGGTTTTGAAATGAACCTATTTCATTCCTGAACTCAGAGAATGCAATATTAGATGGATCGAAACTTAGGATATATGATCGAAGAGGCGATGTATAGTGTTCTACTGTGATCCATTCAAATTACAAATTAACAAACTTACAGCGGTTATAGCAGTGAGAAGCAACCAACCATACTGTTGATTTAAAAATTAAAAATTTCGTATCTTGAATAACCCTTAACCCTTAAACCTTGATTAACCCTTAACTCTTTCGCGTCCCACTTTTATTCAGCAGATGAATTCATGCAAAATTGAGTTTTTCCTAATGCTTTATGATCAAATATAATAGTTCAGAGAGGAAAAAAATTTTCCATTGCGTGAAAACTCGGAAAAACCCCGGGTCATATATGACCCTGTTGTCCTCAAGGGAAGTGTATTTACCATTTTCAAAATCTATATCACGGGCTTTTTAAGAGTTTTTTTTGCTTGAAGTTACTAATTTGGCCAAAACCATGGCAAACTGGATTGTCTTGATGAACACTGTACTCCTGGTGTTCAAGGAATCTTCCTGCTAATCCCTTGAACAGTCACTGTCACAATATTTTGAGTGGTATTTGGCAAAAATAAACTTATCTACACATTTATTCACACACAATACAATTGCACAATATGAGACGCTTGCAGAATACTCTAAAATATTGCAAAATATGTTATAATTCATCAGATATAAGATGAAATGTCCAGGAGCAAGATGTCCCACCTGCATTTCACAAAGAAAAACAATGTCCCAACTACATTTCGCTGCAGGTTTGGGACGAAAACACTGTTACCCTTGGGGACTATAGGGTCATATATGACCCGGAAAATTCTACACGCTTTTCTGGAAAATTGAGAGTAATTTATTATATCAAAATATGCAATATACAATCTTTGGATATTCTATTTTGTATTTCTAAAGAACTTTTTGCTGAAAAAAATAAATGAATATAAAAATTTTTGAAAAAGAAAAGTCATTTCACAAAGTTCGAAATTAGTGATTTTTGATCTCAAATATTTTCTTTTCCTGAATATCTGGAGTCTTGAGAAAATTAGCCAAGAATCTTACATCCTTCTATAATGATGTCGTGCACAAACCGATAGATTTCAATTAATGTAAATAGTCAAAAGAAATTGTTTTTTCCCCGGGTCATATATGACCCTAATGACGCGAAAGAGTTAAGGTGTCTACACATTGAGCACAATTTTCGTCAAAAATTGCTTTTTTGAAGGAAATTGGCTGCAGTGCTGTAGGCAGAAACGTCAAAATTCTGTCAAAAATGCAATTTTTGACAAAAATTGCTGCCAATGTGTAGAGGCCTTTAAACGGCACTTAATAATTTGGACGTCCAAAAGACGTCGGTATGGTAATTTGACAAAAGTCGGACAGTGTGCTGAAAGTCGGACAATGAAAGACGACTTCAGCATATAAATATGTATGAAGTTAAGCTGTTTCTGAAGCGTCTAACTTTCCAAATTTTACCCTAGGTCAGAGAATGTCAAAAAATCAGTTATATTGTATTGAACAATCCCACAGTAAAATTAAGTTAGACCTAGTGTATTTTTAGGCACTCAATGAGTCAAGTCGAATTGAAGTCACGAATTGAATCAGGTGTCTCACAGAAAATTGGTTTTATAAATTAAATCTGAGCTAATGCAATGAATTCTTATAAAAGTTAAATGGTAAAAAGTAGGTAATAATTTTTAAAAATTCATTTTATTTGGAGCAAGGATACGGTATTAACCTGACATATGAGGAACACTGCCGATCGCTGGTGTTCTTCATTGGCAAATTCGAAAACATTTATTAATCACATTAAACATACGTACTGGGGCAGTAGTAAACACGGGGTAGTTGTAAACACTGCGATGTTTTCAATTAAATTTTGAATTTCAGAGGACAAGATCTACATGAATTTATAGATAGTGCAGACTCCTTGTTCCCTAAACAATAATAGTTGACATAAGTCCAAGTAATGTAGACATAAATATCAGTGCTTAAAACTACCCCGTTTTTTACTATTGCCCCAGCTTCCCTTAGACCTCAATATTCTCACGACCTCCACAGCGCACGCCGAATTAAAAGCATGATCTGACTTTCTCCATGGACAACACCGGAAACCTTAATGCCAAGTTATTGACAATTGTTGGAGCTTTGAAATTAACGGACTACGCATATACCGTAGTCCTCGGCCTGGGTACCACATTGAGTTGGTTGTTTTGGTGGTCCTTGTTGGTTTTTTTAGAATTCAATTGATAATTTGCCTTTAATGTTCAATTCTTAATTAGAATTTTAATGTTAGGTTTGAAGTCCGTATAACAGTTTATAACAAAAACTAAGTTTATGAATGAACAAATAAGCAATTTTAGAAACTTCGCGTAAAAAAACATTTATTTTTCTTTTAAGTACAATTTCTTAGGGGAATCGCCAGCAATCACGAAAACCGATTAATAAAATTAAATGAAGCAGAATTTCTGGAATACTAACTATATAATGAGAGGAATGAAAATAAAGACACTTGTCCAAATACAATTTATCTCTCGAAAATTGCGTGTTAATCTTTAATGTCAATTCTTTACCGCTTGTAATTATAGCACAGCAATTAGGAAGAAATTCATTCACACTGGTCCAATAAAACGCCATTTAGACAGGCAATAATTAATCCACTCTGAACATTTTTCTCTTTTGTATAAAGATAGAAGAATGTACGTACACGCAAATTTTTTTGGGTATTATCATGTTTACCAACTTTTCTCCCCATCCACTTTCCGCTAATTTTCCGTCCAACAATCTCATTTTTCTTCTTACTTCAGTTACATCAACTTCCTTTGCCATTTTTTTTTTTACTTCTCTCACTCAATAACGATAAAAGGGAGGTTATACAACATGAATCGTATCTATCTCTATTTACCAAGGAGTAACAAGGAGCAAGTAGAGTGAATGATATAATGATTGAAGACACTTGCTCTGCTTTTATAGATTCTCACTTTTGTTATATATGTATGTATTATAGTGTGCTTCATGTGCAAGAAGGCATGGGATGGTTATGAGTTGAAAATTATTCTAGCTCACACATTTATCCACACTACTCTCTTTCCCGTCGTACTATGCTCATTTTCTATAAAGATCTTTTTTAGAGACAAATTGCAACACTCTCCGTATATCATTCTACATTTCTCCAAACTCAAAGGGCACGCACTTTAGCACTTTATATATGTATACAGTTATGTATATAACAGCATAAAATTTCTCACAATATTGTTATGTTGATGATAATGAATTGCTCTACTGAAAAGAGAGAGACTCAACGATAGTCACGTCCTTGATATTTTACATAAAATTTGTACATTTCAACCCCATTCGAGATTCTTTAGTTTTTTTTTTCTTTTGGTCATATTCTTTAGTGTAATATATTTCTACGAATATTTTTCTTTACTCCACGCCTCACAAATTTATTTCCATTTTTTTTGCCATAATAATTCAACAACCGCATTATAGCTTGGCACATAGACACGATAAAAATGTGAAAATAAATACATCCCCTCGATAAATATGTATAATATAATATTTATTTATCAATTTACTCTCTGTACAAAGCCAAAATCAATACCACGTGTAGAAATGGATTAATAAATTTTAAATGTCCTTACACCACATTTAAAAACTATAATTCAATTATTATTTTATTTCATATAAATCTCAAAAACAATTACATCACTTGAGTTGATATTGCTTTGCCAATCACAATTTTTTTTTGCTTTTGATAAAATACCACAAAACATTAAAATTATTGATCTCTTTTGCCCACAAATAATGCAACAACTTCCCTTTCCTATTTTTTTTTATAAAAAAATCAATTTTTTAATAAAATGGCATACAGTTACAGAATATTATAAACATATGTTTATGACAGAGAGAATTTGTGGTAAAGTCACTATATAGAATATGACAGAGGTAGAATGAAAAACTTTCTCTCACAATTCATTAATAAAAGCTTTTTCGCCATATCATCAAATGCTTTCGCACTCACATCTTTCTCTTTCTATCTTACTGCATTATTACACATTTTATTTTATATGTACATAGGGGGAGGCTTTGAACTTTCGCACACAAAAATGATGTTCAAGTTCAGTGATTTTTTCTGATTACCATGCAAACCGTATGGATTCTCCAACTATGCCAAAAAAATGTCTTACTTATAAGGTTCATAATCCCACCAAACAAAATCCCAGGAAATCCTTAGATTTTCCTCCAGAGGAAAATGAAAATTGAATGGCGATTTGTCCGATAGATGAATCAAGTTTCTATTATCGCACACGATTCACGCCATCATTGAACACCCCATTTTCACCGTAAATTTTGCACCGGACACTAAAAGTTGCACATCATTGTTTAAAGGGAACTCTAATCTACTTGATTAAACCATTTTTATAAGGAATAAAACATTTTAATATCACTTTTTTGGAACTTTTATGAGAGATGTTTTATTGACATTAAAAACCATTTTTTTGCTTGATTCTACGAGAATTTCACTCCGGAAACGGTTAAATCTGATGAATACTTTCTTGAAAAGTCCAAATATCACCAAATTTACACGAATCAATAAGTTTTTAAAGCTAAAAATTGACTAAAACTTTGCAAGCGAGAAGACCACACAAGATTCCACCATTCCTCCACGGAGCCGGATATGCACAAAAACCTTTGAATGCGCATCATTGAAGATTTCCCTGTTCCTGCAGCTGCAGGAATCGGGATTTAGCACAGATATTGAGCTTCAGCAGGTGAACAAGCTAAAATTTTCACAAAACATCTTCTTACGGACAATTTCTTTTCTTTGACATGAAAAACAACACAATAGTGAGGTTATGTCAAAGATTGTCAAAAACCAGTTGTAAACTGTGTGAGCTTATTGTAGATGTGATTCTTTCATTGCACATTCAGTTTGTGCAAGCTTGAAAAATATTTTTATATCAAAGAAATGCAAAATTGCTTAATAATTACTCAACTGCAACCTATTTGAGTCAAATTACTTCTTGTTTATCAACTTTACGATTTTTAAGTTTTCCTTTTTAGTGGTGGATCAAATCGGTAGATTACAATAGATGTGAATATGAGGGATCGCATCTAAAATGAAGTTTCTTGGAAAATGTGAGAGAAGCCATGTCTTCTATGTGCGATCGATGAATCTGAGTCAAGTTTGTGAATTTTGTTCCACCCACAAAAAGTGCCTGTTCAGCCTAAAAGATTTTTACTTAAATCTGATTCCTAATAACCCTTCTACCCTGTGTGATAGTAGTTTTTCAGAAAAGTGATATTAATTGTGCACAATCGTATGAAATATTGCACAGCAAAATTACAGTTTTGGACCTGTTTTTAATTTTTGTTTCCTAAAACTAGGGGAAAAGGATTAGACTAGCAATTTTTTCAGGAAAGGTGTGATTTAAGACTAGCTACTAAAATATATAGCCATCAGTGAAAGTTATAAAGTAATACCGGAGAAATTCGAAGTGTCCGATGGTAGCGTATGTGCGAAACATCAAAGCCTCCCCCTATATGAAGAATTTTCTGATAGACGAAAGGAAAGATTGTTGTATGATATCGATGGTTTTTGCCTGAGTGTAAAACTCTGTAAATTGCATGTCAGACGAAAATAACACCACCCACGGTAATTTACAATTGTGAATTTATTTTACCTAAAACAGAGTTTCACAACAGTAGCTTCACCCAGATTTTACCCGAGAAAATCCACTTCAAATCTAAACTCAATACGTTTAGTGCAAATTTGATATTTCAATAGCAGCTACCAACAAAAGTCTGTTTCGCAATTGATGAAATTGAACATGTTGTCCATTTGAAATTACAATTAATTAAAAATTAAACGAGATAAGGTTCTAAAAAGGTGGTAACAGAGCGTTCCTGGTTTTGCGAAATGCTCAAACTCGTGACTTCGATTCTATACACTGACTGAGAGAAATCCGAAAAAGTTAAAATAACATTCCGGAAATGTTAATTTTACCCTGCATTATTAATCCGAAATCGGTGTAAATATTACCCTTTTTAGGTGTATTATGGGTTAAAGTTACCCTTCTTCCATGTTGATTTTACCCTTAAAAGGTGTAAAATTAACATTAAAAAATGTTGAAATATTTTTACACCCAAAAATTGTTAAAGTTATGACGAAAAAAAGTTAATCGCAGCCTCTTTTTTTCTCAGTGTACCTCAAAAGCGCTTTTGCATCATTAGGGGAATGTTGGCATGGTTCGCACAGAGTGAACATTCAAACAACTCAAATTTTCTCTTTGTTTGCAAAGAGCTAGTTCGTCATTTCTTAGCCATTAGATAATAGATCATTATTAAGCTCATGAAACGAGATGAGAAATGGTAGGTCAGCTCTTAGCAAACAAAGAGAAAATTCGCATCGTTTGAAGGTTCACTCTGTGCGAACCATGCCTACATTCCTCTAACTATAATTTTTTCGTTCGATTTATAAAGAGCAGTGTTCATGAGTTCAATAATTTCGCAAAATTTCTCCCACTGGGCAATTTCTTCTTAAGTTTACAGGTTCGTTCCGGTCCATAACCAATTGGATTTGGTTCAGGCTTGTCAGGAATTCCAAGACCTCTCCAATGAGGCCAAATATGATACCATTTGGTTAAAAAGCTTTTAAACCTTCGACCATGTAAAGCGGTTATGAATAAATTCAACGGTATTTTCGTAATGTAATGTTTCGTAATGTCCGCCTAAGAACTATCTAAAACATATCCAAAAATGAAAAAAAAAATCGCACGATGCGTTTTAGAACAGTCCCAAAAAACATGGTTTTGGAAAAAATGGAGAAGTGGGGGAAAAATTAAGGGCAAGTCAGTGCTCTCTCTCAGGGTCGATTCATGAGAGGGAGGTGATCAACTAAAAGTCCCAATTCTCTATCTCTAACCGTTTGGCTTCTAGATTATAATATACTGCTCTTTCTGTGGAGTTCGAGTAGAAATATGCCATACTTTAAAATTAGTCGTACACTTTTACGTTTATTTATAAAGTTTTTTTTAACGGTACAACTGATGAGGAACAGCTTCCTACTCACAAATTTTACCTTTTCGCAAAATGTTCAATCTTGGGTTACTGTAACAAATTTTGGCATATTTGCGAGCAAACATTAGAGTCATAAAAGAATGGAATGTAATATTTTTAATACAAACTGAATTCTTTTGTTGCTTGTTTTTAAGGAGTGTTTCTTGAAACCTTGTAGATAATTTATCGTCTTCGTTTTCTCAAAAATCATTTTTAATACATTTTAAAATGAATAAAAATATAGACATAGCTTTGGATAATATTTCGACTACCATGATTCTCATAGTTCTTTGCCCTTCCGAAATTCTTCCAAAGTCTTTTTCACATCATCTCGCTCGTCGAAGAGACATTTTTGTTCTTTTTTGCATTGTATAATTTCTAGAGTATGCAAAAACTAAAAATTCATGAAAATTTGAGGAAGAAAAGAAGTGGCCAAAATTGCAAGCTGTCCGAAATTTGGTACACTTCCCCTACGTTAATGTTTACCAATTTACAAAGCGTATTTGAAGTAATGTATATTATTATTTATTTATGTATTTTGATGTACCAGATTCTTTTTGCCATTTATTACATTATTGAGCTTACGCTTACAGTATCGTTAAAATAGCCTTTCAGATACCTTAATCTCTTGCACAGCCGTAACAGTCATGTTTTGTATTTCAGAACTCAAGATTCGAAGTCTCTTATCAATTTCATCATGAAATCCCTTAAAGCCGATTTATAAATAATTGGAAAGATCACTCAAAAGACTCAAAATTACTTAGGAGTATTGTTATTTAAATTCCACTAAACCAGTTTATAAACCTTCGCAAGAATCAGTACAGAATATCAGGGACCAAAACCAAAAACCAGACTGAACACTTACAAAGAAATATAGAAAAATATGAATTATAAAATTTTAAATAAAAGTCAAATACTTTACTATTTCTTCTTTAAAAAACAAAATGAAAAACCTACTTTTGAAATTGATGTGCTTTCTAAATTTAATATAAAGGTTTCAAGAACAGTACAATAGAAAAACTTTGAAAATAAGAGTGAAGCTTTACAAGAATATATTTTTAATGAGTGTACTTATACAACTCAAGTCGTGGTATAAACTTGGATTTATAATTGTCTTAAGACAAAAGTGTATATCTAAATTAAAACTTTGAAAAGTTTTAAAATATACATAAGATAAATAATTTATAAAGCTAGAAGACAATAGATGTAAATGTGAAGTATTATTACACTACGAATACATAAAAAAAAGTATTCACAATGAAAGAAAAAATACTAATATAATGTAAACTAAAACAACTCTTCTTCATTAATTCCTGGAAATACACCTTGAAGATTATAATTATAAATACCAACAGTGTATTCCCTGACTTTCTCACCTTAATTGATTAATCATAGTCACTAGCAAGTGGTGGAATGAGAAAAGACAGAAAGGTAGGAGATTTTCACAGCATGATTTGCCCCTTTTTCGCGTTCCTTTTCGTGCTCGCATTTTGCCTACCTCGAGGCACTTTTGCAAGCATTCACCCACCACCTTTAGGATGCACTCAGAAAAATAAAATTTATTTTTATTGCGTGTGTAGGTAGGAAGGTATTACGAGAAGAAGACATCAAAAATTAGATATGATTGCTAATAAATTTCCCTGTAACACCGGAAAGATGAAGATATCTTGTTTTCTGGAGCCTCCTATTAGCATTTTGGGCGAAAATATATAATCTCACATCTCATGCAAGATGGATTATCCATTATTTAAATAACACATTTCTTATCAGTCAAAATTGTGAGGGCGCGCGTATTTTGTGTATATTTATGAGAAGACATATAAATCTTCATGTTTGCGTGTAAGAACTCTTAACCTACCCGGTAGTCAACTGTTGTTGTTTTTTTTCCTTCCTTTTTTTCCAAACTTTTGGGTCACAAACTGTTGCAATTTGAGAATATATGACAAACTACCTCTCATGAAAATTGTCCCAATACTCCTCTCTAAATCATTATTATCTACCTAGGATATTTTTTTTCCTAATCGTGACAAAATTCAGCTTTTCTTATGCTATTTTTCTTTTCCGATTGACACAGGAAATTGCCACAAAATCCTAAATTTGTGACCTAAATGAGTAAACGTAATCGTGTTTCCGCAGTTTTCTATCGATTTAACAGGGATTTTATATATTTTGTGTCTCTTCCCCTGAAATTGCGTGTTCTACATAAATTCACTCTGATCTTTTCACCAACTCTCAGCATATTTCTCACTCTCTCTCCTCAGGGTTCTTATTTTGCCAATTCCCCCTCATCTGATTTCTTGGTGGTATTTCAATAGGAATACTAGCTTTTCACCACCTGATATTTTTCCTTTTAAGAATCGCAACTAATCCGATCTTCTGAGAAAATTTTTAATAATAACTGCATAAAGAAATTTCAAAGAAAATAACAAATATGAAAAATAGATTGAGAACTTGCAATCTTTTCGCATATTTTTACACAGAAAAAAAAATATTTTGTAAAAATATTCGTAAATGTTTGTGAATTCCTATATGGAAGTTACGAAATGCTCGTAAATCGTATAACCCACAAACAAGTTCGTAAAATGTTGTACTTTTTTCATGAACATCGTTCGTAGCATGATCACTTGACAAGCATTTTTTGTACTTTTACAAACATTTGTTCGTAAAAGTGTTATCGTTATCGTCAAGTGATCATGTTACGAACAATGTTTGTGAAAAAAGTACAAACTTTTACGAACTTGTTTGTGGGTTATACGATTCACGAGCATTTCGTAACTCCCTCATAAGGATTCACAAACATTTACGAACATTTTTACAAAATATTTTTTTCTGTGTAATGTAATTTAGCTCCACAATTTTTTTTTAATCTGCAAAAAACTCGTATACTAATCTAGCCCATAGCTCAAAATAGCGCCATCCCTACCTATTTACAGTAAATAATATTAATTAAACTTGCAAAATGAGGTGGGAGAAAATAACAAAGATTTCAGATATAAATTGTAAATATTATAATTTAGTAGAAATATGAAAAAAAACTACAAATATTTGTAAATAATTTGGATTCGTTATCAATTTTTCGTGCATAATATTGAAAAAATAGAAAATAAAATTAAAAACAAATTTGGTCAACCAATTTACTAAAAGCCAATTTACGAATTTATTAGAAGTTATCTGAGCGAACATATCGTCTTCAATACGGAATTAACTTTGAATCAACCAAACCTTAATAAGTTTTTTTTTATCAGTGGAAAACGACTCTAGAAAGCGTATCTTTCAACCGATTTGTGAAACTTTGGAATCGTTGGAAAGGTCTTAGAATTGCTTACAAGTATAAATCGATTAAAACCGACAAGGAACCTATTCAATATGCAATTCTGTTACATCTAAGTTTGGGAAAATTCTAAGGTGATCTATATGAATCACTTTATATCGATAAATATGAAAATATAAAAAAAAATGAAAAACATTAGCGGAAACCTCGAGTACTTTTCCCAATAAGTTAATTAGTTAAACAAATTTATTAATCCAGAAAAAATAATAAAAAACCACTTTTGATATTGGGTACGATAGGCTAAGGGCCCATTTATAGCTATGTAATACAATTTTGAACTTGGAATACAACGTAGAAATTGTATTACATCGTAGAAGTTGGAATACATCGTAGAAATTGTATTACATCTTTGAAGTTGGAATATCATCATCATCATCAATCATCATCATCATTTCAACCACTTATCACTATTGGGGGGCGGGGAAGTTGGAATCCAACGTAGAAATTGTAATACAATTTTGAAGTTGGAATACAACGTAGAAATTGTATTACAATTTTGAACTTGGAATACAACGTAGAAATTGTATTACATCTTTGAAGTTGGAATATCATCATCATCATTAATCATCATCATCGTTTCCTACCGCTTATCACTATTGGGGTGGCGGGGAAGTTGGAATACAACGTAGAAATTGTATTACAATTTTGAACTTGGAATACAACGTAGAAATTGTATTACAATTTTGAACTTGGAATACAACGTAGAAATTGTATTACAATTTTGAACTTGGAATACAACGTAGAAATTGTATTACAATTTTGAACTTGGAATACAACGTAGAAATTGTATTACAATTTTGAACTTGGAATACAACGTAGAAATTGTATTACAATTTTGAACTTGGAATACAACGTAGAAATTGTATTACATCGTAGAAGTTGGAATACAACTTTCATAATATCATGTCAGTGGATTCCCTATCTCCTCTCTAGGAAATCCCAGATCCTCTGGGATTTTCTTGCATATTATGCCCAAGACTCTTCAGATACCTTCCGTGGTCAGAGGATTTCTGGAGCTTCCTCCAAGAAATCCTAGATCTTTTGGGATTTTCTTGCATATTATGCCCAAGACTCTTCAGATACCTTCCGTGGTCAGAGGATTTCTGGAGCTTCCTCCAAGAAATCCCAGATCTTTTGGGATTTTCTTGCATATTATGCCCAAGACTCTTCAGATACCTTCCGTGGTCAGAGGATTTCTGGAGCTTCCTCCAAGAAATCCCAGATCTTTTGGGATTTTCTTGCATATTATGCCCAAGACTCTTCAGATACCTTCCGTGGTCAGAGGAGTCCTGGAGCTTTCTCCAGGAAATCCCAGATCTTTTGGGATTTTCTTGCATATTATGCCCAAGACTCTTCAGATACCTTCCGTGGTCAGAGGATTTCTGGAGCTTCCTCCAAGAAATCCCAGATCTTTTGGGATTTTCTTGCATATTATGCCCAAGACTCTTCAGATACCTTCCGTGGTCAGAGGATTTCTGGAGCTTCCTCCAAGAAATCCCAGATCTTTTGGGATTTTCTTGCATATTATGCCCAAGACTCTTCAGATACCTTCCGTGGTCAGAGGATTTCTGGAGCTTCCTCCAAGAAATCCTAGATCTTTTGGGATTTTCTTGCATATTATGCCCAAGACTCTTCAGATACCTTCCGTGGTCAGAGGATTTCTGGAGCTTCCTCCAAGAAATCCTAGATCTTTTGGGATTTTCTTGCATATTATGCCCAAGACTCTTCAGATACCTTCCGTGGTCAGAGGATTTCTGGAGCTTCCTCCAAGAAATCCTAGATCTTTTGGGATTTTCTTGCATATTATGCCCAAGACTCTTCAGATACCTTCCGTGGTCAGAGGATTTCTGGAGCTTCCTCCAAGAAATCCCAGATCTTTTGGGATTTTCTTGCATATTATGCCCAAGACTCTTCAGATACCTTCCGTGGTCAGAGGATTTCTGGAGCTTCCTCCAAGTAATCCCAGATCTTTTGGGATTTTCTTGCATATTATGCCCAAGACTCTTCAGATACCTTCCGTGGTCAGAGGATTTCTGGAGCTTCCTCCAAGAAATCCTAGATCTTTTGGGATTTTCTTGCATATTATGCCCAAGACTCTTCAGATACCTTCCGTGGTCAGAGGATTTCTGGAGCTTCCTCCAAGAAATCCTAGATCTTTTGGGATTTTCTTGCATATTATGCCCAAGACTCTTCAGATACCTTCCGTGGTCAGAGGATTTCTGGAGCTTCCTCCAAGAAATCCCAGATCTTTTGGGATTTTCTTGCATATTATCCCCAAGACTCTTCAGATACCTTCCGTGGTCAGAGGATTTCTGGAGCTTCCTCCAAGAAATCCCAGATCTTTTGGGATTTTCTTGCATATTATGCCCAAGACTCTTCAGATACCTTCCGTGGTCAGAGGATTTCTGGAGCTTCCTCCAAGAAATCCCAGATCTTTTGGGATTTTCTTGCATATTATGCCCAAGACTCTTCAGATACCTTCTGTGGTCAGAGGATTCCTGGAGCTTTCTCCAGGAAATCCCAGATCTTTTGGGATTTTCTTGCATATTATCCCCAAGACTCTTCAGATACCTTCCGTGGTCAGAGGATTTCTGGAGCTTCCTCCAAGAAATCCCAGATCTTTTGGGATTTTCTTGCATATTATGCCCAAGACTCTTCAGATACCTTCTGTGGTCAGAGGATTCCTGGAGCTTTCTCCAAGAAATCCCAGATCTTTTGGGATTTTCTTGCATATTATGCCCAAGACTCTTCAGATACCTTCCGTGGTCAGAGGATTTCTGGAGCTTTCTCCAGGAAATCCCAGATCTTTTGGGATTTTCTTGCATATTATGCCCAAGACTCTTCAGATACCTTCCGTGGTCAGAGGATTTCTGGAGCTTCCTCCAAGAAATCCTAGATCTTTTGGGATTTTCTTGCATATTATGCCCAAGACTCTTCAGATACCTTCCGTGGTCAGAGGATTTCTGGAGCTTCCTCCAAGAAATCCCAGATCTTTTGGGATTTTCTTGCATATTATGCCCAAGACTCTTCAGATACCTTCCGTGGTCAGAGGATTTCTGGAGCTTCCTCCAAGAAATCCTAGATCTTTTGGGATTTTCTTGCATATTATGCCCAAGACTCTTCAGATACCTTCCGTGGTCAGAGGATTTCTGGAGCTTCCTCCAAGAAATCCTAGATCTTTTGGGATTTTCTTGCATATTATGCCCAAGACTCTTCAGATACCTTCCGTGGTCAGAGGATTTCTGGAGCTTCCTCCAAGAAATCCCAGATCTTTTGGGATTTTCTTGCATATTATGCCCAAGACTCTTCAGATACCTTCCGTGGTCAGAGGAGTCCTGGAGCTTTCTCCAGGAAATCCCAGATCTTTTGGGATTTTCTTGCATATTATGCCCAAGACTCTTCAGATACCTTCTGTGGTCAGAGGATTCCTGGAGCTTTCTCCAAGAAATCCCAGATCTTTTGGGATTTTCTTGCATATTATGCCCAAGACTCTTCAGATACCTTCCGTGGTCAGAGGATTTCTGGAGCTTCCTCCAAGAAATCCCAGATCTTTTGGGATTTTCTTGCATATTATGCCCAAGACTCTTCAGATACCTTCCGTGGTCAGAGGAGTCCTGGAGCTTTCTCCAGGAAATCCCAGATCTTTTGGGATTTTCTTGCATATTATGCCCAAGACTCTTCAGATACCTTCCGTGGTCAGAGGATTTCTGGAGCTTCCTCCAAGAAATCCCAGATCTTTTGGGATTTTCTTGCATATTATGCCCAAGACTCTTCAGATACCTTCCGTGGTCAGAGGATTTCTGGAGCTTCCTCCAAGAAATCCCAGATCTTTTGGGATTTTCTTGCATATTATGCCCAAGACTCTTCAGATACCTTCTGTGGTCAGAGGATTCCTGGAGCTTTCTCCAGGAAATCCCAGATCTTTTGGGATTTTCTTGCATATTATCCCCAAGACTCTTCAGATACCTTCCGTGGTCAGAGGATTTCTGGAGCTTCCTCCAAGAAATCCCAGATCTTTTGGGATTTTCTTGCATATTATGCCCAAGACTCTTCAGATACCTTCTGTGGTCAGAGGATTCCTGGAGCTTTCTCCAAGAAATCCCAGATCTTTTGGGATTTTCTTGCATATTATGCCCAAGACTCTTCAGATACCTTCCGTGGTCAGAGGATTTCTGGAGCTTTCTCCAGGAAATCCCAGATCTTTTGGGATTTTCTTGCATATTATGCCCAAGACTCTTCAGATACCTTCCGTGGTCAGAGGATTTCTGGAGCTTCCTCCAAGAAATCCCAGATCTTTTGGGATTTTCTTGCATATTATGCCCAAGACTCTTCGGATACCTTCCGTGGTCAGAGGATTCCTGGAGCTTCCTCCAAGAAATCCCAGATCTCTTGTGATTTTCTTGCATATTATGCCCAAGACTCTTCAGATACCTTCTGTGGTCAGAGGATTCCTGGAGCTTTCTCCAGGAAATCCCAGATCTTTTGGGATTTTCTTGCATATCATGCCCAAGACTCTTCAGATACCTTCTGTGGTCAGAGGATTCCTGGAGCTTTCTCCAGGAAATCCCAGATCTTTTGGGATTTTCTTGCATATTATGCCCAAGACTCTTCAGATACCTTCTGTGGTCAGAGGATTCCTGGAGCTTCCTCCAGGAAATCCCAGATCTTTTGGGATTTTCTTGCATATTATGCCCAAGACTCTTCAGATACCTTCTGTGGTCAGAGGATTCCTGGAGCTTCCTCCAGGAAATACCAGATCTTTTGGGATTTTCTTGCATATTATGCCCGAGACTCTTCAGATCCCTTCTGTGGTCAGAGGATTCCTGGAGTTTCCTCCAGCAAATCCCAGATCTTCTGAGATTTTCTTGCATATTATGCCCAAGACTCTTCAGATACCTTCCGTGGTCAGAGGATTCCTGGAGCTTCCTACAGAAATCCCAGATCTTTTGGGATTGCTTTTCTCTTCCAATTTTCCTCATTTCCAAGTGAAATTTTGCACATCTCAAGCTTGAAGGAGGCTCTAAACAGATGTAAAGTTTAAGGTCCCTATCTCTCATAGTTTCCGAGATAATCGACTTTAAAGATTTTCTGACACTTGTATGCATTTCTCGCCCAATTTTCCTCATTTCCAAGTGAAATTTTGCACATCTCAAGCTTGAAAGAGGTTCTAAACAGATGTGAAGTTTGAGGTCCCTATCTCTTATAGTTTCCGAGATAATCGACTTTAAATATTTCCAGACACTTGCATGCATTTCTCGCCCAATTCTCCTCATTTCCAAGTGAAATTTTGCACATCTCAAGCCTGAAGGAGGCTCTAAACAGATGTAAAGTTTGAGGTCCCTATCTCTCATAGTTTCCGGGATAATCGACTTTAAAGATTTTCTGACACTTGTATGCATTTCTCTTCCAATTTTCCTCATTTCCAAGTGAAATTTTGCACATCTCAAGCTTGAAAGAGGTTCTAAACAGATGTGAAGTTTGAGGTCCCTATCTCTTATAGTTTCCGAGATAATCGACTTTAAAGATTTCCAGACACTTGCATGCATTTCTCTTCCAATTTTCCTCATTTCCAAGTGAAATTTTGCACATCTCAAGCTTGAAGGAGGCTCTAAACAGATGTAAAGTTTGAGGTCCCTATCTCTCATAGTTTCCGAGATAATCGACTTTAAAGATTTTCTGACATTTGTATGCATTTCTCGCCCAATTTTCCTCATTTCCAAGTGAAATTTTGCACATCTCAAGCCTGAAGGAGGCTCTAAACAGATGTAAAGTTTGAGGTCCCTATCTCTCATAGTTTCCAAAATAATCGACTTTAAAGATTTTCTGACACTTGTATGCATTTCTCTTCCAATTTTCCTCATTTCCAAGTGAAATTTTGCACATCTCAAGCTTGAAAGAGGTTCTAAACAGATGTGAAGTTTGAGGTCCCTATCTCTCATAGTTTCCGAGATAATCGACTTTAAAGATTTTCTGACACTTGTATGCATTTCTCGCCCAATTTTCCTCATTTCCAAGTGAAATTTTGCACATCTCAAGCTTGAAGGAGGCTCTAAACAGATGTAAAGTTTGAGGTCCCTATCTCTCATAGTTTCCGAGATAATCGACTTTAAAGATTTTCTGACATTTGTATGCATTTCTCGCCCAATTTTCCTCATTTCCAAGTGAAATTTTGCACATCTCAAGCCTGAAGGAGGCTCTAAACAGATGTAAAGTTTGAGGTCCCTATCTCTCATAGTTTCCAAAATAATCGACTTTAAAGATATTTAAGTGAAATTTCACTTGGAAATGGGGAAAATTGGGCGAGAAATGCATACAAGTGTCAGAAAATCTTTAAAGTCGATTATCTCGGAAACTATGAGAGATAGGGACCTCAAACTTTACATCTGTTTAGAGCCTCCTTCAAGCTTGAGATGTGCAAAATTTGACTTGGAAATGAGGAAAATTGGGCGAGAGATGCATGCAAGTGTCAGAAAATCTTTAAAGTCGATTATCTCGGAAACTATGAGAGATAGGGACCTCAAACTTTACATCTGTTTAGAGCCTCCTTCAAGCTTGAGATGTGCAAAATTTCACTTGGAAATGAGGAAAATAGGGCGAGACATGCATACAAGTGTCAGAAAATCTTTAAAGTCGATTATCTCGGAAACTATGAGAGATAGGGACCTTAAACTTTACATCTGTTTAGAGCCTCCTTCAGGCTTGAGATGTGCAAAATTTCACTTAGAAATGAGGAGAATTGGGCGAGAAATGCATGCAAGTGTCTGGAAATCTTTAAAGTCGATTATCTCGGAAACTATAAGAGATAGGGACCTCAAACTTCACATCTGTTTAGAACCTCTTTCAAGCTTGAGATGTGCAAAATTTCATTTGGAAATGAGGAAAATTGGAAGAGAAATGCATGCAAGTGTCAGAAAATCTTTAAAGTCGATTATCCCGGAAACTATGAGAGATAGGGACCTCAAACTTTACATCTATTTAGAGCCTCCTTCAAGCTTGAGATGTGCAAAATTTCACTTGGAAATGAGGAAAATTGGGCGAGAAATGCATACAAGTGTCAGAAAATCTTTAAAGTCGATTATCTCGGAAACTATGAGAGATAGGGACCTTAAACTTTACATCTGTTTAGAGCCTCCTTCAGGCTTGAGATGTGCAAAATTTCACTTGGAAATGAGGAGAATTGGGCGAGAAATGCATGCAAGTGTCTGGAAATCTTTAAAGTCGATTATCTCGGAAACTATAAGAGATAGGGACCTCAAACTTCACATCTGTTTAGAACCTCTTTCAAGCTTGAGATGTGCAAAATTTCACTTGGAAATGAGGAAAATTGGAAGAGAAATGCATACAAGTGTCAGAAAATCTTTAAAGTCGATTATCCCGGAAACTATGAGAGATAGGGACCTCAAAATTTACATCTATTTAGAGCCTCCTTCAAGCTTGAGATGTGCAAAATTTCACTTGGAAATGAGGAAAATTGGGCGAGAAATGCATACAAGTGTCAGAAAATCTTTAAAGTCGATTATCTCGGAAACTATGAGAGATAGGGACCTTAAACTTTACATCTGTTTAGAGCCTCCTTCAGGCTTGAGATGTGCAAAATTTCACTTGGAAATGAGGAAAATTGGAAGAGAAATGCATGCAAGTGTCTGGAAATCTTTAAAGTCGATTATCTCGGAAACTATAAGATATAGGGACCTCAAACTTCACATCTGTTTAGAACCTCTTTCAAGCTTGAGATGTGCAAAATTTCACTTGGAAATGAGGAAAATTGGAAGAGAAATGCATACAAGTGTCAGAAAATCTTTAAAGTCGATTATCCCGGAAACTATGAGAGATAGGGACCTCAAACTTTACATCTATTTAGAGCCTCCTTCAAGCTTGAGATGTGCAAAATTTCACTTGGAAATGAGGAAAATTGGGCGAGAAATGCATACAAGTGTCAGAAAATCTTTAAAGTCCCGGAAACGATTATCTCAAGCTTGAGATGTGAAACTTGGAAATATTGAGAAATGCATACAAGTGTCAGGGATTACGGAAACTCAAACTTTACATCTGTTTAGAGCCTCCTTCAGGCTTGAGATGTGCAAAATTTCACTTGGAAATGAGGAGAATTGGGCGAGAAATGCATGCAAGTGTCTGGAAATATTTAAAGTCGATTATCTCGGAAACTATAAGAGATAGGGACCTCAAAATTTACATCTGTTTAGAGCCTCCTTCAGGCTTGAGATGTGCAAAATTTCACTTGGAAATGAGGAGAATTGGGCGAGAAATGCATGCAAGTGTCTGGAAATCTTTAAAGTCGATTATCTCGGAAACTATGAGAGATAGGGACCTTAAACTTTACATCTGTTTAGAGCCTCCTTCAGGCTTGAGATGTGCAAAATTTCACTTGGAAATGAGGAGAATTGGGCGAGAAATGCATGCAAGTGTCTGGAAATATTTAAAGTCGATTATCTCGGAAACTATAAGAGATAGGGACCTCAAACTTCACATCTGTTTAGAACCTCTTTCAAGCTTGAGATGTGCAAAATTTCACTTGGAAATGAGGAAAATTGGAAGAGAAATGCATACAAGTGTCAGAAAATCTTTAAAGTCGATTATCCCGGAAACTATGAGAGATAGGGACCTCAAACTTTACATCTATTTAGAGCCTCCTTCAAGCTTGAGATGTGCAAAATTTCACTTGGAAATGAGGAAAATTGGGCGAGAAATGCATACAAGTGTCAGAAAATCTTTAAAGTCGATTATCTCGGAAACTATGAGAGATAGGGACCTCAAACTTTACATCTGTTTAGAGCCTCCTTCAGGCTTGAGATGTGCAAAATTTCACTTGGAAATGAGGAGAATTGGGCGAGAAATGCATGCAAGTGTCTGGAAATATTTAAAGTCGATTATCTCGGAAACTATAAGAGATAGGGACCTCAAACTTTACATCTGTTTAGAGCCTCCTTCAGGCTTGAGATGTGCAAAATTTCACTTGGAAATGAGGAAAATAGGGCGAGACATGCATACAAGTGTCAGAAAATCTTTAAAGTCGATTATCTCGGAAACTATGAGAGATAGGGACCTTAAACTTTACATCTGTTTAGAGCCTCCTTCAGGCTTGAGATGTGCAAAATTTCACTTGGAAATGAGGAGAATTGGGCGAGAAATGCATGCAAGTGTCTGGAAATCTTTAAAGTCGATTATCTCGGAAACTATAAGAGATAGGGACCTCAAACTTCACATCTGTTTAGAACCTCTTTCAAGCTTGAGATGTGCAAAATTTCACTTGGAAATGAGGAAAATTGGGCGAGAAATGCATACAAGTGTCAGAAAATCTTTAAAGTCGATTATCTCGGAAACTATGAGAGATAGGGACCTTAAACTTTACATCTGTTTAGAGCCTCCTTCAGGCTTGAGATGTGCAAAATTTCACTTGGAAATGAGGAAAATAGGGCGAGACATGCATACAAGTGTCAGAAAATCTTTAAAGTCGATTATCCCGGAAACTATGAGAGATAGGGACCTCAAACTTTACATCTGTTTAGAGCCTCCTTCAGGCTTGAGATGTGCAAAATTTCACTTGGAAATGAGGAGAATTGGGCGAGAAATGCATGCAAGTGTCTGGAAATATTTAAAGTCGATTATCTCGGAAACTATAAGAGATAGGGACCTCAAACTTCACATCTGTTTAGAACCTCTTTCAAGCTTGAGATGTGCAAAATTTCACTTGGAAATGAGGAAAATTGGGCGAGAAATGCATACAAGTGTCAGAAAATCTTTAAAGTCGATTATCTCGGAAACTATGAGAGATAGGGACCTTAAACTTTACATCTGTTTAGAGCCTCCTTCAAGCTTGAGATGTGCAAAATTTCACTTGGAAATGAGGAAAATAGGGCGAGACATGCATACAAGTGTCAGAAAATCTTTAAAGTCGATTATCCCGGAAACTATGAGAGATAGGGACCTCAAACTTTACATCTGTTTAGAGCCTCCTTCAGGCTTGAGATGTGCAAAATTTCACTTGGAAATGAGGAGAATTGGGCGAGAAATGCATGCAAGTGTCTGGAAATATTTAAAGTCGATTATCTCGGAAACTATAAGAGATAGGGACCTCAAACTTCACATCTGTTTAGAACCTCTTTCAAGCTTGAGATGTGCAAAATTTCACTTGGAAATGAGGAAAATTGGGCGAGAAATGCATACAAGTGTCAGAAAATCTTTAAAGTCGATTATCTCGGAAACTATGAGAGATAGGGACCTTAAACTTTACATCTGTTTAGAGCCTCCTTCAAGCTTGAGATGTGCAAAATTTCACTTGGAAATGAGGAAAATTGGAAGAGAAAAGCAATCCCAAAAGATCTGGGATTTCTGTAGGAAGCTCCAGGAATCCTCTGACCACGGAAGGTATCTGAAGAGTCTTGGGCATAATATGCAAGAAAATCTCAGAAGATCTGGGATTTGCTGGAGGAAACTCCAGGAATCCTCTGACCACAGAAGGGATCTGAAGAGTCTCGGGCATAATATGCAAGAAAATCCCAAAAGATCTGGTATTTCCTGGAGGAAGCTCCAGGAATCCTCTGACCACAGAAGGTATCTGAAGAGTCTTGGGCATAATATGCAAGAAAATCCCAAAAGATCTGGGATTTCCTGGAGGAAGCTCCAGGAATCCTCTGACCACAGAAGGTATCTGAAGAGTCTTGGGCATAATATGCAAGAAAATCCCAAAAGATCTGGGATTTCTTGGAGGAAGCTCCAGAAATCCTCTGACCACGGAAGGTATCTGAAGAGTCTTGGGCATAATATGCAAGAAAATCCCAAAAGATCTGGGATTTCTTGGAGGAAGCTCCAGAAATCCTCTGACCACGGAAGGTATCTGAAGAGTCTTGGGCATAATATGCAAGAAAATCCCAAAAGATCTGGGATTTCTTGGAGGAAGCTCCAGAAATCCTCTGACCACGGAAGGTATCTGAAGAGTCTTGGGCATAATATGCAAGAAAATCCCAAAAGATCTGGGATTTCTTGGAGGAAGCTCCAGAAATCCTCTGACCACGGAAGGTATCTGAAGAGTCTTGGGCATAATATGCAAGAAAATCCCAAAAGATCTGGGATTTCCTGGAGAAAGCTCCAGGAATCCTCTGACCACAGAAGGTATCTGAAGAGTCTTGGGCATAATATGCAAGAAAATCCCAAAAGATCTGGGATTTCTTGGAGGAAGCTCCAGAAATCCTCTGACCACGGAAGGTATCTGAAGAGTCTTGGGCATAATATGCAAGAAAATCCCAAAAGATCTGGGATTTCTTGGAGGAAGCTCCAGAAATCCTCTGACCACGGAAGGTATCTGAAGAGTCTTGGGCATAATATGCAAGAAAATCCCAAAAGATCTGGGATTTCCTGGAGAAAGCTCCAGGACTCCTCTGACCACGGAAGGTATCTGAAGAGTCTTGGGCATAATATGCAAGAAAATCCCAAAAGATCTGGGATTTCCTGGAGAAAGCTCCAGGACTCCTCTGACCACGGAAGGTATCTGAAGAGTCTTGGGCATAATATGCAAGAAAATCCCAAAAGATCTGGGATTTCTTGGAGGAAGCTCCAGAAATCCTCTGACCACGGAAGGTATCTGAAGAGTCTTGGGCATAATATGCAAGAAAATCCCAAAAGATCTGGGATTTCTTGGAGGAAGCTCCAGAAATCCTCTGACCACGGAAGGTATCTGAAGAGTCTTGGGCATAATATGCAAGAAAATCCCAAAAGATCTGGGATTTCTTGGAGGAAGCTCCAGAAATCCTCTGACCACGGAAGGTATCTGAAGAGTCTTGGGCATAATATGCAAGAAAATCCCAAAAGATCTGGGATTTCTTGGAGGAAGCTCCAGAAATCCTCTGACCACGGAAGGTATCTGAAGAGTCTTGGGCATAATATGCAAGAAAATCCCAAAAGATCTGGGATTTCCTGGAGAAAGCTCCAGGACTCCTCTGACCACGGAAGGTATCTGAAGAGTCTTGGGCATAATATGCAAGAAAATCCCAAAAGATCTGGGATTTCTTGGAGGAAGCTCCAGAAATCCTCTGACCACGGAAGGTATCTGAAGAGTCTTGGGCATAATATGCAAGAAAATCCCAAAAGATCTAGGATTTCTTGGAGGAAGCTCCAGAAATCCTCTGACCACGGAAGGTATCTGAAGAGTCTTGGGCATAATATGCAAGAAAATCCCAAAAGATCTGGGATTTCTTGGAGGAAGCTCCAGAAATCCTCAGACCACGGAAGGTATCTGAAGAGTCTTGGGCATAATATGCAAGAAAATCCCAAAAGATCTGGGATTTCTTGGAGGAAGCTCCAGAAATCCTCTGACCACGGAAGGTATCTGAAGAGTCTTGGGCATAATATGCAAGAAAATCCCAAAAGATCTGGGATTTCTTGGAGGAAGCTCCAGAAATCCTCTGACCACGGAAGGTATCTGAAGAGTCTTGGGCATAATATGCAAGAAAATCCCAAAAGATCTGGGATTTCTTGGAGGAAGCTCCAGAAATCCTCTGACCACGGAAGGTATCTGAAGAGTCTTGGGCATAATATGCAAGAAAATCCCAAAAGATCTGGGATTTCTTGGAGGAAGCTCCAGAAATCCTCTGACCACGGAAGGTATCTGAAGAGTCTTGGGCATAATATGCAAGAAAATCCCAAAAGATCTGGGATTTCCTGGAGAAAGCTCCAGGACTCCTCTGACCACGGAAGGTATCTGAAGAGTCTTGGGCATAATATGCAAGAAAATCCCAAAAGATCTGGGATTTCTTGGAGGAAGCTCCAGAAATCCTCTGACCACGGAAGGTATCTGAAGAGTCTTGGGCATAATATGCAAGAAAATCCCAAAAGATCTAGGATTTCTTGGAGGAAGCTCCAGAAATCCTCTGACCACGGAAGGTATCTGAAGAGTCTTGGGCATAATATGCAAGAAAATCCCAAAAGATCTGGGATTTCTTGGAGGAAGCTCCAGAAATCCTCTGACCACGGAAGGTATCTGAAGAGTCTTGGGCATAATATGCAAGAAAATCCCAAAAGATCTGGGATTTCTTGGAGGAAGCTCCAGAAATCCTCTGACCACGGAAGGTATCTGAAGAGTCTTGGGCATAATATGCAAGAAAATCCCAAAATATCTAGGATTTCTTGGAGGAAGCTCCAGAAATCCTCTGACCACGGAAGGTATCTGAAGAGTCTTGGGCATAATATGCAAGAAAATCCCAAAAGATCTGGGATTTCCTGGAGAAAGCTCCAGGACTCCTCTGACCACGGAAGGTATCTGAAGAGTCTTGGGCATAATATGCAAGAAAATCCCAAAAGATCTGGGATTTCTTGGAGGAAGCTCCAGAAATCCTCTGACCACGGAAGGTATCTGAAGAGTCTTGGGCATAATATGCAAGAAAATCCCAAAAGATCTAGGATTTCTTGGAGGAAGCTCCAGAAATCCTCTGACCACGGAAGGTATCTGAAGAGTCTTGGGCATAATATGCAAGAAAATCCCAAAATATCTAGGATTTCTTGGAGGAAGCTCCAGAAATCCTCTGACCACGGAAGGTATCTGAAGAGTCTTGGGCATAATATGCAAGAAAATCCCAAAAGATCTGGGATTTCTTGGAGGAAGCTCCAGAAATCCTCTGACCACGGAAGGTATCTGAAGAGTCTTGGGCATAATATGCAAGAAAATCCCAAAAGATCTGGGATTTCTTGGAGGAAGCTCCAGAAATCCTCTGACCACGGAAGGTATCTGAAGAGTCTTGGGCATAATATGCAAGAAAATCCCAAAAGATCTGGGATTTCTTGGAGGAAGCTCCAGAAATCCTCTGACCACGGAAGGTATCTGAAGAGTCTTGGGCATAATATGCAAGAAAATCCCAAAAGATCTGGGATTTCTTGGAGGAAGCTCCAGAAATCCTCTGACCACGGAAGGTATCTGAAGAGTCTTGGGCATAATATGCAAGAAAATCCCAAAAGATCTGGGATTTCCTGGAGAAAGCTCCAGGACTCCTCTGACCACGGAAGGTATCTGAAGAGTCTTGGGCATAATATGCAAGAAAATCCCAAAAGATCTGGGATTTCTTGGAGGAAGCTCCAGAAATCCTCTGACCACGGAAGGTATCTGAAGAGTCTTGGGCATAATATGCAAGAAAATCCCAAAAGATCTAGGATTTCTTGGAGGAAGCTCCAGAAATCCTCTGACCACGGAAGGTATCTGAAGAGTCTTGGGCATAATATGCAAGAAAATCCCAAAAGATCTGGGATTTCTTGGAGGAAGCTCCAGAAATCCTCTGACCACGGAAGGTATCTGAAGAGTCTTGGGCATAATATGCAAGAAAATCCCAAAAGATCTGGGATTTCCTGGAGAAAGCTCCAGGACTCCTCTGACCACGGAAGGTATCTGAAGAGTCTTGGGGATAATATGCAAGAAAATCCCAAAAGATCTGGGATTTCCTGGAGAAAGCTCCAGGAATCCTCTGACCACAGAAGGTATCTGAAGAGTCTTGGGCATAATATGCAAGAAAATCCCAAAAGATCTGGGATTTCTTGGAGGAAGCTCCAGAAATCCTCTGACCACGGAAGGTATCTGAAGAGTCTTGGGCATAATATGCAAGAAAATCCCAAAAGATCTGGGATTTCCTGGAGAAAGCTCCAGGACTCCTCTGACCACGGAAGGTATCTGAAGAGTCTTGGGCATAATATGCAAGAAAATCCCAAAAGATCTGGGATTTCTTGGAGGAAGCTCCAGAAATCCTCTGACCACGGAAGGTATCTGAAGAGTCTTGGGCATAATATGCAAGAAAATCCCAAAAGATCTGGGATTTCTTGGAGGAAGCTCCAGAAATCCTCTGACCACGGAAGGTATCTGAAGAGTCTTGGGCATAATATGCAAGAAAATCCCAAAAGATCTGGGATTTCTTGGAGGAAGCTCCAGAAATCCTCTGACCACGGAAGGTATCTGAAGAGTCTTGGGCATAATATGCAAGAAAATCCCAAAAGATCTGGGATTTCTTGGAGGAAGCTCCAGAAATCCTCTGACCACGGAAGGTATCTGAAGAGTCTTGGGCATAATATGCAAGAAAATCCCAAAAGATCTGGGATTTCCTGGAGAAAGCTCCAGGACTCCTCTGACCACGGAAGGTATCTGAAGAGTCTTGGGCATAATATGCAAGAAAATCCCAAAAGATCTGGGATTTCCTGGAGAAAGCTCCAGGACTCCTCTGACCACGGAAGGTATCTGAAGAGTCTTGGGCATAATATGCAAGAAAATCCCAAAAGATCTGGGATTTCTTGGAGGAAGCTCCAGAAATCCTCTGACCACGGAAGGTATCTGAAGAGTCTTGGGCATAATATGCAAGAAAATCCCAAAAGATCTGGGATTTCTTGGAGGAAGCTCCAGAAATCCTCTGACCACGGAAGGTATCTGAAGAGTCTTGGGCATAATATGCAAGAAAATCCCAAAAGATCTGGGATTTCTTGGAGGAAGCTCCAGAAATCCTCTGACCACGGAAGGTATCTGAAGAGTCTTGGGCATAATATGCAAGAAAATCCCAAAAGATCTGGGATTTCTTGGAGGAAGCTCCAGAAATCCTCTGACCACGGAAGGTATCTGAAGAGTCTTGGGCATAATATGCAAGAAAATCCCAAAAGATCTGGGATTTCCTGGAGAAAGCTCCAGGAATCCTCTGACCACAGAAGGTATCTGAAGAGTCTTGGGCATAATATGCAAGAAAATCCCAAAAGATCTGGGATTTCTTGGAGGAAGCTCCAGAAATCCTCTGACCACGGAAGGTATCTGAAGAGTCTTGGGCATAATATGCAAGAAAATCCCAAAAGATCTGGGATTTCTTGGAGGAAGCTCCAGAAATCCTCTGACCACGGAAGGTATCTGAAGAGTCTTGGGCATAATATGCAAGAAAATCCCAAAAGATCTGGGATTTCCTGGAGAAAGCTCCAGGACTCCTCTGACCACGGAAGGTATCTGAAGAGTCTTGGGCATAATATGCAAGAAAATCCCAAAAGATCTGGGATTTCCTGGAGAAAGCTCCAGGACTCCTCTGACCACGGAAGGTATCTGAAGAGTCTTGGGCATAATATGCAAGAAAATCCCAAAAGATCTGGGATTTCTTGGAGGAAGCTCCAGAAATCCTCTGACCACGGAAGGTATCTGAAGAGTCTTGGGCATAATATGCAAGAAAATCCCAAAAGATCTGGGATTTCTTGGAGGAAGCTCCAGAAATCCTCTGACCACGGAAGGTATCTGAAGAGTCTTGGGCATAATATGCAAGAAAATCCCAAAAGATCTGGGATTTCTTGGAGGAAGCTCCAGAAATCCTCTGACCACGGAAGGTATCTGAAGAGTCTTGGGCATAATATGCAAGAAAATCCCAAAAGATCTGGGATTTCTTGGAGGAAGCTCCAGAAATCCTCTGACCACGGAAGGTATCTGAAGAGTCTTGGGCATAATATGCAAGAAAATCCCAAAAGATCTGGGATTTCCTGGAGAAAGCTCCAGGACTCCTCTGACCACGGAAGGTATCTGAAGAGTCTTGGGCATAATATGCAAGAAAATCCCAAAAGATCTGGGATTTCTTGGAGGAAGCTCCAGAAATCCTCTGACCACGGAAGGTATCTGAAGAGTCTTGGGCATAATATGCAAGAAAATCCCAAAAGATCTAGGATTTCTTGGAGGAAGCTCCAGAAATCCTCTGACCACGGAAGGTATCTGAAGAGTCTTGGGCATAATATGCAAGAAAATCCCAAAAGATCTGGGATTTCTTGGAGGAAGCTCCAGAAATCCTCTGACCACGGAAGGTATCTGAAGAGTCTTGGGCATAATATGCAAGAAAATCCCAAAAGATCTGGGATTTCTTGGAGGAAGCTCCAGAAATCCTCTGACCACGGAAGGTATCTGAAGAGTCTTGGGCATAATATGCAAGAAAATCCCAAAAGATCTAGGATTTCTTGGAGGAAGCTCCAGAAATCCTCTGACCACGGAAGGTATCTGAAGAGTCTTGGGCATAATATGCAAGAAAATCCCAAAAGATCTAGGATTTCTTGGAGGAAGCTCCAGAAATCCTCTGACCACGGAAGGTATCTGAAGAGTCTTGGGCATAATATGCAAGAAAATCCCAAAAGATCTGGGATTTCTTGGAGGAAGCTCCAGAAATCCTCTGACCACGGAAGGTATCTGAAGAGTCTTGGGCATAATATGCAAGAAAATCCCAAAAGATCTGGGATTTCTTGGAGGAAGCTCCAGAAATCCTCTGACCACGGAAGGTATCTGAAGAGTCTTGGGCATAATATGCAAGAAAATCCCAAAAGATCTGGGATTTCTTGGAGGAAGCTCCAGAAATCCTCTGACCACGGAAGGTATCTGAAGAGTCTTGGGCATAATATGCAAGAAAATCCCAAAAGATCTGGGATTTCCTGGAGAAAGCTCCAGGACTCCTCTGCCCACGGAAGGTATCTGAAGAGTCTTGGGCATAATATGCAAGAAAATCCCAAAAGATCTGGGATTTCTTGGAGGAAGCTCCAGAAATCCTCTGACCACGGAAGGTATCTGAAGAGTCTTGGGCATAATATGCAAGAAAATCCCAAAAGATCTGGGATTTCTTGGAGGAAGCTCCAGAAATCCTCTGACCACGGAAGGTATCTGAAGAGTCTTGGGCATAATATGCAAGAAAATCCCAAAAGATCTGGGATTTCCTGGAGAAAGCTCCAGGACTCCTCTGACCACGGAAGGTATCTGAAGAGTCTTGGGCATAATATGCAAGAAAATCCCAAAAGATCTGGGATTTCTTGGAGGAAGCTCCAGAAATCCTCTGACCACGGAAGGTATCTGAAGAGTCTTGGGCATAATATGCAAGAAAATCCCAAAAGATCTAGGATTTCTTGGAGGAAGCTCCAGAAATCCTCTGACCACGGAAGGTATCTGAAGAGTCTTGGGCATAATATGCAAGAAAATCCCAAAAGATCTGGGATTTCTTGGAGGAAGCTCCAGAAATCCTCTGACCACGGAAGGTATCTGAAGAGTCTTGGGCATAATATGCAAGAAAATCCCAAAAGATCTGGGATTTCTTGGAGGAAGCTCCAGAAATCCTCTGACCACGGAAGGTATCTGAAGAGTCTTGGGCATAATATGCAAGAAAATCCCAAAATATCTAGGATTTCTTGGAGGAAGCTCCAGAAATCCTCTGACCACGGAAGGTATCTGAAGAGTCTTGGGCATAATATGCAAGAAAATCCCAAAAGATCTGGGATTTCTTGGAGGAAGCTCCAGAAATCCTCTGACCACGGAAGGTATCTGAAGAGTCTTGGGCATAATATGCAAGAAAATCCCAAAAGATCTAGGATTTCTTGGAGGAAGCTCCAGAAATCCTCTGACCACGGAAGGTATCTGAAGAGTCTTGGGCATAATATGCAAGAAAATCCCAAAAGATCTGGGATTTCTTGGAGGAAGCTCCAGAAATCCTCTAACCACGGAAGGTATCTGAAGAGTCTTGGGCATAATATGCAAGAAAATCCCAAAAGATCTAGGATTTCTTGGAGGAAGCTCCAGAAATCCTCTGACCACGGAAGGTATCTGAAGAGTCTTGGGCATAATATGCAAGAAAATCCCAAAAGATCTGGGATTTCTTGGAGGAAGCTCCAGAAATCCTCTGACCACGGAAGGTATCTGAAGAGTCTTGGGCATAATATGCAAGAAAATCCCAAAATATCTAGGATTTCTTGGAGGAAGCTCCAGAAATCCTCTGACCACGGAAGGTATCTGAAGAGTCTTGGGCATAATATGCAAGAAAATCCCAAAATATCTAGGATTTCTTGGAGGAAGCTCCAGAAATCCTCTGACCACGGAAGGTATCTGAAGAGTCTTGGGCATAATATGCAAGAAAATCCCAAAAGATCTAGGATTTCTTGGAGGAAGCTCCAGAAATCCTCTGACCACGGAAGGTATCTGAAGAGTCTTGGGCATAATATGCAAGAAAATCCCAAAAGATCTGGGATTTCTTGGAGGAAGCTCCAGAAATCCTCTGACCACGGAAGGTATCTGAAGAGTCTTGGGCATAATATGCAAGAAAATCCCAAAAGATCTGGGATTTCTTGGAGGAAGCTCCAGAAATCCTCTGACCACGGAAGGTATCTGAAGAGTCTTGGGCATAATATGCAAGAAAATCCCAAAATATCTAGGATTTCTTGGAGGAAGCTCCAGAAATCCTCTGACCACGGAAGGTATCTGAAGAGTCTTGGGCATAATATGCAAGAAAATCCCAAAAGATCTGGGATTTCTTGGAGGAAGCTCCAGAAATCCTCTGACCACGGAAGGTATCTGAAGAGTCTTGGGCATAATATGCAAGAAAATCCCAAAAGATCTAGGATTTCTTGGAGGAAGCTCCAGAAATCCTCTGACCACGGAAGGTATCTGAAGAGTCTTGGGCATAATATGCAAGAAAATCCCAAAAGATCTGGGATTTCTTGGAGGAAGCTCCAGAAATCCTCTAACCACGGAAGGTATCTGAAGAGTCTTGGGCATAATATGCAAGAAAATCCCAAAAGATCTAGGATTTCTTGGAGGAAGCTCCAGAAATCCTCTGACCACGGAAGGTATCTGAAGAGTCTTGGGCATAATATGCAAGAAAATCCCAAAAGATCTAGGATTTCTTGGAGGAAGCTCCAGAAATCCTCTGACCACGGAAGGTATCTGAAGAGTCTTGGGCATAATATGCAAGAAAATCCCAAAAGATCTAGGATTTCTTGGAGGAAGCTCCAGAAATCCTCTGACCACGGAAGGTATCTGAAGAGTCTTGGGCATAATATGCAAGAAAATCCCAAAAGATCTGGGATTTCTTGGAGGAAGCTCCAGAAATCCTCTGACCACGGAAGGTATCTGAAGAGTCTTGGGCATAATATGCAAGAAAATCCCAAAAGATCTAGGATTTCTTGGAGGAAGCTCCAGAAATCCTCTGACCACGGAAGGTATCTGAAGAGTCTTGGGCATAATATGCAAGAAAATCCCAAAAGATCTAGGATTTCTTGGAGGAAGCTCCAGAAATCCTCTGACCACGGAAGGTATCTGAAGAGTCTTGGGCATAATATGCAAGAAAATCCCAGAGGATCTGGGATTTCCTAGAGAGGAGATAGGGAATCCACTGACATGATATTATGAAAGTTGTATTCCAACTTCTACGATGTAATACAATTTCTACGTTGTATTCCAAGTTCAAAATTGTAATACAATTTCTACGTTGTATTCCAAGTTCAAAATTGTAATACAATTTCTACGTTGTATTCCAACTTCCCCGCCACCCCAATAGTGATAAGCGGTAGGAAACGATGATGATGATTAATGATGATGATGATATTCCAACTTCAAAGATGTAATACAATTTCTACGTTGTATTCCAAGTTCAAAATTGTAATACAATTTCTACGTTGTATTCCAACTTCAAAATTGTATTACAATTTCTACGTTGGATTCCAACTTCCCCGCCCCCCAATAGTGATAAGTGGTTGAAATGATGATGATGATTGATGATGATGATGATATTCCAACTTCAAAGATGTAATACAATTTCTACGATGTATTCCAACTTCTACGATGTAATACAATTTCTACGTTGTATTCCAAGTTCAAAATTGTATTACATAGCTATAAATGGGTACTAATTGTGAACGGAATCTAATCCTGAATTTAGAGATTTCTTCAAATTTCAGATGGGCAAAATATGTCAATATTTTTATTTCGAAAAAATATGTCAATATTTTATTGCGATATGAAGAAGAACTCTTGAGTATAGGTCTTGCACATTTTAGTAGTCTTTTTTTCTCTGTCTGTATCCATTTGAAACTGTGAGGAAATATCAAGATTTACAATTTCTCCTCACTTTTGTTTAGTTTTGTCCCAAGACCAAATATTAAACTTTGCTAAATGTCATCATTAGAAGAAAGTTTGGCTGGGGGAACTCTTGAGTTGGAGCACCTTTGATTTTGAGCTTTTTACTCTTATTTTTATAAGGAAGTATACCTTATGATAACCCAATTTAGTTTTTTAATTATTTATTTGAAGCGAAATTCTATCATGACAAGGTCAAGTTCCAAATAAAAATAGGACAAAAATGCCCCAATTCAAAGGTACCTTACTTTCCCTCGACACACAAGAGAAATTTATCTCCGTATTCAAGAATTTTTCCTACACAAGAGTAGGGAATTTGCTTCAATATGGACGTATATTTCTCTGTGTTGAGGCCATTAGTTATGAATTTTTTTATTAGGTAATTATTACATTTATCAGGATTAGTGAAACTTTGTATTAGCATCCTGATCCTCTTACTACGAAATTAATTGATAATTTCACTAAACAGCAGAGGAATTCTGTAATACTCTGGTAATGTCATATGACAAAATGCGTCTGAATCTCAGGAGAGTTTTCTCGAAAATTCGATTCTGTTGCAGTGACACTGCCAGTCCAGCTCATGTGGCATTGTCACATGTCATATATTTGAGATTTCTGGCAGTTCAAGTGACAATGAATTTTATTAAAGAAATCAACCAAGACGGACTGTTTTTGAGCAATATCATTTAGCAAATAAATTTCATTAAAAAATAAATTAATTGCATTTTCGAACTCATATGGCATGAGAAAAAAAGTTCGTCTGACAATATCAGTAGGGAAATTCTCTAATAATATGACAAATTTTCGTGAATACAGTCGGGAGAAGGACAAAATTAAAGGCTGATGTGCATTAAATAAAAACGTTTAAATTTGTCATATGACATTGTCATACTTTTACAGAATTCTCCTGGAGGTTTCGAAATCACGTGTTACAATGCCAGAGAAATTACAGAATTCCTCTTACAGAATTAATGAAACTTTGCACTTACATTCCAATCCTCTGCTACGAAAAGTACGTCAAAAACTTTGGAAAATGGGCTTCTTCTTTTATTTTATACCGTCTTCACACGTAAGAATCTTTATAAGACTTGAAGAATTTTTTGTTTTGAATTTCGAAACCCATGTTATAGGGCTAATTTCTTCCGATTCGAAAAAGAAAACTGTCTCGAAAAAATGGTGTGTTGTACGGGATAATCGGTGACATCCACGGCTAAATTTCTGAATGGTACCTCATTATAACCAGTAACTAGTTTTATCATGAACTTAACGTCTAATCTGCAATTTCGTGAACAAACCGACACAAAACTTCAAGGTTGTTGATAAAACAATGTAGTTTTGATTTATTGGCGCCCTCTGATGGAACGCATGTGAGCGAATTATATCGTCAGAGAGACAAGCAACCAAGAAATATGGACATTCAAGTTGATGAAGTGGAAGTAAATGATAAAGTGCACAGAAAATTGGCAAAATTTCAACTTTTAGCAAGTTTTAGGACCCACACACACGATAAGATATTGGTGCTACAAGTAGATTTCTGCAACTTGTTTGTGAAATGAACAATGCTCGGTTGGTTATATCCTGAAATCCTACCAATGCCAAAGGCAATACCCTGTACAAACTTATATTTTAGACGTATAGGCGAAATTCACCACACTAAAATCAAGATTTTCATGATTTTTTGTTGTACACACAATAACTTTTGTTTGTAAATATGTTTTCGAAACATGTTTACAAACAAAAGTTATTGTGGGTGCAATAATTTTTGTTTGTACACATGTTTCCAACATTTCCTGAGAGTGAGCGAGATGACTAGATTAGCATTTCGTACTATCTCAATGAAATGCTAAAAACATACTTACAAAGCAAAAGCTATTGTGCATTATGCCCAACGCACAATAACTTTTGTTTGTAAATATGTTTTCAAAATTACTTATGAGAGTGACAGAGATAACTAGATGTCGATCTCATTTACTCTCACTGAAATTTTAAAAACATATTTACAAAACAAAAGTTATTGTGCGCTAGGCATTAGGCATAATTCCCAGCGAACCGCAACTTTTGTTTTGTAAACAAGATTTTCACATTTCGAGAGTGAAAGAAATCCAAATCTAGTTATCCCGTTCAATCTTACAGGTCATTTCGAAAACATTTTTCGACAGAGCCTGTGAGTGATTAATGCCCAGTGCACAATAACTTTTTTTGTAAACATTTGTTCGGAGCTTCCTGTGAGAGGGAGTGGGATCTAGATCTAGTCATCTCGCTCGCTCTCATAGGTAGTTTCGAAAACATGTTTACAAAAAAAAGTTATTGTGCGTTGGGCATAAGATGATTGTACAGAAGAAAATATTTCGTAAAATTGTTAATAATTTTTTGTGAATTCCGAATAAGAACTTACGAAATACTTGTAAATAGTATAACCATCAAACAAATTTTATTTATGTTTTTTTTTTTTATAAAGATTGGTTCTTACATTTTTTGCCTAGCAACACTTTACGAACAAATTTTGCTGTTTTCGAATATTTACGAAAAATGTTCGTAAAAGAACAAAAGATTCTCGTCAAGCGATCATGTACCCATGTTACAATGGTTACAATGTTTCTGAAAAAAGTACAAACTATTACGAATTTGTTTCTATTACAAACTATTACAAATCGATTTTCGTGGACGGGACGTCCCGTCCCGTCCGTCGTATAACCACTTCTGGAGAAAGAGAACGAAAAGAGATACCGACAAGCGGTTTTCGGCTAAAGTTAAATGTCGGTAGGTGGGAAGTAAGTGATGTCAGACGCCCCCCCCCACTTCTGCCATTTTGGAATACCCCTAAATTTTTCTTTGCTCAATAATTCAGCCCCTATAGCATGGATCGATCTCAAATTTTAGTATGTTATAGCTGGGCCTAAGAGCTTTCGATCGATACCAAACTTAAGCCCCTCCGGCCCGAGCTAGAAGGGGCAAAAATTCAATTTTTAAATGATCATATCCCCGCTTCTAATTATTGGATTTGGAAAAATTTTGGTGATTTGGAAAGCTCTCGTGGAGCACTACAAACTTTGTGACACCCCAATTTCATCCGCTTTATTCGAAGGATCGATTAATCGAAAACTAGACGATGCTTTTTCTTTAAATTTTAGTATGTTGTAGCCGAGGTCGAGGCCTTTCCAACGGTGGGTCGCACTCCTCCCTCGATGTTCCCTTACCCGACCTATAACCAAAAATGTCATGACCGGACTGCAGTTTCTGTGTTTATGAAAGGATTTCGATGAAATTTTAGCATATATTGTATCTGGATGCAAGATCTTTCTAATAATGGGACCCATCCGTCTATACCCTAACCTACTGTACCCCGACCATTACTATATCCATATGGACCGGACTATATCTCCAATGTTTATTAACCGATTTCAATGAACTTTTCTTTCTTTTGTTGGCCTTCCTCATTCAGACTATTTAAAATAGAAAATGATCAGTGATAAGTCCAGATAAGCTTATGGTAGCTGAGATTCTTTACAGTCGACCTCGAAATGCGTGAAAATTCGATTGTGAATTGAATTTGGGGGGTAATGGCTCTAGCACACCTTTTTGGTCAGGAAAATTTCATGAAGTCGAAATTCGAATCACTTTCTTTCTAATACGTTTTGCATATGACTATCTCGTTCTTTCGCACTCTTCTTCTTCTTTTGAACATCACACCAAATTCAATTTAGCTCAATCGAAATTAAAGAGCGAAAGAATGAGACAGACATACGAAAAACATGTAAGAAAGAAAGGGATTCAAATTTCGGCTTCGTGAAATTTTCTTGATCTAAAAGGTGTGCCGAAGGCATAATGGCTCCAGCACACCTTTTAGATCAGGAAAATTTCATGAAGTCGAAATTCGAAACCCTTTCTTTCTCACATGTTTTGCATATGACTGTCTCATTTTTTCGCATACTAAATTCGATTGAGCTAAATTTAATTTGGAGTGATGTTTAAGAAAAGAAGAAGAGTGCGAGAGAATGAGATAGGCATATGCAATAGTTTTGAGAAAGAAAGGGATGCGAATTTTGACTTTATGAAATTTTCCTGGTCTAAAAGGTGTGCCGGAGCCATAAAGAATCGCGTCGAGCCAATTTCATCCATTTCGACCGCCGAGAACAGTTTACTCTACGCGATTCTTAATCTCAGCTACCATAAGCTTATCTGGGCTTATCACTGGTTTTTCTGTGTAGATCTAGATTTCATAAAGACTCTCACTGAAATGTCAAAAGCCTGTTTACAAAATAAATCCAATTGTACATGTGGCATCATCAGCGACATCAAGTTACTTTTTATCATGCAGTTTTACTTTTTGTTTCATCAAACCTACGCACATTTCACCTTTGCAAAAACCATTTGTGTGTATCCCATTATAATTGTTTTTCATTTAGGTAGAAAAAAAAATTTAAACCAATAATAGGTTTACTGCTCAAAGCCCTGCATCCTTGAAAAGCTATATTTAGGTCTGATCAATTTCACGGATAAAATTTTTTCAAGCGGAAACATAAAATCACATTACTCTCTCTCTGTGAGCTTGGACAAATAAAAGTGAATTAGCAGAAAAGAACTTCTATTTCTCTATTTTTTAATTAGATTTTTTTTTTAAATATTATTACTAGAAATTAATAAGACCATTTGTGGTCATGATCAATAAATCTCAACAAGTCAGTGAATTCTGGAAAAATATTTGGCTTACCTTCTCGATATTGTATTTTTCTAGAGCTTGTGTTGCACAATCCACAGCATCCTGCTGCATCTCTTCGCTCATATCAGCATTTTTGATAACAGCTTTGCGGTCAGACATTTTTCTACGGTTTGGTGACGGTGACGACCTAGAAGGAGAGGGAAAGGACTTGAAGGCCAGGGAGCTGAGATATGAAATTTCAGAAAACCTCCAATTCAGTGTCAAATTGATTGAGAATGGGGGGATGCGCTCCACTTTTAGGGCCAAGAAGTGCATTAGAAATTCGCGTGCTGGACAACCCTCGAGTATCTTTTTGGGGTTTTATTTTTACTAGGGCTCTTAGGTAGTGTCGAGTGGTGGGTAGTGTGCATGTGTTGAGGCACAAATATGACGGGGTTGCCGGCAAATCCTGGCATTTTCGTGATTGCCAGCGAGACCTTTTTTTCTATACATTTCGGTCTCTCTTACACTTCTGGAGTTTGGGTATGACTCTCTCTCGTGTGCAAGAATTGAAAAGTTAGGCATTCATAAAAGGACATTAGTGCGCTGGAATGTGGATAATCCCCAGAACATTCCGTCCTCTCCCTGATGAGCCGTGAGAGTTTCGGGGGGCGGCTTAACGAGTAACTTGAGACCACAAGTGTGGGGTAGGTAATGTTGAGGTGGAGAAAAACGTCCGGGGAAAAGCCGCAAAACGAGAAAATCTCCGGAACCCGCAAAAGGGAGAGAGGACTCGCGCACCGAGACACATGATGCCGCTAATTATTGGGCTTCGTTGCAGGCAAAAGTTCGATAGAGGAGAGTGATTGGAAGTTGGGTAAGGAGAAATATAAATAGATCATGTTTGGAGGGTGAGAATGCGTATGGGAAATTTGCCAGGACGCGCGTTCTTCTCCCCCAAAAAAAAAAACGAGAACTCCTCTTGCACAGCAAGAAAATTCTGGAGCGGAAACATGAGGTGCCACCGATTTGGATGAAAAAAGCGCCCCAAATGCTTACTTGCAATTTTATCAATACTATTCAGCAACGGGGTGGATTAATGCTGCACAAAATATCTCACTGTGGAACGCTTGTGAATTATTTTAACGATTTAATGCACGAAAACAATTAAATTTCGCCAAGCACTTTTCACAAACTCTTCTGGCTAGTTTGTCTCACTGCTATTGGTCAGCCTCTAACACCTATCGCTCGATGACAAATCGACCAGCCGTCGATGAAAAATGCACCGATCGCTGCGATTGGACAGCCTCTAGCACCTTCGGTAACAATCGTGAAAAATTCGGAAACGCGCGCGGTGGCACGAAAGTTACCCGATGGGACAAAGTGTCTTGGCTATTTGAAAATTTTTGGCGCGCATTCCGTTATCTCCATTTCGTGTTTTCTTTTTGTTTCTTTTTTCATAAAAATAAATTATAATAAAAGTTAGAAATATGTATATTACCAACGTATTTTAATTTTATAATTATCAGAGAAGGTTGCCTTTACGGTACTGCTCATGAATCATGTCATTTCATAGGCCTATATTTTTTTTTTTGTGAGAAGAGAAGAAGACAGAAGAAAAAAGATATCACACAAAGCACAAAAACATCACATTTAATTTTATAATAAATGGGTTAAATTTGCAGAAAATGCAACTGAACTGTGCAAATAGGAGAAAATATTAATTGGTTTTGTTTAAATTCACAAAATATTGTTGAGATAAACGCAAATAGCGACAGTCATAATCATGCGTCCCTCCGCAGAGAGGTATTGAAAAACTCTTCTCTGGTAATTTTCATTGGTTGGGAAGGAACAAACCTTTTGTATTATTCACTATACTTTACAATAATATTGCTAATGAACACTAATACTGTACAGGGAAGACGGAAAGATGATGATTAGACTGTTAAATCATTGAGAAAATCGCGATTTTTCTCGGGACCAAAACACAGGTTGACAAATCGATTTACTCGTGTGCAAAATTCGCAAAATTGCGATTTTCTCGCTGATTTTTTTTTGCATTTTCCCCATGCGCAAGGAGGAATCGAAAGTCGACTAAACCGGCCGATGGAGTATTTGAATTTTGGCGCAAAGTCGATGAATATCAAATCGTTTTTTCATTGCAAACAATTGAAGGAATTTGTTGTAATTTTCAAAGAGAAATTTGTAAAAATCAAATTGAAAATCCAAGTTCCCATTATGATAATAATTATGGGGAAAAAATCACAAAAGATTCAGAAAACCGAGAAAAACCCTTAACAACCCGGCCGGCTATTCGTACTGCTTCACAGATCGTACTAAGTATATACAGTGTATTTATGTGAGGAAAGTACTAATTTCCACACTTACTATGTACAGCAGACTCTCGCTTATCCGTGGACTCTTTTTCCGGGTGACATAAAAAATCCGTGAGGCAGTTGAATTTTCAAAATTTTGATGACACATTGTTCCCGTTTTGGGTTTTTTTTGTTACGCAAATGTACTCTATCAACTGTAATTCTTACTCACTGTAACTTTTTTGGACAGTACGCATGTTTAGAGAGACTGTCGGATTCAGTCAGGTCAGGATTCACTCCATAAATTTTCAATGTAAACAAAAAAATTGTTGGATTTCAAACAATTTAATGGGTATCACTCTCAAAATCCGTATGACATTTTGGTCCCGCTCTCACGGATAAGCGAGAGTCTACTGTATATACTATGTATTTATGTGAAAGATATACAAATTTAAACATATAGGGAGAGGCTTTGAACTTTCGCACGCAAAAATGATGTTCAAGTTCAGTGATTTTTTCTGACTACCATGCAAACCGTATGGACTTTCCAACTATGCCAAAAAAATCTCTTACTTATAAGGTTCATAATCCCACCCCACAAAATCCCAGGAAATTCTTAGATTTTCCTCCAGAGGAAAATGAAAATTTAATGGCGATTTGTGCGATAGATCAATCAAGTTTCTATCATCGCACACGATTCACGCGATCATTGAACACCCCATTATCACCGTAAATTTTGCACCGGACACTAAAAGTGGCACTTCATTGTTTAAAGGGAACTCTAATCTACTTGATTAATCCGTTTGTACAAGGAATAAAACATTTTAATATCACTTTTTTGGAACTTTTCTGAGAGATGTTTTATTGACACTAAAAACCATTTTTTGCTTGATTCTATGAGAATTTCACTCCGGAAACGGTTAAATCTGATGAATACTTTCTTGAAAAGTCCAAATATCACCAAATTTACACGAATCAATAAGTTTTTAAAGCTAAAAATTGACTAAAACTCTGCAAGCGAGAAGACCACACAAGATTCTACCATTCCTCCATCATTTCTCTGTTCCTGCAGCTGCAGGAATCGGGATTTAGCACAGATATTGAGCTTCAGCAGGTGAACAGGCTAAAATTTTCACAAAACAGCTTCTCACGGACAATTTTTTTTTCTTCTACATGAAAAACAACACAAAAGTGAGGTTATGTCAAAGATTGTCAAAAACCAGTTGTAAACTGTGTGAGCTTATTGTAGATGTGATTCTTTGATTGCACATTCAGTTTGTGCAAGCTTGAAAAATATTTTTACATTAAAGAAATGCAAAATTGCTTAAAAATTAATCAACTGCGGCATATTTGAGTCAAATTAATTCTTGTTTATCAACTTTAAGATTTTTAAGTTTTACTTTTTAGTGGTGGACCAAATGGGTAGATTACAATAGACGTAAATGTGAGAGATCGCATCTGAAATGAAGTTTCCTGGAAAATGCCCACGAGCCGAGGAGGATTCCGGGGACGGGGCAGTGGTTACTACAATCGTGGACCTAACATGGGCATGGGCGGTGGTGGCTATCGCGGTGGTAACTTCCGATCGAACAACTACCGTGGAAATCGCAATAATATGCGACAGGGTGGCGGAAATCAATCCACTGGCATCCCACAGAAACAGGGAAGTTCTCAACAGTCTCAAGCAGCATCTTCAGCCACAACATCAGCTGCTGCTCAATAATGCACAAGATCTCTGTGAGAAGGGGAGGAGAGGTTTTTTTTTATTATTAAACGGCAGACCAGTTTCCTCCCCGTCCATTTGAGAGACGACAAGAGAGAGAGATTGAGGGAAACCTAGAATTTTGGCAGGACATCTAAAGATGAAAGGAGAGAGAGATAGAATCACCGGAAAATAAAGTGAAAGAAAGAATTTGAATTTACTCAAAAGGGAGGGGGAAAAGTGCGTAAGAAGTTGATTAGATGAAGAAGAGAAAAAAAAGATGATTTCAGGGAAGTTTTGGGATGAAAAAAGAAAGAAAGAAATGGAATTAATTTGTGAAGGAAATTTGTGCAACAATTTTTTTTTTTTGGAAAAGAGAAGATCATTTGGCGTGAGACTATTTAAATTTAAAAAAAAAAGTAGGAATTAAGGTGAAAAGAAGATATGAGAAAAAGATGAAATAAAATGTATATTTAGGGTATTAGAAAGATGCAGAAAAAAAAACAAAATAGAAGGTATGAGCATGGAAATTTTTTTCTTAAAAATCACACACAATAATTAGATAAAAAAAAGAAAACTTTTGATGAGTGGATGTGTAATTTTTTGTACCCTTTTAAATGAATCATAGAGAAAAAAAGTATATTAAAAAAAAACTATCTCTTCTAATACAAAAAAATAAATAGAGATTTTCGCATGAAAAATTATAAAAAAAAAGAATATTAGAAATGAAGAAAATTGCAAAGAATAAAAATTGTAATAAGAAATAGTGGAATTAAAATTAATTTCCGTTTTTTTTTTAGGGGGAGAGTGTAGAACACCTAACAAATTAACATATTGAATTATATTAAAAAAAAAGACTGTTGATGAAAAGGGTAGCAAAAAAAAAAAGATTGAAGAAAAATGGGGATAACTTTTTGATGGTTTATCTTTTGGTTTTTTTTTAAGTTGATAATAATAAAATAGTAGAGAATGAAAATTCCCTCTGGAAGATTGAATCTTGCTCGATATTTCTTCTTTGTCTTTTCTTTTTTTTAACAATTAACCAGTGAGATAAAAAATGTTCCAGGGTGATTTTCATCCCATCCACAAAAAAAAAACAAGAAATAATTGAAAGAGATATTTGCATAAATGAATGTGACATTTTTTTTTCTTTTACAATTTAGTAATTATAATTTATAGAAATGAAGAAAATTATTTGAAATAAATCAAGAAATTGAAAAAAAAATGGCTGAAGAAGCAATGTCTTCTATGTGCGATCGATGAATGTGAGTCAAGTTTGTGAATTTTGTTCCACCCACAAAAAGTGCCTCTTCAGCCTAAAAGATTTTTGCCTAAATCTGAACCCTAATAACCCTTCTACCCTCTGTGATAGTAGTTTTTCAGAAAAGTGCTATCAATTGTGCACAATCGTCTGAAGTATTGCGCAGCAAAATTACAGTTTTGGACCTGTCTTTATTTTTTGCTTCCTGAAACTAGGAAAAAAGGATTAGACTCTCAATTTTTTCAGGACAGATGGGATTTAAGGCTAGCTATTACAATATATAGCCATATGTAAGATTCATAAAGGAATATGGGAGAAAGGGACAGATAATCCTAACCGGCTTATGTAGGTGAGATTCTTAACGTGAGCTAACTCGGAGTGCATGCAAATTCGATTTGGAGCTGAAGTTGGGAGACGCCATTCAGTTATCTTGAATCAAATTCGTGAAATTATACAAATTTTGTATTTAAACCAAAATATCAAGGATTTGGATGAACTGACAGAAAAGTGATATATGGGTGAAATGTAGACCAGAATGTACTCTATAATTTTCCCATAGAACATGATCTCATCGATTACTCAGAAGCCAAGATAAGCGAGGTTTTTTGTTTCTTAACTCGTTTTTTCATCCAGAGTGCCCCAAGTAGTCATTTGTTGAACTTCAACTATATCAAAGAATTGTTGTATTTTGTGGGACTTTCCATTTAAACCCCTATTTTAAGTGTCTTGGTGGAGTAGAGGCAGTCAAATTGGCATCTGAGTGATTTCAAAGCGTTATTATGGGAAAAATCAATTTTTTCACACTTAAACGGCAAAATCGGAGTGATAGCGTAGTTTGAGTGGAAAATGATGTATGGACGAAATGCAGAAACAAATGTGCTCTACAATTATGTTGAAGTAATCATCAAAATCGGTTCAGCGACAGTCGAGATAATTGAGGTTATGTGATATTGAAATTGGTTTTTCGACTGTGGCGCCCCTGGTGTTGGTCCCACGAAGTTCAAATATTCTAGAAAGTTGTAGCATTTGGTGAGATCTTTCGTTTAAGCCCTCATTCATCAAAATCGGTCACATAGAACCGGAGATATGATTTTTTGAATTTCGTGAACTTTGACCCCTCATATCTCCGGTTCTATTGAAACCACAGGGCGCATACGCACCATTTTGGAAACGTCCTAGACTGGACTACAACATACTAAAATTTCATTAATTTGCACAATGCCGTTTTTGAGAAAAGTGACTTTGAATTTCGATGAATTTTGACGCTATCACAGCGCCACCTGTGGTGACTTTTTGAACTTCCATCTGAAAGTGCTCGTCGAGACGAAACCAAAAAGGTAAAATTTAGGTCGCTATGTTAGTTAGAACCGGAGATAGAGGCTGGTCAATGTTCGAACTTTGACCCCTTATAGCTCGGGTCAGGGGTTATGGATCGACTTAAGGTTTTTTTTGTTTGATAGGTATAATCAACGGCTACAACATACTAAAATTTCAGCCAGATGCACAATGGAATTTTTGAGTTATTTAACTTATAAGATTTAAAAATTTTCTTTTTAATAATAGCGCCCCTAGCGGTGGTTTTATGAACTTGCGATGTTAGAAGAGGAAGTGGCATTTCACGAGAGCTTTCCAAAAAGCCCTCACTTTTTAAATTCTGACAATTAGAACCGGAGTTATGGCCATTTTAAGAAATTTTTTTTGGACCCTTATAGCTCGGGTCAGGGGGGTCGGGGGACCTTAAGTTTGGTATTGATGGAAAGCTCTAAGGCCCAGCTATAACATACTAAAATTTGAGTCCGCTCGATGCCATAGGGGCGGAGCTATTGAGAAAACAAAAAAAGGGGGGTCTTCAAAATGGCGGAAGGAGGGGTGGGGGGTGGGGGGTCAATGCACCAAGTTGCAATTTTCACCCGATATATAACCTTTGCCGAAAACCGCAAGTCGATATCTTTTTTAGTTTAGGAGCTATTAAGCTCTAAAGAGCGGCCGGCCGGCCGGCCGGCCGGTGATCAGGAAGTGGCGAAACACATTTTGGCCAAGTTTGAGGTCGATCGGACGACATGAAATTTTGTTAGGATTATAGTAGGTGAGATTGTTAAGAATCTCACCTAATATGAAGTGTTTGAAAGTAGCGTAGTGCGAACGATCAAAGCCTCCCCCTATGTATTTTGTATTGGGGGAATACTAGTTTCGTACTAGTATTATACATAGTCTACATAGTAGATATAGCCAGCCGGGAAATTCATCGATTTTGAATTTACAATAAAGTTCTAATACCGCCCACTGCGCGGCGCTGTTAAAAAGTCAAAAACGAAAACCAACTGGAAGTTCATGCAAAAGCAGTTTCTTACCAAACCCGCATTGCGTTTCCATTTTTCTTGACGTGGCGAGCGAGAAAATTATGTGAAAAATCATTTACTTCCCGACCAAAAGCGAGTTCCAGTGCATAAATTAATCACAGGTGTTTTGTGCAAAGGTGTTTTGAGTGCGATAGAGCAAAAGGTGCAATGGAAAAAGCACTGCCTTCCGCCCAAGCAGAGCCTGAAATGAAAGGCTGGCTGCTCAAGTGGACAAATTATTTGAAAGGATATCAGCGACGATGGTTTGTGCTGTCCAATGGTGTTTTATCATACTACAGGTAAATCACAAATGTTTATTTGCCAATCACCTTGTCTCCCTGACTCTGGCCTCCACTTGGATGGTTGTTAAATTAACCAGAAAACATTCACCATCTTATCGTCTGTGTGTGCGACTAAAAAAATTTTCTTTGCATTTTTGGGAGTGTTTTTTTAAGTACTTTGTGAGCTTTTTTGCCTTTATTTTTGTTCATTTCATTTGCGCCAATGTTCATTTAGGGCCATTCTTTCACACTCATCATCTCATAGAGGTGACAAGGTCACAAAAAGGGGGACCAAACAGCCCCAAGTAAATCCCCTGTGGAAAGAGTAAAAGAAAAAAATAATGGCGACATTGCAAATTGCGATATTATAGTGCTACAGGTGAAAGAGATTTTGAGATTTCTCTCACCAATACATAACTGATATTAATAAAAATACTAGTGTGAAAATAATTGGCAACAATGACAAAAAATATAGTCAGGGGCATATAATTCCAAGACACTAAGAAAAAAAATATAGATATAGATAAACTCCTGAAATAATGATGAATCATGTCACCAAGAATTTTCCATTGGAGATATCCAGATGTTAATTGAATTGATGTTATGTAAAGGCAAAAAAAAAAACTCCGGGAGAAAAACATTCGATTGCAGTATTGAGATCGTTCGGATAAGGAAATTTTCCGTGGACACAGAAAGCAGCAATTTGCCTCAACATTGGGTCAAGGGCTTCTCTAACCGAGACTAGGACGAGGGAAGGGGTAGCAAAAACTATAACTTGCTACTGACCCGAATCTGCAGTGTACATTGGGCATATAAAAGAAGTGCCATTCGCGCCACCAAGAATCTCTCGAGAGTCATCAATATTTCCCCTATTATTCAACTGACAATTGACTTGGGGTGTCTCATTCACAAGCCACACAAACAAGACGACAATGGGTTTCAGGAGGGGCTCCCAAAAGAGTTGGGGAGGGTTTGAGAGCTAAAAGGCGAAATCGATTTTCATGTGGGTGCAAAATTGCGGTGCTTGAGAACTTCTCTTCTGGCTGAGGAAAAGGTGAAATTGAGAATGTTTTAAAGTATTTGAACGATAAAAGGGTACCCCCTTTGTACCCTGCGTCTTATCTTAATTCGATGGTTCAAATGTAATCGCTCTAGTTATCTTATGTGGTGGAAAAAAATACATACAGGCATGTGTAGTACTTTGTACAGCACTTCTAAAACTATCAGTTAAATCTTATTTCAATATCAAAAAGAAACTGGATTTGAATCGAGAGGAACGGGGGAAAAATAAAGTTCATAACAGTCAACTTATGAGGGAGGGTCGGCGAAAACCTTGAGTCTCTATCTCCAATCGTTTAACGTCAAACTCTGCCACCTACCGGACAAAGAGTATGATGGGATTTTACTCAAAAAGTAATTTCCAAAATTATTTATTATTGTCGTGTCCTGGCATTTTTAGCAAAAATTAAAAAAAAACTTGTCTTGTTTAGCAACGGGTCACGTCAATTGCTTTTGAATTTGCACATAACGGTGATGGCAGCCAAAATTCTGAATTGTAAAGCTCCCGAAAAGGTCGCAATTATACGGAGTATAATATGAGAGATAATTCCCAAAAAACACTGAAAATTTTCCTTTGTCTCCGGCAATCGCGGATGGAATCGTGGGAGTAACTATGACACTTATGAATTCGGGATATTTGCTTTAATGTTTTTGGCCCTTTCGGGATTTTAGCATTGGGTTTTTGGGCTTTAGGATTTTGATCGGGACCCCATAAAAATCGCCAACATCGCAGGGATAAAGCCTGGCAGTATCACTCATAGGAGTGCTTTAAAAGTGTGTTAAAAGGTTACAGATTTATGTTATTTATTTATTTATTTTTATATAAGTGATTGTGAGTTAGTGGCAGTTGCTTAACCGTGTAGGTTTTCGGTCATGAAAGCTTAGGGTCTGAGACCTAGGTATAGAGAGATATGGGTGGTGATATATAAAAAAAATATGACCGATGCAGTCGAGTTCAGAATTAAAATATCTTTCAAAAATTTCCAAATTTAACCAAATCCGTTGAAAATTATGACCTCTATGTTGGTTGACCTTTGACATTGAGTAATTCAAGATGGCGAATTAACCGGTGAAATGTGTCTAAGGACGAAATGTTCAGCTCGACTAACTACAAAACATATCCGAAAATCATTGAAATCGCTAGGGCCAATTTTTTTGCAATGTAAGAAAAATCTCATTTTTGAAGTATTTTTGGGGGATAGGGGACGCATGAACGGGGAGGGGATAAAACTAAATAAATTACTTTCGAGGTAATGTCATTTGAGGAGGGATCATCAAAGACCGGAAGTCGATATCTCTTACCGTTTGAATTTTATATGGGTCAAAAATCACAGAGATATCTATACCCGTACTTTTCATAGTAACAAAAATGACATCTCCATCTGAGAAATCCCATTTCTTCCTGTTGTCATTTGATTGTGCCACGCCGCTCTTCAAACGGTTGAGAGCTGTCCATGTCTAAAGGAGACCGGGGAAGAATTAACCAGCAAATGAATTTTTTCTCAGCCTTTTGTGTAAATCTTGTTTGAATCCGACTGATAAATATTTAAATGAATAGAAAGGGAGTTTACTCTGAATGAATAGTGATTTACTCAATGTTCTATCTAAGGAAAACTATAATACCCCATACTGTCTAATTCTACGCCTGGCTAAATTAAAGGAAATTTCCTATGCTTTATTATGTAGGAAAAAACTGTCAAGTATGGACATATAAATTCCCTCTAGATGTCTAGATCTTCGATAAAAATATATCTTCATTCTATAATTCTTTAGGAATAGAATTAGGTATATAGATATATTTTCTTCCAAATTATGCAGAATTGTTGAAGGTTTATTACTAAGTTCTTTGGATCGTATTTTTTTCTACAACATACATTTTTTATTAAATGAAATTGGTTTGCTAGTTATAGTCCTGAGAGAGAACGAAAAGCCGTCTTTCTGTGACAAAACAAAATTGCAATAATATTAGCAATTGGATAGTAAGAGTGAGGAATTAAATTAACAGTGATGAATGCTCAAGCAAATTAACGTTTTCTTATCCTTATCCTTCTAAATAATCTAGTGAGTTAGGATCTGTTTCGGAATGTTCAGGAACCAATCAACCCTCATTAAAAAGCTCTCAATTTTCCTTTAAGTATATTCAATTTGTGTTTTTAATTATTTCCATCCATCCATCTAATACTATTTCTAGTATAGGGTAATTTTAAATGAAAGTATGATCTAAAGTCATTGAAATAATATTTGCGAAATGATCGCTGATGCGTTTTCTACCTATCATAAAAAAGCATTCTAAAAGGAGTTTAGGGGTTTCTTCTCGCGGTTGAATATTGATTAGTGATGTAAACGAAAATCATGTTGATGATTTCCCGATCGAATTAAAGAAGAATCTCAACAGTTATGTATGTTTCACACAAGTTTTAATAGATGTTTTCTCAGAAATCTTTAGGAAATTTGCTTTAAAATATGTACTTCATATTTTTGGAAAATGACAAAAACCAACAAATGGGGCATTTAGAGTGATCGGAGCGGGATGTCTTAGATGAGCAAATTTGTAGTCCTAAGTGTTGCCTATCGCCTGGTGTCAATGAATTTTTAATTACAAATTTTTAAAACCTCACTTTAAGACCATTTTTTTTTTTGGTAATTTTTAGAGAAACTTCAATTTTACACCCTGAAGGAGTGGTTTTACAAAGTTTTTTGTAATTATCAAAATTGAAGCACAGCTAATGAGCTTTCTAACGGACCCACACTTTTTAAGTTCTGTTCACTAGAACCTGAGATATAACGGATAATGTAAGGCAAAGCACAAAAAATATAAAAGTAATTATTAAAAAAAAATGTTACGTGTTGGAGCAAAACCAAGACCAGATTCTTAATCAGGGGACTTGACTCTATCAAACGTACCATGTGAGATCTCCGTTAGCAAAACCGTGTTGCATAGTGTTATTAAAGATTCGATTTTTCTTCCACGTGTTTTTGAGGTGTATAGTAATATGATTTAATAATTTATAAGCAATCTTAAGGATTGATCAAGTTATCAAGTATATTTATAGACAATACACAATTATTCTTGCTTTGTAAATACAAACAATACACTTGGTTTTTGCTGGTTTCACAATTCATTATGATTCCTATTAGATATCTAATAAAGTCACAGCGACGGAAAATTTGCGAATTATACAAATTTTCGATATAAAAAATTCAGTTGTTTTGATTCTTTATCGATATGTATAAAGTTTAGATGATTCGTTTGGGATATCAAGACTTTTCATATCATCCCGCAATCGAGCATATTCATAATAACAATCTGGGAAGTCTCTCGAAGAGAAACACCCGTTGAGAAATAGACCACGCCCCATAACACTTATTCTTTTTACTTCTCATTTGGGTTATACAATAAAAGGAATTATGAAAAGAATCTAAATTTAAAACTTGAGATTTCCTCACTTTTTCAGTTGGACAAAGAGAAAAAGACGACCACGAAGAAGTACAATCCCTACACTCAAAAATACTTCATGGTCTTTTTCTTTCGTCCAAACTTAGATTCTGTTCAAAATTAACCTATTGTACCCTTTAATTTAGTAATATTACATTTGAGCCCTGAAAATAAATTTAAAATTTCAAAAATATCAACCCTCTACTTAGCCACCGAGATTTTTATGTGGGTGTCACATTGGTAGGTGGAATGTACTTTAAAGATCGATTTACTACCTCGTTGGGCAAAGAAAGGGTCATAGAGAAGTTTTGCCAATTACTTTCATTTAATTTAAGACAACATATTGTTTGAAACTGCGGATTTTAATCATAACTATTACCTAAATAATTGAGAAAGTTTAAAGAAGTTTCCGTAAGTTTTGTTGCATCTGTCTCTGTACTTCAATAAATAATATGCCTTTTAGACTCATGAAACATAATCATAAATTGCACGGTGCTGTAGACTTTGTTGGTTTCTCACCCCATTTTGAGCTAAATATTCAATTTAATTCCCGCATTGTGGCAAATGCTGTTTGTGAAATGAATGTTGCTTGAGAAAGTCAATCGATATTGAGGAGAAAAAAAACATGTGCTCAATTCATTTCAATTTTATTTCACAAAAACAACTTATAAGAATGTTTCTCCGAATGATTGGGGTGGTTTGCAAAAATGCTATTATTCGCTTTTCTGGACAATAACTAAAAGGGAGAGAGATGGAAAGAATTCATGATTAAATGTTGAGAAAAGAATGTCAATGAATGTCTACTGTGGGTGTTTTTATTCACTGTAAAATTAATTTTCTAATTTTTTTTTTCTTCACATAAAGTTTATCTTCAATCACGTCCCAAGCATTATTTGGTGCTGGTTAATATTTTTCCTTATATAATTCCATATTCCATCTTATATTTTTCCCCAATAGATATGCTTCTATATGTGGCCTTCGCAGCTAAATAAGTAAATTTTTTTTGTTCCTCCCTATCACAATCATTTGGCTTCACATCATTCACATTTTTTTTTCGTGGGTAGGAAGTGAAATTGAAAGAGAGAATGTTGGAAATAGAGAATTTGTTGACTTATTAGAGGAAAAACATCTTTACTTTAGCCATGTACTTTTGTTGTTAAATGTTTGTTTGTTTTCTTTTTTTTGTCGAAATCTTAATTTTTATTATACAGATTTCTGATGCAGTTTTTTTTAATACTTTTTCAACACTTTTGTTTGTATCACTTGAGTCAAATGATAAACAAAAAGATATTATCTTAAGGATTTTATGACATTTAAAGTTATAAAAGAGGAAATGATTTAAAACAAAATTATTCAACTTGTTCTTGATATTTGAGATTTTTTTCAGTCATTAAAGTAACAATTGTGTTAAAAAGAAAAGAGAAAAATGATATAAAGACGAGAGCCGAAGTAAAGTTGTTTAATTATCATTCTCTAAGTAAATGTTGTCATTTATATAAGATCAACATTTCTTTTTTCAAAAAAAAAAAAAAAAACAAAGAATAAAAGTGACCGATATTTTTGTAGAAACACTAGAAATCAATTTATTTGTCTTGATTCTGGGGTTTGCACAGGGCTGAACATGGAACCGGACCTAATATGGGCGGTCGGAGTGCCGGGGGCAAATTATCAATCAGACGTCGGCGAAAGGGCCCCCGACAGGAGTGAGTAAAAGCCCCGTTTAATTTTAATCTTCTTTTTTTAATTACTGCTGCATTTTTGTTTGTTCTCTTACTTTGTTGCATAAGCAAAAATTTTTAAAAATTAAGATATAAATGTAATTAAATTAAATAACAATATTTTTTAAATGTTCTTTTATTTTCAATCTCCATGAAAAATCTGTATTGAAAAATCTTTTTTTATTTTCTTCAATTTAAGAAGAAACATGATTATTTCTCATTATATAATCTTCGTAAATTTCTTAAGATAATTAAAATACAATATTTTTTTCCCAATGCGCAACCCCCAGATCAGTTCTACACATGTAAAAAGAGAGAAAATGTCTTATCATATTTAATTCTCTAATTGAATCATCCGCCTTTTTCAATTGAATAAAATTGTAAATACTTAAGGAAAATAATCACTTCACTGGGATTTTTTATTACAAATTTGTCATTTTCTTCTTTTTCTTTGTTAAATAAGTTATATATAAAGTTATAGTGTTGAGGATTGTATTCCTATTTTAAAATGTAAATTACCAATAGAGTGTATAGAAAGAAAATAATACAGAAAGCAATTCACGATATAAAATCGATAGGAAACAATTGTGTTGAGATACTTTATAAAATTTTTCTTTCAAAGACGAGAAAAGTTTTCTTTATAAGCTCTAGGGAAGACTTTTGAGCTTTTACTGACTTATAAAGCATAACACCTGTATATCTGCATGGTGTTGAATGAAAATTCACATATCTCCCCATTTAATACCTTTTCAATGTCTGTTATTTTTCACCCAATATAAATAATTATTTTGCTTTTTACTTTCTTTCCTCTCACTTGGTATTGACCTTCCTAACTATAATAGTGCTTCGTGGACGTTTTTCAATAAAATTGTTTGTGTATTACATTTAAAAAACACTAATAAATGTCAGAGTATGTAGTTTTATAATGTTTATAAGAATGAAGCCTATAATTCTGGAAAAATTGCACGCTATTCTTTTTTACTTTCCATGGGTATATTGTTATTTTTTTCAATGTATATTAAATAGGTATAAAATGAAACAAAATCAACTTTATGGGCGAATTGATATATCGCACTTGTGTAAGTATAATGGCGCATTTCATTTTGAATACTCAAGATTTTGTACACTTTAGAACAGTTTGTACTTAAGGGGTAGCCTGAATTAGAAGGCCAAAATTTGGAAGTTTTCAAAATATCACAAAATGGACTAATGAGTAGTTCGCTAGAACCCCTTGTCGCAGCACTCCCTAATTGGCGGGCACTCTACCACCCGTAATTCTTGTCGGAGAAAAAAATCTAAAAAAAAATTATTTTCATAAGTGTATTTTTCATAGCCAAAGCCAATAAAAAACGGAGAAAATTTTGAAACAGTAACTTTGTTCAAAAGTTGTTGAAAAATCATATTTTAAGTAAAAATAAAAATATTAACTTAAACACACTGTAAAAAATATAGAAACATTTTTTTTTCAAATACCATTTAGTTTTAACTCTAATAAAATTTAATTCTTAAGAGATTAAGCATTTATTTATTTCATTCAGTCCATAAGTTTTTTTTCTCAATCTTTCCCGCTATATTCGAAGGAATTGTCAAAATGAGAAGGGGAGAAAACGCGTTTTGGATGTTCACCCGAACGCTTGCACTTGCAAGTCGGCTTAGTGCTCTTTTCCTTCGTGTCTGTATCTTAGATAATATTTCGAATTAACTTTTGAAAATTTTATAGTTATATTCTTAGATAGTTTATTTATCGATTTAAACAATAAAAAATATAGACCACTTTTGACCTTGTTATTCAGGCTACCCCCTTGAAGGAATTACGTGAGCCACAACGACTAAAAAAACATAATAGGGGAAAGTGCCCATCCTTTGCACGATCCCAAGCTTTAAAATTACTAAATTTTTCCTATGTTCCTGAATAAATGTGACTCCGCAATATATTTTAAAAACAGGAAACTTTCCCCAAGTTTTTAAAATATGGGTGTGATAAGTCATATTTATTGGTAAACATAGGAAAAATTTAGTCATTTTACCGTGCAAAGGATGGGCACTCTCCCCTACTATTTTCTTTAAATATTTTTTTTTTCAAAAAGAATATTTATTTCGAGCTCTCACGAATATAAAAGTGCAACATTTAAATTATATTTTCTGAAATTTTTATTCAAAAATTTTGAAAATTCAGTCATTGGGAAAATTGCTGGTCACGATTACTCAGACTAGATTCATCAGAAGTAAAAAAAAAACTAAATATTTCCTGTTAGCTGATTTTGAGATTTTGACCGGGACCCTTTTCAAATAGTTTTCTTGATATAAAGATCTCTACACATTGGAAGCAATTTTCGTCAAATAGCGTTTTTTAAAGAAATCGCGTGTACAAACTACACTTTTTATGACCTGTATATACTAGAGAAATTTATGTCTAGATTTGATATTTTGTCCTACAGAAGCGTAGGAAATTTGCTTTAATATGGATATAAATTTCTCTAGTGTGTTGAGGCCATTAGGCTCAAAGACCGTAACCCCTAAGCATGATGAAGACAATTATCAGCGTACTTGAATATTAGTAAATGAGTATGTATAAAAACTATACCTACGAATAACGCAGCGTAAAATATAGATCCTCTAGAAACATAATAGCTGCCTTATATAAAATCAAGCCTAACAAGTTATTTAATGCATTCTATAAAATGCTTATAATGAGCATTTTGTATTACAATTCTTATAGGATCTTTTAATCCGGTTAAGAGTGCGTCACTTTACTTCTAGTAGTCAAACCGTGCTATCACACTAGGATTTTTTCAATTTGTAAATTAAATTTAATTTTCATATGAATTGTTCCTATGCGTTATTTTGCATTAAAAATCATTTGAATTGAAAGATTTTCGTTTATTTATTGATATAAACTAATACTTGGCCCACCAAAACATATTTAAACATGTCAAAATAGCATAAATGTGGTTGCTCAATTAAATTTGAATTTAGCAAATTAAAATGTCAAAATTGCTCATTAATTTCAATTTTATTGCAGTTAAACAAGTAGCATTTTGAAGAACATTGTTCTTATTAAATTTATTTACTCATAATGCTCGTAATTAATATTATTGGTGGCCACCAATAATACTTCTTATTGAACACCGACAACGAAAAATTTCCCACCATGAGATGCAATACCAAGAAAAATATTTTGCCATTCATTCTACACTCGTGACATCTACAATTACGGGGAAATTGCCTGTTTACATCTACCCCAAATGCTGTTTTCTGACTAATTATTAATCCTTTTAAAATAATGAAAATCTCAATTTCTCTAGTAAATGCATTAATATAATCCTAAAAAAAAATGTAGGAAAGAACTGGTATTGCTACATTTCAATTATTTTACACAGTTTTTAATTTCCAGGTGGAAATCCAAATGAACAAAATAATCGAAATATCAACATTTTCGGGAAAAATGATTTTTTTTTAAAAAGTATTAGGATTTTATTGACCAATTTATCTGTGAACATACATCCACATGGTATCTATGAATGCTTATGGGTTTTATCCTCTGAAGTCTTAAAATTAATGAAAAAATCACAGTGTTTACAACTACCCCTGTTTACTACTACCCCAGTTCCCCCTATAAGACATTTTAAGTACTATCACATATTTTCCGGAGTCATTCACGATTCAAAATCTCGTGGCACTATTTAAAATTGAGCAAATTTCTTGCAAAATGTGTCCTGACTGAGAATTTTCAAGTAAATTCTAGAAATCTTATAATGCTCAATTGGCTCAATTGAATTTAAAATTAAATTTTGAAAATCCTAGTGTGATAGCACCGAAAGAGACAGAACCAAAAGCGCTATAAATATATTATAAGAATAATAGTTCTATAAAGCCTTTCTTTATGGTGTCTACACACTAGACGCAATTTTCGTCAAAAAATGCAATTTTTAAAAAAAAAATCTGACGTTTTTGCCTACAAGGATTGGAGAAATTTTCTTTCAAAAGGCATTTTTTAAAGAAATTTCTCATAATGTGTAAGGCCAAGGGAATTCTAAAAAAAATAATAAGAAAAAAATTTCTTGGGTCGGTCTCTTCTTCAGAAGGCGTCGGTCATGGAATTCGAACGATACTGAGAGTAGCGGTTACGAACAATGTTTGCGAAAATAGTGCAAACTTTTACAAACTTGTTTGTGGGTTATGCCATTTACGAGCATTGCGTAGGACCTGACCTGAATTCGAATTCACGAACATTTATCGAAAAATTTTGCGATTTTTTTTCTGTGTAAGTCAGCGGTGGACAGAATATCTTTCTGATTACTTCTATTTTTACTAATGCTTGTGTGTGTGTTTTTTTGTTTACAAGGATGCGTTACAAAATAGTTTTCTTAACTAATTTTAAGTTAGAGATAAAGACAAAAAAAATCTATATGAATTTACAAAAATTAGTAAATCCTCAAAAATGGAATTGCCATAACATTTTCACAAGTGCGATTATATTCTGAAAATCTGGTGCATTGCATGATGGATTAACATTGAAGGGTGGGCAGAAAAGAAGCAATATTGTGCAGACCATGGATCCAATATAATGAAATTTATAAGGTCAGAACAATGATAAATTTTGCTGCAATATTAAAATATAATGCAATCATGGAGAAATTTAATGATATAAAAAGCGGCTTCTGAGGGCTTTGATTTATGTATATATATTGTCGATGATGAAATGCATCAAATTATCAATTGATTTTTACTGTTTTTTTTTCTTGTTGCAGGAATCAAGCTGAAATGTCCCACACATGTCGTGGAACAATATCCCTGCATGGGGCTCTAATTCATACTGTGGACTCCTGCACGTTTGTTATATCCAATGGAGGCACTCAGACATTTCACATTAAGGCCGCCAATGAAGTGGAGCGTCAATCATGGGTAACAGCTCTTGAATTGGCCAAAGCCAAAGCCATGTAAGTACCACTGAGGATTTTTCACAATAATACCAGTATGATTTTCTAATTGCATAATTGGGAATAGAGAAGTGCAATGTATGTCAAAGTAACAAAGTTATCTGCAAACAATCCTCATCATTTGCATATTCAGTAAAGTCCTATAAGGGATTTAATTTCATTTATGAATTGTGTATTACAAATTGTCAATTTGTCTTTTTGGCAAAATCAGTGGCTTAAGTTTGCTAAGCACAAACGTGTGAGTAAAATTGATTTTTTTTGCGTCATTTCTCACACGTAGAAGAACTATGGAGAGTGAAGAGGAAGAGGAGGACAACAACGCATTAGCAATTCCAAGTGAGGAGTTAAATGTGGTCATTCGTGATTTGACTGCCAGGTGAGTGGGAGAGAAAACTTACCCTATATTCTCAGAACGATTTTATTATTTAATTCTTTTTGATTCAGACTTGAGAACCTCAAAACTTGCTACGATCTCATTTCGAAGCACGGTTCAGCTCTCCAGAGAGCACTGGCTGATCTTGAGAATGGTGATGATTTGGCCAATAAGACAAAAGTTGTCAACGAAAGGGCTACACTTTTCCGGATATCTGCTAATGCAATGAAAAATGTGAGAAAAGGAACGGGATTGGAGAAGTATGCTTAGAATGCTTTAATGTTTTTTTATCTTTTTTTTTGGGGGGGGGTTTCCTGCAGGCTTGTTCGGAATATTTGCAGACAGCCCAGAGTCAGGGTCATAAATGGTCCAAAATGCTGCAACATGAACGTGATCAGAGGCAACATTTGGAGGAGATGGTGGAGCAATTGGCCAGACAACATTCGCATCTGGAACAGGCAGCTCATCGTCATCGACCAAGTAAGTAAAACACTCTTTATCTTTCAACCTCATACAGGAAAATCACCCAATTTATAGAAGTTTTTTTAGAAAGCCTTATTCGTTTTATATAATATATTGCGACTGGGTTTTTAGAAGAATGTCGATAGGAAATGGTCCATAAAATAAAACTCAAAATTGTTCTTTTGTGTTCTCTACATTCACAATGAATAGAAACTATTTTAAATCATTAAAAAAATGTAATAAGATTTCTAATGAATCCAAGTTGATTCAAATTGATCGAGAAATATGCGTTAAAGAAAATTTTTAACATAACATTTATAAATTCAAAAAGGGAGTTTCCCAAGGTTATTGGTAAATATTAAGGAAATATTTTGGATTCATCTTTTTTTTTAAATACTTTTTAAAAACCGCAAGATCGTCCATTTTAATTAAAATTCCGAAAACTGATTACCATGTCACAGTTTGAGCTTAAAAAAATATTAGAACAACTCTCGTTCTCTGAAATCAAGAAATCTATTTTTGAATAAATTTAAAAAAAAATATATAAGTATTTTCTACACTTAAGAATCTTGCATTTAAAATAAGAAATAAAAAATCAATAAGATTTTGTTCAAATTTGGCTTCAGAAATTAAGTATTCATCCAGTTCTGTCTAACTCGAACACAAATTTTATCAAAATCAACAAGAAAACTTTGCTAAAAAGATGTTCTTGCGTACCGTTTATGGAAAAAATTTGTTAAATGAGTAGCCAACTGTTGTTAAAAGTTTGTCAGAAGGATGTTTTCTCCATATAAAGTGTTAAAAAAGTTTTGTAAAATGTAATGTGGTAAACAACACTCTTTTCGCAAAATTTTAACAAGATCCATTTGTCAGCTTAACAAAACTGTTTTTAAAATAGTTATACCCTATATGACTTTTCTTATTTTAGTAGGAAGTTTCTTGTGTTTTGTAAATATGTTTTCGAAATTGCCTATGAAGTTAAGTGCACAGAAACTTCTGTTTGTAAATTTGTTTTCGAAATTACCTATGAGAGTGAGAGAGATGACTATATTTAGATTACATTGTACGTGGAGAATAAGAATGAGTGAGAAAGTTCCATCTCGATTATGCCCGACGCACAATAATTTTTATTTTGTAAAAATGTTTTCAAACTTCCAATGGGAGTGAGCGAAATAACTAGAATTAGATCTCTTTCATTCATCAAAGCTTTCTAGCTTTGACGAGTGCTCGAATTACGTTATAGAGATATGCGTGAATTATCTTTCCGGGCGTTATTTCACTGAGAAAAAAAGAGGATGCGATTAACTTTTTTTCGTCATAACTTTAACACTTTTTAGGTGTAAAAATATATCAACATTTTTTAATGTTAATTTTACACCTTTTAAGGGTAAAATCAACATGAAAGAAAGGTAACTTTAACCCATAATACACCTAAAAAGGGTAATATTTACACCGTTCTCGGATCAATAATTCAGGGTAAAATTAACATTTCTGGAATGTTATTTTAACTTTTGCGGATTTCTCTCAGTGTTGGGTCTATAAAAGTTTACCTTTATTTTCGAAAGTGATTCGTGATTCACGATTGATCAAAAGACCATCCCAAAATTCGAAATTGGTAAGGAAGAGCAAGTTTTTTATTCAATAATCTTCAAAATTTGAAGTAATCTTTATCAGAGAAAACCGAGTTTAACTAAATCATTTGAGAAAGAGGCCCTTCAGAGTGGTGGAACTTCGAAAATTCAAATAAGGGATTTTTTTTGTATTGGGAAATGGGCACCTTGCGCACCTCTAAACCTATCCTAAAATTATAGAAATCATTGAAGCCGTTTTCGAGAAAACCTTAAAAACATGATTTTGGAAGATAAAGAGGGTACAAGGAAAAGAAAATATGATTTATCTATTAAAGAAATGATGATTAAATTTGGAAAAAAATATTGATCAAATCACGATGAGCCAAAACCACCACGCAAATTCCGGTACTTGTAGGAGAATTATCGTATCTCCTTGGAAAGCTGCATTCTACACAAACCCACTGCACACAACTTACATTTAAAAAGTTAAAACCTCAATTAGGAACTTTCATCCCAGCAAACGTGGATTCGATGTTGACTAAAGTATTAATTATTCTACTCTAATGAGAACTGCAATGTAATTTTTCAACGAATCCGAGATACGCTGTTCTCTACAATTTAAGAATAATATTTTTTATGGGGGGTCACCAAACACTGAAAGTTGCTATCTCTTGGAAACAAATTAATCCAAATGGAGACAAGGGAAAGTTACTAATTGGAGACAAAGAGTGTAAGTGAAACCGCGACGAAAAGCTTCCAAAACTTTGTTAAGTTGCTCTTGAGTGTAGGATTTGTTCTTATTCCTGATCTTTTCTCCTTTCCCACCTGGAACAATAAGAAAATCTCTAAAACAAATCATATTTCCAGTATTTCCAATTGAAATTTTTTGAGTTACAGATAAGATACAAATTTAAAAAAAAAATCGTATTGTATAGATCTCCCTTCCTTTGAGCAGTTAATAAAGAATTAAGCGAAAATTATTAAATCTTCGTCTAGTCGTCTGGCTTATATGTCCTAATTCAAAACCATTTCCAGACGCTTTAACTTTGACAGAAGATTCATTATATTAACTAAGTTAATATTTTTCTGAAGAAAATTACATAAATTTGTTCCTTAACTCTACTAGAATGTGACTGTTTAGTGAAAATTCTTTAGATATAATATGAAAACTTCTTAAATACAAGAAAAATACGCGAGTGTAAAGTGCTTCTATTTGAAACAAATTAATCCAAATGGAGACAAGGGAAAGTTTCTAATTGGAGACAAACAGTGTAAGTGGAACCGCGACGAAAAGCTTCCAAAATCCTGTTCAGTTGCTCTTGAGTGTAGGATTTGTTCTTATTCCTGGTCTTTTTTCCTTTCCCATCTGAGACAATAAGAAAATCTCTGAAAAAAATCATATTTCCAGTAGGGTAAGGGCTCATAATTTTGGACAGTCTGCTTATAAGCATCGAAGTTCCAAGTTTGAATTGCGATATTTTCAATACTAATTGACATTTCTTGTTACTCTCTTTTCAGAAGGGTTGTTTAGAAACTTAGCGAGCTATTTATCGTCTTATTTTTATTAAAATTAGTTTTAATACGTTTAAAAATGAATTGATATGTAGAGGTGACTTTGGCTCTTATTTTGGACAACTTGTTTATTAATTTGTCCAACTTGGCTGTAAATTTGGACAGCTAATCCGCCTCAATAGGATGCCCATTGTTCTTCATTTGATGAACCAATCTTACCAAGTCCTCTTCCTGTTCATGTAAGGGAAACGTAGAATGTCACAGAAGCCCGGAAACTTTCCATATCATTCATTAAAGTGAGTTGACTTCGATACTCCAAGTACGTGTGGATTCACTCATTCCCTGACCTTTCCGGGAACCTTTCAAGGCATTTCTCGCTACATCTCTTTCGTAGAGATGATGCTCCTTTGTTTCTCCAGGCATTTGTCCAACCTAGTCATCACAAAAGCTAAAACTTCACGAAATTTCATGAGAAAAACACCTGTCCAAAATAAGGAGTATCACCTCACTGGTGAATCTCTTAGAAAATTTCCCATTTTTCACACGAAAAATATAATTCACAAGGCAAATCTCACTTCAGATCAAATGTACAAATCACCACTAACGTGAATCAACACAATATTCAATGAGTATTCAATAATATCACTCAAAAAAACCGAAGAAACATTGTTAGTACTTCACCACAGCTAAATAAGAACTGAAGTAAACAAAAAGTTCTGTCATATTTCTCGTAAGCAATTGCTCACACTGAATTTTCAAGAAAGCAATTTCAACTCAAATCATATTCAAAATTTAACGTATTTAGTGTCAAAATCTTCCAAAAAGAACAAATATTTAGATAGAATTCATTATTCATCAAATATTGGAATAAAAATCTATCATTTTAATCAATTTATTTTTAGTGTCCAATGTTATCCTCAAAGTGTCCAAAATAAGAAACTGGACAAAATTATGAGCCTTTCCCCTATTTCCAATTGAAACATTTGCAGACACTTCAGAAAAACCCTTTTTGTTCACGAAATAGGTAATTATTTCATTTGAAAACTTCACGTACTGTTAACAATAAAGATTAGCACTTAATTTAACTAAAATTAGCCAGAAATATTACATATATGTAAAAAAAGTAATAAAGATCAATCACCCTAATGTGTTTTTTATTAGAAAACATGGTTGATTGATTAAAAATTCGATTGTGAAAACGTACACTTTTAATTTTTCTGAGAAATTTATAAATTAATATTTGTGAATATGAATGAATTTTCGTTTTATTCGGAGCAAAATTAACTAAATAATAAAACTGAGGTATAGAAAATATATAAATAAAAATTTAATACTGTATTTATCATGGAAAAAAATTATGTTTCCATTTGGAGTAGCGAAAAGTTTTCATTTGGAACAGGTTTTGAATTAGCTTAATTTACCCTATACGATTTTTTTTGTACATTTGTTTACAAAGCAAAAGTAATTGTGCGTCGCTCTTTGTACCAAAGTCTTTTGAAGAATCTATGAAAAAAGATTGATGGAAAATACTGGAACATCTGGAACTACTCCCACCGATTGCTTAGGTTTTTGATGGAAAATTTCCAAAAATAATATTCGCATGAGAGACTTCCAAATTTCAACTGGAAGTCTCACTTGTAAATGGTTTAGCGGGTTTAGCAAATTGTCCACTTACGTTGGACATGCAGAATACAATTACAGGCGATGTGGAATGTGTGTGTGTATGTGGGTGTGAACTCTTGATCAAAACAAAAACAAGTTCTAAAGCACTTTAGTAGGGTGGAAATTGTGGAAAAATTGTGAAGATACACGCGTAGTAAATAGAGTGAAAAAGAAATGATGGATGGGGACAAGTATCAATTTTCTACAATAGATGTGGATTATATAAAATGTTGGGTGAATCGAATTTTTGTGGCTGAAAATGATTATCAATATTTCACGGAATATTCACCGGAACTCATTGCATTGCCACCTGACATTGTTGCTCTCATTGTGAATTTGTGCACAAAATTGCACCTCAGCACTGATATTGAATTTTCCTGCTTTGACACATTTGATTTGTACTTTTGCTGCAACTTTGACCTTATGCAGAGGCGAATGACCATGATGGTGAATAGGGGACAAGTGAAGGGAGAATTGGGATGGATTGTTGTGAAGGAGGAATTTCTTGCGTCTTTTGAGAGGAGTGTCCTCTCTATAGTTTCACTGGTGACTAAATTCTTCAGTGGAAAATCACATGCCACATCAATGTTGGAGAAATTGTGGCAAAAACTAGAACATCCGGAGGGTAGTTCAGTGACGTTGGCTGATAAAGAGTTGGAAGTGCTGAAAGTTCTTCACTATAAGGTGTGTCCCTAATGTCCTCTCTCTTTCACTAAAAATGTTCCTAATTGGCCTGAATTTCAAACATAGAATTTCTATAATTATATATAGATACGAAAATCCCAAGCTTTGGAATCAATCGAAATTTTTCTGATGATGTGTATTCAACCATATCTACCATCACGCGTGCAAGATGTTCTGTTTCTCTCAATCAAAATTCTCAGGATTGTATATTTAAATCGGACCAGCATCTATAGCGTGTGAGTCATCAATTAGAAATTTAATACTACAACAAAAATGTTATCAACGTATTATTCATTGCTTTGTTCATCTCTCTTTTTTTGTATTTTATGGACAAAAACATTCAGATTGAAGCCATTGCTGAAGGCATCAAAAAATTTTCAAGTCATTCAGACAGATAAAGTCCTTATGGGAGCTTCTGTTGTAGTTACTTCATTGAGATTCCTTAACGTTCCTGGGTACATTGAGGAGAAAATACAGAAGTCTATCTCAAATTTGAGCAAACTCATGGTCAATGATATTAAGGTGTTGAGTAAAGAAATGTATCGATTTGCAAAATCTGTTTTCAATGAAAATTCCAATAATTGAATTTTTGAATAAATAAAAACAAAATATTAAAATTGTAATAAATTAAGTATGAATATTTTAGCAGAAAGTGAGCACTCCAGATGTATTGGATGAATAAATCAGTGTGGTGTTCTCTTATCAGTCATTTCACCCATTAGCCGTTGAATTATCAGGGGAAATCATGTTGAATATAGAGTTCACATAAAAGTGTAACTAGGAATAAACATGAGTGAGAGTGAGAGAAAAGAAGTTGCCACGAAAGACATTGCCACGAAAAGTGAATGACGATGGTAAACACGTGATCTCGCCACCTTCATCAATAGGAGAGACTTAGTGATTCAGAATGTAATGCCGTGTATACTGGTATGACCGAGTGACCAATTGAAATGAGGAAATTGTATACTATAAAATTATGCCATGAACACTGCATGAAGGATCAATTTATTTAAAAAACGAAAATATAGGACAAAAAAGGGAAAGGAAAAATTGAGGAAGCACATGATCATAAATATTGAAGTTAAATCCAAATATTTTTGATACACCCCGTACAAAGAGTATTATGTATGTGAATTTTGTATTTTTTATCTCTTTCCTGTCTCTCATGTGTGATATATTTTTTCCGATGGTTCTATGTGTGCGACTTTTATTTGACGGTCAACCTATACACGAGTATGACAGAATTTTGTTGGTGAGAAATGTGTGTCCATAAAATTTATGATAATTTTTTTGCACACTCTTGCATTCAGTGAATGAGCTAAAGGGGCAAATCAATTCAGTGTCTGTGGATAGCATTTTATAGCTTAAAAGTTAGGTTGGAATGAAAAGTAGGGTCTTAAAGGAGATCCCGGGATTATGCAAATACACTTATGAAACTTTGCCTACCATTAAGAGATAATTTATGAAATTATTACCATACCCCTAAGTGTATGCAAATATTTTTGAGGCTTTAACAGCTGAATGTTGAAACGAAGAATAACTTCAGTTGAACCTCAGATTAGTGTTAATCTAGAGTTAAAATTAAGCTAGGTTTAAATATTTTTTCGTATGCAGAAACGTGGAATAGTGCTTTGGCTTAAGCTGTTTTTCTCATACGGCAACCCCATATTTTGGCTTTTCTGGCATGCCAGAAAGTGTCAATTCGTCAATGTTTTCGTTCGATTTAGCAAGATTCCACGGCTTTTTCTCGTTATTTGGTAATCTTGAACCACCAGACTTGCTAAAGTATCTATATATAAAATAGGAATCAATATTGTGGATGTGAAATGTGAAACAATGGCCTCAATTCTGAGACCAAGATCAAGATCAAAATTTCAAGCTGTCAAATATTTCCAAAACCAAGATTTCGTATTCTGACGCGAAGCATTTGTGGAACTTAAAATGTCTTAGCTAAGAACCAAGATTTCAAGATTTTCCACACTTAGCTAAACATCATTTCTGACAAATATCTTCATTTCTCTGTTAAATTTGTTGAATTTTCGTCATATAAATTAGGAAAATTAATTATAGGACGTATCAAAGAATAAATGAGAGGCCATAAGCGCGAGTACAGGAAGTGCAAACCAATCTTGTGACCTGTGATAAACCAAGAAATGCTTATGCATGATATGATTATTTTGCAGGTATCCTCTGAGTGGTGTACTTCGATATGTACATCTAGAAATACGTACCATTTCGATTAAATTACAAGGTCAAATGCAGTATTTTTCAAAGTAGTTCTCTATTTGTACCATCTCTTATAGAAATATTCTTCATCAAAAACAATTTCCGCATGAAACTCTTAAAATTGTTAGTATCTTGAAAATTCCAAGCACCTCCGAGAGGTTCTTGGAATTATTTCAAGAAAACAAGAAATTTGACGTCTTGAAATCTTGAAATATTGGTTCCAGAATTGCAAATCTTGATATCCACACGGTTTGTGTCTTGGATTTCAAGATTCCAAGACATTTGACAGATTTGACATCTTGATCTTGATTTTTTGATTTCAGAATACCAAAATCTTGAAATTTTCTTGTTCTTGATCTTGATCTTGGTCCCAGAATTGAGGCCAATGTGCATGTTTTCTGGGTGCAAAAAAGCGCGACTCCTACTTCAGTGGCGACTCATTGAAGTTGCATATGGTGGATGTTTCTTTTTATTTCAGGCACAATTGGCTTTTCAAGAAGCTGTAAATAGAGTGAAAGCCTTATTTCTTTTCTTAAAATCCACCAAAGTGCAGATTATATCAATTTGGCATCATTTAACAGTATTTTCGAGAAGAATTTACGGATGGATGTGGACAGGTTTATTCCATGTTTAAGCCAAAAATTATACCTCCGAAATCGGGGGTCTAATTTTTGGCTTAAACGTTAATCCACTGTTTAAATTTATTCTATTTCTCGTTCAAACATTAGAAAACCGTGGATCATCCTCGAATGATCTTTATACTTCGATTCAACATTCAGCTGTAAAATTGAAATGGGTAGGGTTCAAGCATCACTTATGGCCACATTAAGGACATATCTGCCTATAGCTGTTGATCTTTTTGACCAATTAAAGCAAAAATTTAAGAGTAATTTCTTTCATGTAGTTTCTTTCGATATATTCAAATGAATTTCCCAGTAAAATCCCTGAAACTCCGGAAAATATGTGGTTTTCCCAACCATGTAAAATTCATAACTTGTGGCCTCTTTTACGAACTTATGGCCAATCGTGGAACAACTTATGGCCACAATTTCAAATGATATAAAACCAACTTAGTAATAAAATAATTTACTATTTTATTTTATTTATTTTCACTTTTATAGGTTTTTATTATTTTTCTTAACAAGTTTTCCATAGTTTTTCAAACATTTGACTCATAATAGTAACAGACTACTAACATTGATTCTGCGCACAGTAACCAGTAATCCAACCTGTCTTTCGTGATAGAAATGCCACGTTTGGTTGCATGATGAAGAACCCACCTCAGAATACCCTCCTCTATCTGTTCTCTTTTAGGCACTATGAAAGGATCCGTGATCAAATGTTTCTCCCGGAGAGTTTCCGGAGATTTTAATGCAGAGTTTGTGTAGGGATTGGGGTACAGCTGAAATGACTGGAATACTTGTCGTGATCACTCCATTCTCAATGCTTCTCAATACTTCATGCATCCTTTGAGTTCAATAATAGGACTTTTTTTCGTATTTTGCATTGTTCTAAGAGGGATATAAGAGAAAAAGTTGGGTTATTTACAACAAAATGCAGGTTTATTGAAAAAATCAACAAGATCATACACACTATTCTTTTATAATCAATTTTATGTTATAATTTCAACACTCACCTTAAATTTTATTAGATTTTTGCTAGAAAACTCAAATTCATTGAATCGAAATAATGCAACTGTCAACTCGCTAAACCAAATATCTGTGAGGGCGCCACACGTCAAATTCTATGGCCACAAGTTAATAATCTTATAAAATAGGTCATAACTTATGGCCTTGTCTTTATTTTACATTTTTTACTTAAAAAATCATCAAAACCAATGGTAAATGAAAATATAGTAACTAAGAAAACAAGTTTTGAAAAATAGTTACTAAATATTTTTTATTGAAGATATAAAATTTAGTCATTAAAAATTATGAGATCGTTAGTAAATTTCTTAACGACTTGACGCATATTTGACCGTCTGCCGCACCAGTGAAATAATTTCCACAAAATAATTAAAATTCTACCGAAATATAAAAGTAAATCAGTTTAAAAGTTTCATTTAATGATAGCACATCAAATATTTCTAATTTTGTGGTTCTTCGAAATTAATTTGGGGGAAAAAATTGAAGATATCTGAGAAGTGGCCACAAGTATAGACTGGCTATAAGTAATACCGCCACCCTAATCTATGAACAATAGCCCGAGAAATTGGATCCAACGATTTTTGTATATATTGCTGCGTTTCTGAGGATCTCAGTGGCGCAATAGGCAAGAGCGTTGGGTTTTGGGCGGATGAGATCTATGACTCGACTCTCACAGCTGTGAGCTTGAGTCCCGCCCGGTGCAAACAACTGAATGTCTTGAGAAGGTCTAGAAAAAGACATTTTCACTCTGATATAATGTAGTAAAATGCACCGCCTCATCACGCATTAAAGCATCCACATCGCGAGCAAGGCGCTCCTGTGTGGTCTACAATGGACTTAGTACACTCTTTCAACACGGGATGTACGACTTTACAGCATGATTTACATTGTAAAAAAAATATATCCCGACACGATTAATAATAATAACGGCGTTTCTTTAAGTTATTCAAAAGGAAAACTCCCACGGGTATGCAAATTTTCTGTATACATAAGGCCATTTCGTGCGGTTTTTTAGGTCCTGAAAATATGCATAATCTTGGGACCCCCTGCATTAGAAATAATCTATCTTATCCTATGATTTCTTTACGCAATTTTTCAATTCAATTCAATTTATATATTTCTCCTCAATTAATGCTTGGTTGCGTCTGCCGCCGACTTACCACGACCGATCTCATCAGATAAACGGCAGAAACCCTGAATCATAGATGGTATATGCCAGGATTTATGCAGTTTCACAATTTCAAAAAATACAAAAATTTGAAAGAGTCTACTGTATTTAAATATGAAAATATTTTTTTTTAGTTTATTGAAAATATTCAATCTCGTTTGTTTTTTAACTTATCAGATACCGTAGCATCCTTAAAGGGGTGATAGGGAATGTGTTGGAAAACTTGTAGAAAAATTTATTGATAAAAACGTTAGTACAAAAATATTTATAATGAAGAGCCTTCTGCAGACGTCACACTTTTGATTGAGAGTGTGTTTGAGAGTCACATTTTGCCAAATGAAAACGAATGAGAATGAGAAGTGTAACACACACAAAACACACTCTTCACCTTGTTGCCAATCGCTCGCGAGATACTGTATTTGCCACAGTGTTGCTTTTTCGTGTGCACAAAAATCTATGGGAATTTCTCGATAATTCTCAAGTAAAAATTTAAGCAATTCTCATTACGAATTGCTTATTGTATCACGGATGTTTCAATATCAAAGTGATCATCGAAAATATTGTGATAACCATCTGGAGATTTTGACTGAATTTATTGCGAATGTTTCTTTTAAAAGTTGTACTTTAGAGAGGATTTTAGTGTGAACCAAAGTGTATAGAAAAGAATTTTTAGAAACTGAACATCACATTTTTTATACTATACTCTCATATTTAGTCGTGTGTGATTTTTTTATGATTAATCTTACAAATCCATGATGATGTTGCTTAGTTGAAAATGACGAGGTAGGCAAATGGAGTTCCACGTAATCTTTGGTAAAATGCATTTACAGTGTGAATGAAAATTGATAATTGTCTTCCGTGTGCGAGGAAGTGAAGAAATAAATTCATGGTCTCTCTCTGGCTGGTTCTAATGTGAAGGGCAAATACGAGACATAATAAAAAGCACACTGATTGGCTTTAAATGCAATTTGTTGATTGTGTCAATAAGAATAAGAGTTTCGTTATAGAAGAAAGTTTTCTTTCTTTTTTCTAGTGAAAAGTTTTCTTATCTAATTGACACGTTTTTTTTTGTCATTTTGTGTACTTTTCCGTTCTAGATGTGGCCACATCAGCAACGTCCGACGATGAAGACAATGAATTTTACGATGCACAAGAGGAGGGTGCTTCAACAAATAATTCCCAAGAAGATAGTTCATTCATACTGAAGATACCAATGGCACATCGAAGGGGATCAAATGATGCCACTGGAAGCTCTTCGGAGGGTGAAGAGGGCAACAGTGAGACACAACAGGTAAACAAACTGTCAATTGATTTTCCCAAAATTCCATTTAATCTATCTTTGTTGATTGAGTCCTTTATTCATTAAATCCACTATGTCTGCAATATATTGGGTATTCCCATGACATCACTTTATATAATTCACACATATTGCCATTAATCATTATTTTTGTTTCTCCAATAAACTTGAAAGATTTCTTATCATAAAAAAATCTCTCTTAATACTAATGAATTTATTGAAAATCTTCTTTTAAAATTTCTTGGAAAGTTTAAATCCTAACGATAAGTTTAAATAGATAAAATTAAAATTATATAAAATTCTAATTTTATATATTCGTGCAATTCTTTAGGGTTCCTTGTAAAATCATTTAAATTTAGGGGAAAGTTCCCATGCTTCGTACGATTGGAAGCTTCGTAATGACTCAATTTTTCCTATGTTTCTGAATAAATGTGACTCCGTAATGTATTTAAAAAACTATGCACTTTTCTCTAGTTTTTAAAATCTAGGTCCGTTTAATCATATTTATTCAGAAATATAGGAAAATTTTGAGTTATTACCAAGCTTGAGATCCTACGAAGCATGAGCACTTTCCCCTACTTTATATTAGTAGAATTCGTATGCTAATTTCACATTAAATCGTTGCTAATGTATTACATGTTTCAGAATTTTGACTAAAATTCATTTCTAGGGGAAAGTGCCCATGCTTGATACCATTGGAAGCTTCGTAATGACTAAATTTTCTATGTTTCACAATATAATATGTGACTCATCGCAACCATATTTTAAAAACTATGAGAAAATGGTCAGTTTTTAAAATATATTGCGGAGTCATGTTTATTGAGAAACATAGGGAAAATTTAGTTATTATGAAGCTTCCAATGGTATCAAGCATGTGCACTTTCACCTACAACAAAAGATTAAATTAAGGTTTAATTGTTTTTAAATAACTTCTTGGATGAGAAAAAGGGAATTATGAAAATCTTGCAATGAATTTAAAATATTCTCTAATAATTTTGCACTTCATAAATCAGTTTATTCCATTCAAATGCTCAATGATAATTTGAAGCAAAACTTCAAAATTTAAAATAAAAATTGAAAAAATTGTAATAATCTTTGCCAGTTTTCTAATTTCGTTAAAATAGGTTACTTTACTTTTGATGTATGGTTATGCAGAAATTAACCTCAAACTTTAAATGGATTTATAGGTTATTGAATAATATTTTGCACAAATTAGTAAATTTATTTGAAAAAACGAACCCAAAACTGTTTTAATTTGTAAAATTCTATATAATTGTGTTTAAAGTCTTAAACAAATTTACTTACAATCGTACATATTGTGATAAAAATTAGGATTAATGCAACCTTACATTTTTATTACTACACAAAAAAAATATTTTGTAAAATTGTTGGTAAATGCTTGTGAATGGGGACTTACAAAATGCTCGTAAAATGTATAACCCATAAACAAGTTCGTAAAAGTTTGTACTTTTTTTTACAAACATTGCTCGTAACATGAACACTTGACAAGCATTTTTTTGTACTTTAACAAACATTTGTTCGTAAATGTTCGTAAACACACAAAAAGTGTTCGTAAATGTTTGTCTTTTGTTAGTAGATTTTTGTTTGTCTGGCAAACACTTGCGAACAAATGTTTGTAAAAGTACAAAAAATGCTCGTCAAATTATCACCTTACGACCAATGTTTGTTAAAAAGTACAAACTTTTACGAACCAGTTTGTGGGTTATATGATTTACGAGCATTTCATAAGTCCCCAATAGGAATTCACAAACATTTACAAACAATTTCACAATTTTTTTTTTGTGTACACGTACACCAACTTCATAACCAAATTAAAGAATTAAAATTCAGCCTATCGGAAATGGCTCCAGTGGCCCCAGTATTTTTCCTATAATTGTTCATTGTTATAAAGTTTTGTAAGTAGGGACGAGTGCGTTGTATAAGATCATTTACGTTGTTAGAATATTGTGTTTCCCAACAAAACAAATTTTTAAATAAGATAACAATTTTGGAAGCTGAGTCGCGCAGACTAAAAAAATAGCATATTTTCTTGACATCTTTTTTCAACATAATCAAAAAAATTAAATTGAGTTTTTAAGCACATAAAAGTAGTATACAATGTTTAAACTATATTTTCTGAAATTTTCATTTAAAAAATTAAAAATTCAGCGGTCGGGACCTGATATTTGGAGACGGTTTTTGAAAAAAAAACTTTTCTGTGGTTAAAATTTCTCAAAGTTTACTTATTAAAACGTAAAAAAACTAAATATTTCCTGTGAGCTGACGAATTAAACTTGTACACTGAGAGAAATCCGAAAAAGTTAAAATAACATTCCGGAAATGTTTATTTTACCCTGCAGTATTGATCCGAAATCGCTGTAAATACTATACTTTTTATGTGTATTAGGGGTTAAAGTTACCACTTTTCTTGTTAATTATACCCTTAAAAAGGTGTAAAATTAACATTAAAGAATGTTGATATATTTTTACACCTAAAAAGTGTTAAAGTTATGAGGAAAAAAAGTTAATCGCACTCTCTTTTTTTCTCAGTGTACTTGAACAGTTTTATTTTACCTTGATCACAACTATTTTTCAAGCCGAAACGTGGTATAAAATATGACGAAAATCGTATTTATTTGTATAAAATTCTCTCAAAATTCCAAATGAATTTAAAAAATACCGTTTCAATACGAGTTCAACTCACCAGCGTACAGGAAATATTTGGTTTTTTGGTCGCAGATGAATAATATATCAGGTCCCAATGGCTAAATTTTTAAGATTTTATATATGCTTGAGAACTTGATTTAAAATAAAAATTTATAATGTTGAAAAAAAATAGAGAAAATATGTATTTCCGGTCTTTTTGGCCCACGTAACTCCTTAAAATATTTTTACAATATTCCAGAAAATAGCGCAATGTCCAATGTCAGACAGTGTAATATCGATTTTAACCAGTTTTACAAAATAATTATGATGAGTCAAAACTATCCACCCCAATCCTGAGATAGAGAACGCTTGAAGCTTCAAAATTAAATATTTCGTGTCATAATTAGAGATGTCCAATGTCCAATTATAAGATGAAAACTAATATAGGGTAAGTGTGTCAAATTTCGGCATAGTTGCAGGCATGCCCCAAAATCTCAAATTTGAAATGTAATATTTTTAATACAAATTGATTTTTTTATTCCTTTTTCTTAAGGAGTGTTGCTTGGAAACTTGTTAACAATATATCGTCTTTATTTTCTCTAAAATCATTCTTAGTACATTTTAAAATGAATAAAAATGTAAACATAGCTTTGGTCCCCTATTTCAGCCACCTTTATTCTCATAGTTCCTTGCGTTCCTTGCCCTTCGGAATTTCTTCCAATGTCTGTTTCACGTCATCTCGTTTGTCAAAGTTACATTTTCTGTTTTTCTTTTGCATTGTATAATCTCTAGAGTACCTATATAAAAACTAAAACTTCATGGAGATTCGAGGAATAAAAAAGGTGTCCGGAATTCCAAGGTGGCCGGAATTACAAGCTGGCCAGAATTTGGCACACTTACCCTAATACTAATTATAATGGCTCATCTAATCCAATATTACCTTTAAAAGATCTTCTCGACTAGTTTTAAAACTAAAGAAACCTTCTAGAAGTTCTATACATATTAATTTGGGATTCGTTATTATGAAGTTTTATACGATTGAAAGAATTAAATAAATTTAACTTTATAAAATTAAATATCTTTATCATAGAAGGCTGATTCAAAGGTTGATAAAAGCTGATTTAAAAATTAAATGCATCTCAAGATTGAGGGAAAAGTTTCATTAAAAAAGGGCCATCATGTTTTGAAACAAATTTGTGAAAATATGTCTTGTGTTGTACGAAAAGCCATTATAAGCGTTAAGTCCCTCTGCTGTGTCTTATCCGTAAAACTGATACAGTAGAGTTCCTCAAATTTGAACATTTGGGGGGTATGGATGACATTTCCTACTCCTCAAATTTGAACGATATTTTCAAAAATGTAACGGAATTCATGTGAAATGCACTTTTCCTAAATTAAGATAAATAACTTTAGAGAATATATCAATGTAATTCATTGTGAAATAAATGGAATTTGTTGCAGAAGTTAATATAACACGATAATATTGAGGAAACACCAGAAAAAAAATGGATCTAATTCAGACTCCACGCAAAAACTTTCTTCACACAACTTCAAATTTTACATTTTGAACTCAACCCTCATTTAAATTTGAGGAACTCGACAATACGTCCATCACGAGCATGGCCTGTATCCTGAAGACAATGCGGTCGCGCTCATTGCTCGGCCAGTTGCTCAGTACATGACTAACGCTAAGACTGCTAACGGTGTCTGAGTTATCCTCAGGTGTTTGGACCAAATAAGCCTCGATCTGTCTGATTTTAGTTAACACTTTCCAATACAGACATTCTCTCTATCACGGACAGTAGGACAATTTTGGCTGATCATTTTTAGAATCCAAGATAATTAAAACATCTATCCAGTAATTGAATTCTGTAACAGTATGACAATGTCATATGACAAATTTAAATTTTTTTATGTGATAAATTCGAAAGAACTAATCGTAAATCCGACTCTTATCATTTACTAAAAGCTTCATAGAGCTCCTTGCAGTTGTCACCGAAATTGTACCACGAAAATTTGTCATATGACATTGTCATAGTATTACAGAATTTCCCTTCAGAGTTAGTCAACCGAATCGCAGCATTACCTATTTTTGTAAAGTATGCTGACGTGTTCGTGGATATTATCTGCATAATTAAATTTAGTAATCAGGTGTTCACATGCATAATCTCTAAAAAAAAAAAAAACCAGTATAATCTTCACAATCCCATCTGGCTACTGACCCTGTGATACATGGCTCTTAAGAATCACAAATAACCATTTAGTATATCATGACTTATCACATAAATTTTCTGCTATTATCTTATCTAATGAGTAGCAGTGTATTATCATTGATATATCAATTATGTTTGCATTAACGCCAGGTGTTGGTGGTGACGGAGAAAACAAAAGAGAATTCATTGGATGCCGTTGATCGTGTATCAAATGCATCACAGTCAATGTCACTAGTTTCAACACCGAAGGCAATTAGAAAGAGACGTACACGCGTTCCGGACAAACCCAATTATCCACTCAATTTGTGGTCAATTATGAAAAATTGCATTGGGAAGGAACTGTCCAAGATACCCATGCCCGTGAACTTCAATGAACCCCTATCGATGCTACAGCGACTGACAGAAGACTATGAGTATGCTGATTTGTTGGATAAGGCGGCACAGTGTGAGGATCCATGTGAACAATTGGCTTATGTGGCAGCATTCACAATTTCTAGCTATTCCACTACAAGCAATCGAACTGGGAAGCCCTTCAATCCCTTACTTGGTGAGACATATGAGTGTGACCGTTTGGATGATTTGGGTTGGAGGTGTGTGGCAGAACAAGTGTCACATCATCCACCCATGGCGGCAATTCACTGCGAAGGTAAGGGTTGGAGTTGTTGGCAAGAATTCACAATGACGACAAAATTCCGAGGGAAATATCTTCAAGTGATACCCCTTGGAGTGGCTCATGTGGACTTCAGTGCAACAGGAAATCGCTATTCGTGGAGAAAGGTGAGAAAGAAAGCCAGTGATAAGTCTAAATCAACTTATAGAGGTGTGATTCCTTCGTTGAAAATTCGGATTGTGGCAAACACGAATGATATTTATACATAAAATTGGATGAGAAATGCATAAATATATCTGAACATCCATAAATTCTGGGTGAGATGGCAATAACTCGCGAAAAAATACGCGACCCTCGAAAATGCGCGAAAAATTTGCGCCCCGCAAAAATCAGGGAAAAAATTCGTGCCCCGCGAAAATCGTCGAAAAAATTCGTGCCCTGCGAAAATTCGCGAAAAAATACGCGACCCGCGAAACTCCGCGAAAAATTACGCGCCCAGCGAAAATCCGCAAAAAAATTTGCGCCCCGCGAAAATTCGCTAAAAATACGCGACCCGCGAAACTCCGCGAAAAATTACGCGCCCCGTGAAAATCCTCGAAAAAATTCGCGCCCCGCGAAAATTCGTGAAAAAATACGCGACCCGCGAAAAATCTCACGCCCCGCGAAAATCCGCGAAAACTTCGCGCCCCGCAAAAATCAGAGAAAAAATTCGCGCCCCGCGAAAATCATCGCAAAAATTCGTTCCCCGTGAAAATTCGCGAAAAAATTTGCGCCACGCGAAAATCCGCGAAAAAAATTGCGCCCCGCGAAAATTCACGTAAAATACGCGCCCCGCGAAAATCCGCGAAAAAATCGCGTCCAGTAAAAATCAGAGAAAAAATTCGCGCCCCGCGAAAATCATCGCAAAAATTCGTTCCCCGTGAAAATTCGCGAAAAAATACGCGACCCGCGAAAAATTACGCGCCCAGCGAAAATCCGCGAAAAAATTTGCGTCCCGCGAAAATACGCGAAAAAATTCGCGCTCCGCGAAAATTCACGAAAAATACGCGCCCCGCGAAAATCCGCGAAAAATTCGCGCCCCGCAAAAATCAGAGAAAAAAATCGCGCCCCGCGAAGATCATCGAAAAAATTCGTTCCCCGTGAAAATTCGCGAAAAATACGCGCCCCGCGAAAATGCGCGTAAAAGTTCATCGCGGATCGTGAATTGTATAGGGTAGAGTAAGTACTTTTCGCCACCTTAAGGGTTGACACCCTTATAATTCTTATACTTTTTGTCAAAATCAAATGAAATTTTGTGTACATGTGCTTTGAAGCATTATCTCTCTATTGAAAAAGGAGAATTTCCGGGAGCTTTTGAGTATCTGGTTGAAAAAGTACATTTCCTGCAACAATGCATGTTTCAGTACTTTTCGCCACCTTGTAAACACTTTTTCGCCATTGTGTAAGCACTTTTTCGCCACTTGTTTTCAATTAATTTTTAAGAAACAGCAGCTTTCGAAAACCTCCAAAAGTACACAGTACAGTACTTTTCTTATTTAACACCGATATTAGACAATTATTAGAGTATTTTGGATGATTTTTTACACATTTTTTATTTCCGTCAAAAAAAAAACAATTGAAAATTACGCCTGTTTCAACTAAGTTCCGCGAGGAACGCCACTTGTAAAATGCTTGGAAAAATGAGTGGCGAAAAGTACTTACACAACCGAAAAAATTAAGCCCTATTTCACCACATCCGTATTTCTTTATTTTTTGGAAAACATTATTAAAAAATGATATTAGAACAAAGCTTAGTTAATAACGGATTGACTTTCAGTGAAAAAATATCGAATACTGTACTGAAAAAACATAAAATAATGCAAGACAATTTGTCTGAGCGTTCACAAGTTTACTTGGTGACTTTTTTTGGTGACTGTTCACCTTGTCGACAATTTCTTTAATTAACTTGCAAATATTCTAGTCGGTGGAGCATCTGATATGGTTTTCTGATTCATTTGGCTAGAGGTCACGAAATAACACTCATTTCGTAGTTCCACGAACTCATAATTTTCTTAAAATGTGATTTTAATTTAGGTGGCGAAAAACGGCATACTGGCAAAAAAGTACTGACTCTACCCTATGCCACCTTACAAATCTTCGAATATAGTCCAATATGCCGAATCTTGGTGAACAAGAAAAGAACACTTCTGTTCTCATTGACTTCTTTATTCCAACTCTTACTTTCTACATAAAGTACAATATTAAAAGTAACACAAAAATGCTGAATAGGGAGTGCAGGTGAGTGGACTTCCACTGAACCTCGCTCCCTATGATATTGCTTAATAACCTAGATTAAAATAATGCAAATGCAATCAATACATATTAAGATAGGGTTCGCACCCATCTATCACACCTGCCCTCTTGGAGAAAAAAAAATTTAAATTTATTTACAATTTTTTTTTGTTTTTTGTATTTTTTGTTGTTTTTTTTTCTAGTGATTATGATCTTTGCAATAAATTTTTCTATTTGTTTTTTTTTCAATAACTTTAATAACATACTGATCCTTGCAATAAATTTTATACTTTCCTTTTATTTTCTATATTCAATTATGAAATAACTTAGTTCTATTTTTATGTATTTTGTATTCTTTGTCACCCATTTGTATGATTATGTTAGGATGTTCTATTTTAATTATCTTATATGGCCCTTTAAAAATAGGATTAAGTTTATTTTCAGAAGTATTTCTTATTAATACATTATCATTGACCTTGTAATTTATTGGTCTTGCTTTCTCATCGTATTTGTATTTTCTTTTCAATTTTGAGTTAATGAGGTGATTTCTGGCGTCTTGCAATGCTCTCTGCATTCGAAACTTCAATTCCAAAGAATAATTATCAAAGTTATAAATTGGATCAACATTATAAATTTCTGAGGGTAAAGAACATCTTTTACCAAATACCAAATCAAAAGGAGCATATTTTGTTTCTGTATGTACGGTTGTATTAAAAGAAAAGCTCCAATAAGGAATCCAACTACTCCAAGTACCAGGGTGCTCTGCCACTTGCATTCTAAGAAATGCACCAAGAGATTTGTGGCTGTTTTCTAGAGCTCCTAAGCTTTCGTGATGATACGCAGTAGAGTTGATTTGAGAAATTTTTAATAATGAGCAAGTTTCTTTAAATACAGACGCCATGAACTCTGTACCCCTATCTGTCGCTACTATTTTAGGAACACCATAACGTAAAATAAAGTTTTCAACAAAATGTCTTGCAACTGTAGCAGCTTCTTTATTTTTAAGTGGATATGCCTCTACATATTTTGTTAATTCACATTGAATAGTTAAGATATAACTAAAATCCTTATTATCTTTCTCCAATGGACCGACAATATCCAAAAATATTTTTTCAAAAGCAGACGTTGCTGTTGATGTTATACATAATTTTTCTTTTACGGGTAGTGAATATTTAAATTTTTGGCATTTTTCACAACATTTTACATATTTTTCGACATCACTCTTAAGTCCTGGCCAAAAGTAGTACTTTTTAATATTATTATACATGCGGTTTGCACCAGCATGACCACTACTTGGTAACAAATGAAATTCATTCATAATTAAATCCTTAGTTTCTTTTAAAACTATCTTCTGAACTCCTTGAACAATACAAATCTTTGGGCCGGCAATAAGTAGTTCTTTAGAAGTTGGGCGCCTCAGATATTGAAGAAAATCGGATATCAGTGCACTGTCGTTTTCTTTAACGATTACAAGTTCTTCAATATTAAATTTTTTGCAGAGATTAGATAATACCCTCAACGATGCATCTCGTGCAACAGTCGATCGGGAATCTAATGCAAAATAGATAGTATTTAAGGATTCAAAGTAAATAACCTTCTTATCTGACGTTGAAAAATATTTCTTTCCTTTGAAATTATCAAGATTAATTTCCGAAACACAACGTAATTCAATGCAATTTTTAGGTCTTTTTAAAATTTCAGCGATTTGCGGTTGATCAGGTCGCAATTCATCAGAAACTTTTAACTTCCCTGTAACATCTTTTTGTTTTTCCATTTTTGCCTGTTGTGCTCTAGTCGTCACGTAAATTGTTGAATTAGAAACTTTTGAATTAAGTTCTTTCAAATGCTTTGAATCTATTACAATGCGAGATAGAGCATCTGCAATTACATTATCTCTACCTTTAATATACTCAACTGAAAAATCAAATTCTTCCAGCTGTAACCGAAAACGTGTAAGTCTACTAGATGGATTTTTGAGACTGAATAGGAATACTAAAGGTCTATGATCAGTCATGATTTTAAATTTTCGACCAAAAATATATGGACGAAAATGTTTACAAGCCCACACTATCGCCAGTAACTCTTTTTCAATAGTCTCATAGTTGCGTTCTGCTTTATTTAGAGACCTGCTGGCGTAGGCAACTGGCTTATTGTCCTTATTTAAGAGCACTGCACCAATGGCATATCCGGAAGCACCTTTTTTTAAAGTAAAAGTATTTTCTTCGGAAAAATCCGGGTATTGCAACACTGGTGGGTGTAACAATGCTTCTTTTAGAGCTTCAAAGGACTTTTGACATTCTTCCGTCCAGTTAAATTTTACTGACTTTTTTGTTAAATGATTTAAAGGGACCGCAAGGGTAGCAAAATTTTTTATAAACTTTCTATAATAATTAACAAAAGCTGTGAAGCGTTTAACTTCTGATGAATTTGTAGGGATTGGATAATGTCTAACAGCTTCTGTTTTTGCCGGATCTGGGATCATACCTTCGGCAGAAATAACATGTCCTAGATACAAGATTTGACGTTTCAAAAATTCACATTTCTGTACGTTTAATTTCAAGTTAACTTCCCTAAGACGTTGGAAAATTTTCATTAAATTTCTGTTATGATCATCCAAGTTTCTACCAAAAACAATCAAGTCATCTAAATATACCAAACACTTGTCATAATTTAGACCACTCATTGCAATAGTCATAAGTCTTGAAAATGAACTCGGCGATATTTTTAGACCCATCGGAAGCCTTGTCATACGATATTGACCTATATCAGTTGTGAATGATGTACATCCTCTTGATTCTTTCGTCAACTCCAACTGATAATATCCCTGTGATAGATCCAAATGCGAAAAATAAATGGCTCCGGATAAAGAATCTAGTATTTCTGTTATATTAGGAAGCGGAAATTTATCATCCTGGATTTGTTTATTCAAAAGTCTATAATCCACAACTACTCGCCATTTCTTTTCTCCATTTTCATCTGCTTTTTTCGGCACAATAAGTAAAGGCGACGACCATTCGCTACGCGTTTCTTCAATTATTCCGTCAGATAACATTTTCTCAATTTGTTTATGAATTTCATTTTTCTGGACTTGAGGTAAGCGATATGGTTTTACATAAATCGGCTGAATGTCAGGTTTTACTTTAATAAATTGTTGGTATAAATTTGTTACAGATAACTTGTCCCCTTTTAAATGAAAAATATCCGAATACTTTGCGCATATTTGTTCTATTGACCATCTTTCTTCTCCTTTCAAATAGTTTAGATTAAGTTCTTTTAGTAAATTTTTGACACGGTCCGCTGAATTTCTTTTTTCTTCAAGTTTGCAAATACAGTACTTATCACTGTCGTGAATCTCAGGTATGAAGTTTTTTAAAATCACGCTCTCATCTCTTACATTCAACATTCGTACTGGGATTATTCCTTCATTCGGTCTTACTAACATACTTGCAACAAATACACCATTGCAAACTTCTTTCGGAACAATCACACAATCTTTTTCCGCATTCGTTCTAAAATATTTCACAATTTCACACCTTGGGGGTAGTATAGTATTAATTGAGTGTGAGGTCTCAATAGGAAAAATAACGTTTTTCCCATTGCACCATAAGGATAGGTTGAAATTTTCGAAATTTATTACCGCAGAAAATTTTGAAAGAAAATCGGAACCGATTATGCCATCGGCCTCTTTAAGAAAGTCTTGTAGGATTAAAAATTCATGTTCAGCACATTCATTCTCAAATTCACACATTACTTTTGCTGATCCTAACGAATATACTGACCCACTTATACCATTAATTTTTATTTTTCTTTCGTCATTCACTTCCATGTTATTTGAAACGCATTCATTCTTTATTGCACTCACCGAAGCACCTGTATCAACCAAAAAACGACATACTTTTTCATTTATTGCAAATCGTACGAAATTCATACCGTTGACTTGAAAAATTTGTTGATTAGGCAAGAAAGGAACGAAAACATTCCCCTGACTGTGAAGAATATTCACCAGTCGAATCATTCAACTCATTTTCTTCATGAAAAATTTGAACATTTTCTTCTTCAGCAAATTGAATGGATTGACCATTTCTTGTATTAAAATTCGATCGTCCATTTGAATTTCCACGATTGGAATTGCCTCTATATGAATTAGAACTTCCCCGCGAGTATCCTCGATTGTTACCGCGAGAATTTCCTCTTAAGTTTCCACGAGAATTTTGATGAGAATTTCCTCTGTTCGATTGCCTAGAATTTCCTCTATGAAAATATCGTCTTCCACTATGTTTTCCTCTTGCGTGAAAGATTTGTGCTGACTCACCACGAGGGTTTTCTTCATCTAACGCTCCTCTAATAGCATCCTTAAGAGAATCATAATTTCGCGCCCGGATAACAGTACTAAGCTGAGAATCCTTTAATCCATTTGCAAAAGAACTTATAGCTATGCGTTCATTATTTTTCTTCAATATTTCATACGCAGAAGAATTTCCTTTTGCTTGTGTTACAGTAAGATCAACGAAAAGGCTTTCAATTGTTTTTCCCGAAATTTTCAAGGGTTTCTTTTCCTTGTTTGGCTGTGCAAAGCCGATGCATCAACGAGGTGTCTGATTTTTGTGGCAACAAATGATGTCTCATATCCTTAAGCAATTCCGCGATGCTTGAGTATTCTGATTTTAAACGAACTTTTGCAGCCTCGGAAAGACGTGTTTTAAGAACAAAGTGTATAAGTAATGATTTTTCTGATGATCCTACTAAAAGATCATACATTTCTAACGAATCAATTAAGCGTTTTGTAACCTCTTCTGTATTATCCATTACAGGTAAAAGATTAGTGGCAGTTCTTAAATCAAAAGTGTGCGCCATGATTGTATTTTTACTTTCTTTATTTTCTCGATTTTCCTCAACTTCTTGTACCTTTCCAACTTCTAAAGTACTAAATTTTTGAGTGCTACTGTGTTCTTCTACAGCTTCAACAGTTTTCTTTATTCTGTATTGTAAAATTGATTTTGATTGATTTACTGCAAATTTTATTTGATCTGAAATTTCTGTACATAGGATTTCATTTCCTTGAGATAAAGTTTCTGAATTTCTTATTTCATTTAATTTTTATTCACAGACGGCTAAAATATCTTCTAATTCTGTGTTTTTTGTATTGACAAATTTTTCTGAATAATTTCTATGTGGACCGTCTTTTTTAAGATTGATTAAAATTTGATTTGCCCTGTCCAATAGTCTTCTTAATTGTTCCATAAGGTATTTAATTTTACAAACTTTGATCTTAGAAACTTATACATCTGACCTTTTCGTGTAGAGATGTTGGGTGTCTGATGATCTTATTCTGGATCACAAATAAGTTCCTTCTGATCTACTTTCCAAGAATCGTTGAAGATCTCAATGATGTTGTACCACAAGTCTACAGCAACTAGCAATACCGCCATGCAGCTTCCTCCGATTGACAATGCTTTTCTGTCAATTTTCATGCTGAAGAATGCTTTTTTTTTTTGTGCTCGACACTGAAGATAAGTTGAAGGAGATGATTTTCTGCGACATTCCACAATTTTTCCATTTATTCTGGTTTTATTTACTAATTTATTTTTCTTTTTAACACTTTTAGAGTTTCCAGTTCATTTTTGCCGTTTGGATAGTTCACTTTTCATTTATTTATGTATTTATTTATTTTTTTTTTTTTGGATTTTTATTCACTTTTCTATTTTCTTTTTCTTTAAACTCCTAATTCTGCTCGGCGACGGTTTAGTTCTCGATGTACCTCTTTTTTCATGATTTCCCGCAATTTTTGAACCGCGTATCCGATGATCATGATTACTAATATCACTATTAGTATTATTAAACACATTTCAGTTAGTGTTACACCGTTTTTCACACTGTCAGAATTTCCACCACCGTTTTGAGCTATGATGATTTCTTCCTCTTTACTGTGTGGATTGCCCATATTGTTCTTCAATAATGTTCTCCGTAATTTCACTGAATTTCTCTTCTTGCACTTTTACTTCACTATTACTCAGAAAACTACCAAGTCTGGCAGGATCGCCATCCAATATGCCGAATCTTGGTGAACAAGAAAAGAACACTTCTGTTCTCATTGACTTCTTTATTCCAACTCTTACTTTCTACATAAAGTACAATATTAAAAGTAACACAAAAATGCTGAATAGGGAGTGCAGGTGAGTGGACTTCCACTGAACCTCGCTCCCTATGATATTGCTTAATAACCTAGATTAAAATAATGCAAATGCAATCAATACATATTAAGATAGGGTTCGCACCCATCTATCACAATAGACTCACTATGTAGAGAGGGAGAGTGAGAGAAAGGGAGAGTGAGGGAGTGCTATATATATGGGGAAAGCTTGTCCGACGCCGCTTCTCCCGCTTTTTTTTCCGCCTGACGCTAATAGCAAATTTACTTAAAACTGAAATTTTTAAAGTGAAATATCTCGAGAACCGTTCGACGAATGTCTTAATTTCTTTTTTTAAATCGGTCTAAATTTTCTGGACTACAACATAAACATAAAAAATTCAAAATCGCATACCTAGATTTCGAGATAAACTACAAAACGTGTTTTTTAACCGGTTTAGAACCGGTTTTTCAAAAAACTAATAGCACAGAAAGTGTCGTACTTACGCGCGCGTAGATATATTTTTAAAAAAATTTATGAAGATATCTCTATCCAAACCAGAGATATTGCGTACTACGGACGATCGGACCCGAAATTGCCAGCTTATGATTTTCGGCAACAGGGATGTTCAAAACATATACCCTGTGAATTTCAGCTCGATCGGAGCACTTTGAGAAAATCCGACGATTACAATAGATGTGATTAGAAGGAATCACACCTAAAAAAAATAGATTTTATATTGTTACAGTGTTCAGTTAATAATTTATCAATTTACACTTTGTGATTCATCTTTTCCCCCTATCTTTGTTAAAATCCCAAAAGGTCACAACCACCGTCCATAATATAATTGTGGGCAAACTGTGGGTGGATCATCATGGAGATATGGATATTGTGGGAGAAAACAGTGCCACAGGGATAAAATGCCATTTGAAATATATTCCCTATTCATACTTTACACGTGACACCCAGAGACGCGTCAAAGGGGTTGTGATGAATGCAGATGGTCAGGTGAAGTGGGTGTTGAATGGTACGTGGGACAATAAAATTGAAATAGCTCCCGTGATATCGACCAATGGCACCAAAGACAGTCCAATTTACAAAACGGGCAATTACAAAACCATCTGGTCGAGACGTCTGCCCCCCTTGGATAGTGATAAGTAAGTGTCCTTTTGGGACTTTTTAATCATCATGGAGATCTTCAATTGAGAAAAACGTTCATTTGTTTTTTTTTGTAGGTATTATAGTTTCACAACGCTAGCGTGTCAATTGAATGAATGGGAGGAAGATGTGGCGCCAACGGACTCACGAAGGAGACCCGATCAGAGACTCATGGAGGAGGGAAAATGGGATGATAGCAACTCGGAAAAAGTCAGGTATGTGAAAATGTTTCCATCAACAAAAATCTTTTATGATTGTATAATTTTATTGTTCGAACTCTACAGAGAAAGCCATATAAAATCGAAATATCCATTTCCATCTTCCGAAGATAAATTTATTCAATTCATATAACGTTGGAAATCATACGATTTATGACAAATGCAATTTGCTCAAGGACTATTTGAATGACCTTGATTTGACTTTGAATGACCCTAATTTAGTGAATTCATGCACATAGAACAATTTCGTTTAATCATATTAGAAAAACAAATGGTTTTCGGGGAAAATTTTATGCATTTTCCGATAGTATTGCGTTAATATAGTACCACTATGGCAATAACTCAAAATCGACCAAAATGTAAGTTAGAACACTTGCATTTTGAGGAGACGATATAACATTGGAAAGTCCAACAGGGACTGATTCGATGTATTTTTTGCCTCTATGAACGATAAGGACAAAAATAGCCCAAAAATTTAAATAATTTTTCTGCTAATACCAAATATAATAATTTTCGCTCTAAAGAAAAATATTACGTCTAAGTATTGTAGGTTTTATTTCCAAAATGGTTTTTCTTAAAAAAAAAAATGGAAGTATAAAAAATAAATAAAATTAATTATGAATTTTAGAATTTAAAAAATCGACAATTTTTAGCTTAAATATTTACTGCATAGCAAATAGCTAGAGACTTGCAAAAAATATTCTAGATTCCTTCAACCTTCTACTTTACAATTATGTACAGACATAAGAAAAAGGTAACTTTAGGTAGTCAGGCAAAATTATTTTCTTTATGGGACACCGGTGTTCCAATCGTCCATAAAGGATTAAAGAGGCTCAAGAGAACATATTTCTCAACCGAATGGTAGGTATGATATTCAGGCTCGTTAGAAAAGCCTTGTAATTTCTCACAAATTTAAACCGTTTCCAATCGTTTATGAACCATTAATGAATCGGTTATGAACCGATAATTAATTCTTATCCGAAAATTATAATATATTTACTCTTAAGCAATTTTGGCAATCTTTTGAGCGATTTATAAATCGGTTCAAATCGACTGTGAACCGGTGAACGGTAAATGATACGAAAGTGCTTTCAATTCAAGCATTTCGCGAAACATGGGATGCTTTGTCAGCCTTTTTCAACAGTTTTTCAGAAAGAGCAATTTTAGTTTACGGACTTATTATTCACAAAATATTCTGTTATGACAATATTTCTCGTTTTATACATAAATACAGTGCCCTATTGTACCTATAAATCGTGATGGGTCATGAAGATCTATAAATAAAAAATATAAATGTAAAATATACAATAAAAAATATTTTTTTTATAATATTGCGAAAAATCATAAAATTAGCATTTTTTAAGTGATTAATAATTTTGTGATTTTTCGAAATCTATATAACATCCAAAGGTGATAACTACAGCCAATCGCATTATAAAATGACTAAAAAGATTATTAAACCCATTAAACCGATTAAAAGAATAAAGTCCAATTTGCATAATTGGACTTTCATTTGCTGCAAGCACAGAAAATTTAAAAGAAAATTGTAAACTTTAACAACTTTTCATAAAAAATTATCCAAATGCTTATAAACAACGTCGGATGGGGAATGAAACTTTATCTAATGACGAACTTAGTACATTTTTGTGTTATTTAATGCATTGACAACAAAATTATAGTAGTAGTTTTGACTTATAGTGAAATATAATTATTCACAGATGATCCAACAGAAAAATAACTCTCATTACAATTAAAATTTTACGGTCTGTAAAATAAGCGATATAACTGTATTTCCGTCCAAACTTAAATAAATCCCTAATAAAATCATAAATAATGATAAAGTTGGTTAAAAATAAAAATAAACAGTAATTTAGAGATAGATGGCAAATTACAAAATAATTGAGTAAAAACCACAAGGATGCAAGCAATTCTATCAAAATTATTTCCCAAGGTTCCATACTGGGAATAATTTTATTTTAATGAGAAGCTCGTGTTTTGGCACGTCTGTTTGAAATCTAATATTCAATTATCTCAATTAGTGAAAAATTTAACTTTAGTATTACTTTATAAGAACTTATTTTCCATTCAAGAAGATAATGAAATTATTGACATTTTTTTTAAAGTATTTTTAAAGGTTTTAATATTTTAACTCTTTCGTCTCTTTTGGGACTGTAGTACCCAAAGAAGCATATGCATTTTCTATGAAAAACAATGTTTTTTTAATTATTCAGAACTGATAAAAACCCTATTCTTGTGGATGATTACAAACTATAAGGATGTCCAAATGTAAGATATTTTTTGTAGGACCTCAATTAATTCCTGAGCTTAGATATTTTGATTAAAAATTGTGATAAATTTTCACAATTTTTAATCAAAAATATCTAAGCTCAGGAATTAATTGAGGTCCTACCAAAAATATCTTATATTTGGACATCCTTAGAGTTTGTAATCATCCACAAGAATCGAATTTTTATCAGTTCTGAATAATTTAAAACATTGCTTTTCACTGAATATTCATATACTGCTTTGGGTACTCAGAGTCCCAAAAGAGACGAAAGAGTTAACTCTTTCCGGATCGCAGCATATGCTGCAAGCCATTTTCACAATTTTTAATCAAAAATATCTAAGCTCAGGAGTTAATTGGGATACTGCAAAAAATATCCTAGATTTGGACATCCTTATAGTTTGTAATCATCCACAAGAATCGGATTTATATCAGTTCTAATTAATTAAAAAACATTGTTTTTCATAGAATATTCATATGCTTCTTTGGGTACTACAGTCCCAAAAGAGACGAAAGAGTTAACAGAAGGTTTTACACTTTCAATTATTTCCATACAAGTTTACGCAAAATATTCTAGTAGGGTAAAATTTAGGATTCCGAAACATTAATTTAAAATTCAAGAATAACTTAATATCTTCATTAATAAAAATCGATAAAATAGTCGTCAGAATATTCTTGAATTTTATTAATTATTTGAAAATTAAAATCAGAACTTCCCAATTGGATTGACCTGAATTCTGCGTTTCCGAAATTAAAAATTTTACCTTTAGTTCATCAACTTCAGAAAAAACCATAATTTATTATTAAATTAGTGACTTCATAATCACTATCTCAGCCCTGATAATCCTCATTCCCAAAGTTGGCAAGCCAGTGAGTCCGTCTGAATATAATCCAATAAGTCTGTTACCTATTCTTTCAAAGCGCTTTGAGGCTTTACTTCTTGAGCAGATCACTGGTTAATTAGACTTTTCGCGTCTTCTTGCTAGATTTCAATCAGGATTTCGCGCTGGGCACCACTAGTGTGCGCTACTTCGTGTCTAATTCGACATTGTCCAATCTATGAACAATCGCAGACTAATCTTCTCTTAGCATTTTTCCTAAGCTTTTGATAGCATCTCTCATGATTTCCTCTCTGCTTCAAAGTTTATGAGAAATTTATTTATTTGTCCTCGGCAATGTCTCGGATTGCGTCCTACCTCCGTGGACGCACTCAAAGGATTAGAAAGAGCAGCCGCTTAACGGAGCCTGCAAGTTTATTATGTTGCGTGGCTCAGGGGTCCTTTTTGGACCAATTTCTCTTTTTCCTGTTTATAAACAACCTTTCGTAAGTTTGCTCGATTGTTCTTATCACTTAGATCTAGATACAGATGATTTGCAATTATTTTCTGAGTATTATTCATGCAATCTAACCGAGACTTATAGCCACCTAAATATATTATATTTTTGGCTCGCATCGAGACCTTAAAAGCAATTCGAAATGGATTTATTTTAACACATAAAAAAATCACAGGGCCTCATAATCTTTAAAAGATCGTGATATTGCAATGCTTAGCTTCACTCCCGGTTCCTGGAGCCTCTGTCAGGGGTCGAGGACTGTTAATTCCTAGAGCTAATTCGAATCATCTTTCTCATACGTTCTTTATCAAGGAAGTAGTACACTGAGAAAAAAAGAGGGTGCGATTAACTTTTTTTCCTCATAACTTTAACACTTTTTAGGTGTAAAAAATATCAACATTTTTTAATGTTAATTTTACACCTTTTGAGGGTAAAATCAACATGGAAGAAGGGTAACTTTAACCCATAATACACCTAAAAAGGGTAATATTTACACCGTTCTCGGATCAATAATTCAGGGTAAAATTAACATTTCTGGAATGTTATTTTAACTTTTTCGGACTTCTCTCAGTGTAATATTTAATCCAGTTCCTCCGAGTATCAAACTATGTATTGACGGAATAACGAGATACCTTTTTAAGGATAAAATTAACATTGAAAAGGGTAAATTTTACCCTTAATACACCTAAAAAGGGTAATATTTTCACTGATTTTTGATCAATACTGCAGGATAAAATTAACATTTCCGAAATGCTATTTTAACTTTTTCGGATTTCTCTCAGTGTACGATGCTTATAATCACATTATGCATTATTTTGGAAAGGCTTAATTAAAATTTAGTTATTCAATTGAAATTTTGGCCTTTTGTCCTCCCTACAGACTCGAAGAAGCACAACGATTGCGCCGAAGAGAACGGGAAGCAGAGGCAGAGAGTGCAGCTTCAGAAGGACGTCCATATCCACCTTATGAACCTGTTTGGTTCACAAAGCTTAAGGAAGAGGGGAATGATACATTGTTTCATGTGTACAAAGGAAACTACTGGGAGTGCAAAAACAAGCAAGACTGGTCAAAGTGTCCTAGTATCTTCTGAGAAACTGAATTTCCTCGTGTCCAGGACGTATTACGTTGTGCGGATATATAGGTGAAAAAAAAATTAATCTACCATGAGAGTAATTTTTTGTATAATGTGAAAATGACAATTTTCAATGAGATAGATTTGCAATTTGCAATTACAATTTGAGAAAAAAAAAAGTTTTCATAGAATAAAAAAGACTTCATGTCTCTTTTGGCTTAAAAACTTTTTTGACATTCTGAATAGCAGAATTTTCATGAGGATATAATGCTACAGCAACAACAAAAGTAAATAAAATTGAAAAATAATTTTTTTATTGAATAATATTCAAATATTTGACAAAAAGAAACAACAAATATGAGAAAGAACTATAACAGTGAATTTATGGAAAATTGAATATTTCTTGTGAATGTAAAGAGATTTAAGAAAAAAAAAGAAGAACTTTCAATAGGCTGTCAAGTTAATGAAATAAAATGAGGATTAAAGAAAAAAACGAAAACAAATATGCTACTCCCAATACACAAAATGTATTAAATGAATATATATAAATAACCACATTTAGGTGAAATCACTGAATTATCTCTAAAATATCCCTCTCACCTAATGTAACATTGTCTTTTTATGCAGTTTGTAGGCATCGAGTATTTTTTAGAAATCGTTATTGCGTTGAAAATCAAAATTAATTCTTTCTAATTAATACACTTTACCGTAATTTAATTTAAAAATAAAACTAAGAAATTTTGCAGGGAGATATTCGAATTCTTGAGTAAGTTCTACCCAGAAATTTCAAGCTTATGCCTTCTACAGTCAAGTGTGCTAATCCGGGCGCTTCGCTATCTGGATCGTTTATGACTAATCCACTTAAAATAATATTTTTTTATTTTTATTTTCGTAATATAATCACTAAAGTAACATAATATAACTATTCAAATTTGATAAAAAGCAAAAATAATATTTTTATTCATTAAATAAGTGAGTGTAATCGACTCATTTCAATTTTGTGACATTTGGGTTCTTCACTAAAAATTTTCTAGCAGTGATATTTTCGCTAATGACAGCTGGTTGATTGAAAACATTTATTGTTTTTTCCTTGTGAAAAAAAGTATTTTAAATCCAAATGTTTAATTAAAAGTGAATTAGCGAAAAGATGACCCACTTACTGCATGCTGACTTATTTCAGTATTATCATTATTTTATAAATTTTCTTTAATATTTTTGATAATTTTTTTTAATATTATGTTTCTGAATGAAACAGTGAATAATTCTATGGATTTAGAAGAAGTAAAAAAGAATATCATCAGTCCAAAAACAAGCGTTTAAGTAGCACTCTTCGGAAAACGATCCATTTACCCCACCTTACTATAATTTTTTTGTAAAATGGACATGTTTAATGTTGTCTACACACTAGCACTAGAAGCTATTTTAGTCAAAAATTGCGCCTTTTAAAAAATTCTGACGTTTCTGCCAACAACACTGAGGAAAAAAGAGGGTGCGATTAACATTTTTTCCTCATAACTTAACACATTTTAGGTGTAAAAATATATCAACATTTTTTAATGTTAATTTTACACCTTTTTAAGGGTAAAATTAACATGAAAAAGGGTAACTTTAACCCTCAATACACATAAAAAGGGTAATATTTACACCGATTTCGGATCAATACTGCAGGATAAAATTAACATTTCCGGAATGTTATTTTAACTTTTCGGATTTCTCTCAGTGAAGGATAGGGAAAAATTTCTTTAAAAAGGCATTTTTTAAGGAATTGTTTCTAGGGTGTAGAGGTCATAAAGGATAATATCTTTGACCTTGAAAAGAAATAACGTAAGGTTTCAAGGTTATTAGCATGTATGAACAAAATATCCATCTGGGCAACATCTAGAGAAGGAGCGGTTTGAGGGAAAAGTAAGATTATCATTTTAATCTCAGTGACCTCTATTAGTAAAATGACATTTAACTCTTTCGCGTCATTAGGGTCATATATGACCCGGGGAAAAAACAATTTTTTTTGATTTTTTTTTAAATTGAAATCTATCTGTTTGTGCACGACATCATAATAGAAGGATGTAAGATTCTTGGCTAATTTTCTCAAGACTCCAGATATTCAGGAAAAGAAAATATTTGATATCAAAAGTCACGAATTTCGAACTTTGTGAAATGACTTTTCCTTTTCAAAATTTTTTATATTCATTTATTTTTTTCAGCAAAAAGTTCTTTAGAAACACAAAATAGAATATCTAAAGATTGTATATTGCATATTTTGATATAATAAACTACTCTCAATTTTCCTAGAAAAGCACGTAGAATTTTCCGGGTCATATATGACCCTATTGTCGGCAAGGGTAAAAGTTTATGAAAGTGTTTTCGTGCCAACAATGTAGTTGGGACATTGTTTTTCTTTGTGAAATCCAGGAGGAAAATATATTGCTCCTGGACATTTCGTCTTATATCTGATGAATTATAACATATTTTGCAATATTTTAGAGTATTCTGCAAGTGTCCCATATTGTGCAATTGTATTGTGTCCGAATAAATATGTAGATAAGTTTATTTTTGCCAAATACCATTCAAAATAGTGTGACAGAGACTGTTCAAGGCATTACACAGGAGGATTCCTTGAACACCAGGAGTACAGTGTCCATCAAAACAATCCAGTTTGCCATGGTTTTGGCCAAATTAATAAGTTCAAACAAAAAAAATCTTACAAAGCCCGTGATATAGATTTTGATAATGGTATGTACACTTCCCTTGAGGACAATAGGGTCATATATGACCCGGGGTTTTTCCGAGTTTTGACGCAATGGAAATTTATTTTCCTCTCAGAACTATTATATTTTTGATCATAAAGTATTATGAAAACCCCAATTTTACATGAATTCACTTGCTGAATAAAAGTGTGACGCGAAAGAGTTAAAAGATTAATCAGTTCGATTAACTTATCAAACTTTCAATATTTCCGTTCGCTTCTGGGGATTCGCTTGTAAAAATATTTACAAAAAAAGAGGAACTTATTATTACTTACTTGTAAAGGAGGCGTGGCCTAATTTTAACTGCTCGAACACCAAGAGAGAGCAGTTTTTTAACTCATGATAAGGAGGCTGGACATTATTATCGTCATATTTTTAATTTTCATGACATTTTTAACGTTTATGCAGAACATTATGATAAAGATTGTCTAATTTAAGATGCAAACCAAATTCACTCTTGTAACTACACTGAGAAAAAAAGAGGGTGCGATTAACTTTTTTTCCTCATAATTTTAACACTTTTTAGATGTAAAAATATATCAAAATTTTTAAAGTTAAATTTACACCTTTTTAAGAGTAACATTAACATGAAAAAGGGTAACTTTAACCCCCAATACACCTAAAAAGGGTAATATTTACACCGATTTTGGATCAATACTGCAGGGTAAAATTAACATTTCCGGAATGTTATTTTAACTTTTTCGGATTTCTCTCAGTGTATAAACAAAATTATGTTCGGTTATTGTTTGTTTATGGAAACTGTGTCTTGGATTAAGGGGAAATGGTGTGTTATACGAGATGTTAAATATTGCACATAGCTAGCTCTGTTTATAACCAGATAATCGTCTTACTGAAAAGGAATAGTTCTAAGTTCAGCAACTTAACTCAAGAAATCGAATACTTACCTCCCCGTGCAAAGTGCGAAACTTCAAATAAAATGCGGTAATTGTGTTTCACTTTTTTATTCCTAACATAGTCTTCCTGAAAATTACATTTGGGTTTTTAATGCGATGTTCTGGATTAAAGCCTATGCAATCTGTTGTTTTTTTTGTATACACAGAATGATGCGAAATATGAGTATGATCAGTATGTTAGATTTTTAATGCAGAGCTACAGTTCAACACCAAAATTCTTAGGCTGTCCAATTAATTTATTATAATGGTATTTCACGGTGAATAAATTTTGAAAAGTATCAAAAAAAATAATGGACATGACTTGTGCTAAGAATTTTGGGATGCAACTGTTGTATGTACACAATTCTCCTATTAAATAGCTTCAAATTTATACTTTTCATGTTTTAACATGGAATGAATGTTCGGGTTTCGAATGGTGTTAAGTGAAGAAGGTAAATAAGAAGGAAAATAGAATTTTTGAAAAATAAGATTTGCAAAGGAATAAATGTTTTAGGTGAAAAGTCTCTGTGTAAATATGTTGGAAAGGGAATGATGAAAATGATGAAGCTGCTTGTAATTAATTTAATTGATAAAAAAAATTACTAAAGTACAGGACTTTAATAAAAATATTAATTACAAAAAAATCAACATTTATTTACACAATTTCGACTTAATTGAAGGAAAGGTTTTTTTTAGTCATTCGCTGCCACCAATCCAACTTTCTTTTCCAGCTTCTTGCATCCGTGCACGGCGAAGAATTCATTCTCCTTTTCATATGTCACACTATTGAGGACTGCGTCGAGTCGTTCCTTGCTCGGATAGGGCATACCAATTCGCTGGAATTCCTGCTCAATGCACTTCTTCACGTGACGCTGCTCAAGTGGCAGAAATGGTATGAAGTGGTCAATGAGGGCATTCTCAATTGTTCCACTCTTCTCTAGCGCCCCATTCGAATTGTACATGCTCAGCTCTGTTAGTTTTTCGAAGTGATGGAGTTGGGTATCTTCTCGACTCTCGCCCCTTCTCATCAGAGTAGCCAGGTGCTGTGATATCTCCAGTCCACCAGCATTTGAGATGAAGATAAAAACTGCCTTGGTGAAGTCAATGTTGTCATTTGACTCACCATGATCGAGCGTAGACGTGATACCTTCCAATATTCCAGGAGGCATTTTGTCCACCTCATCGAACACAAAGAGTGACAGAGGACAATCTTTAACTGCATCCCTAACGGTCTTCAGTAGTTGCTCCTTGTACACATTGGCCCTGTCTACCAAGGTAAAACTCACACGCCCATTGAATTTGTGCACAAACTTACTATCCATGCCCTTCTTGTAAATGGCTCTCTTCATCACATTCGACACAGTAGTCTTACCTATCCCTGAAGTTCCCTGAAAACTCATCACAAGTGGCTTTGAGGACTTCTCCAAGTTCTTGTAGTGATAATTGAGTGCTTTTGAGACTACATCTATTGCTATATGCTGACCAAAGATTGTTTGTTCGAGTTCTTCCTTGAGTTCTGGAAATAAATAAAAAGACACGAAGTCAGCCGGATACCGGATGAGGCTAAAGCGTAACTCATTTTGGAGAACCCGAGCCAATCTGGCTTTGCAATTTGGGAAACACGGGAACCTATACATTTTTCAGGGAAACCATATATTTTCAGGGAACCCACAGGGACCTGTAATTGATGATACATTTATCAGGAAACTCACAGGGAACCCTTAGATTTTTAAGGGAACCCACGAGGAATCCATACATTTATCAGGAAACTCACAGGGAACCCTTAGATTTTTAAGGGAACCCACGAGGAATCCATACATTTATCAGGAAACTCATACATTTTTCATGGAACCCACGAGGAATCCTTACATTTATCAGGAAACTCACAGGGAACCCGGGGAACCCTTAGATTTTTAAGGGAATCCACGAGGAATCCATACATTTATCAGGAAACTCACAGGGAACCCTTAGATTTTTAAGGGAACCGACAAGGAATCCATACATTTTATCAGGAAAGTATTGAGGATCCCATACATTTTTCATGGAATCCACGAGGAACCCATACATTTATCAGGAAACTAACAGGGAACCCGGGGAATCCATACATTTATCAGGAAACTCACAGGGAACCCTTAGATTTTTAAGGGAACCCACGAGGAATCCATACATTTATCAGGAAACTCACAGGGAACCCTTAGATTTTTAAGGGAACCCACGAGGAATCCATATATTTATCAGGAAACTCACAGGGAACCCTTAGATTTTTAAGGGAACCCACGAGGAATCCATACATTTATCAGGAAACTCACAGGAAACCCTTAGATTTTTAAGGAAATCCACGAGGAATCCATACATTTATCAGGAAACTCACAGGGAACCCTTAGATTTTTAAGGGAACCCACGAGGAATCCATACATTTATCAGGAAACTCACAGGGAACCCTTAGATTTTTAAGGGAACCCACGAGGAACCCATACATTTATCAGGAAACTCACAGAGAACCCGGGGAACCCATACATTTTTCAGGGAACCGACGAGGAATCCATTTTATCTGGAATGTATTAGGTATCCCATACATTTTTCAGGGAACGCACGAGGAACCCATACATTTATCAGGAAACTCACAGGGAACCCTTAGATTTTTAAGGGAACCCACGAGGAATCCATACATTTATCAGGAAACTCACAGGGAACCCTTAGATTTTTAAGGGAATCCACGAGGAATCCATACATTTATCAGGAAACTCAGAGGGAACCCTTAGATTTTTAAGGGAACCGACAAGGAATCCATACATTTTATCAGGAAAGTATTGAGGATCCCATACATTTTTCATGGAATCCACGAGGAACCCATACATTTATCAGGAAACTAACAGGGAACCCGGGGAATCCATGCATTTATCAGGAAACTCACAGGGAACCCTTAGATTTTTAAGGGAACCCACGAGGAATCCATACATTTATCAGGAAACTCACAGGGAACCCTTAGATTTTTAAGGGAACCCACGAGGAATCCATATATTTATCAGGAAACTCACAGGGAACCCTTAGATTTTTAAGGGAACCCACGAGGAATCCATACATTTATCAGGAAACTCACAGGAAACCCTTAGATTTTTAAGGGAATCCACGAGGAATCCATACATTTATCAGGAAACTCACAGGGAACCCTTAGATTTTTAAGGGAACCCACGAGGAATCCATATATTTATCAGGAAACTCACAGGGAACCCTTAGATTTTTAAGGGAACCCACGAGGAATCCATACATTTATCAGGAAACTCACAGGGAACCCTTAGATTTTTAAGGGAACCCACGAGGAATCCATACATTTATCAGGAAACTCACAGGGAACCCTTACATTTTTAATGGAACCTACGAGTAATCCATATATTATCAGGAAACTCACTGGGAACCTGGGGAACCCATATAAAATTGTCAGGAAACTCACGGAAAAATCCGAAGAAGCCATACATTTTTCAGGAAACTCTCGGGGAACTTATATATTTTTACAGGGTACCCTGAGAGCTCATGGATTGCTCAGAGAACTCTAGAAACTCGGGAAACCCATAAATCTTATCAGGAAACCCATACATGTTCCAGGGAACTCATTGGAAACCCAGATATTTTTACAAGGAATCCGGAGACCTCATACATTTTTCAGGGTACTCATGGGGAACTCGGTGAACCCATAAATTTCGTCAGGGAACCTAAGGGGAACCCATATTTTTCAGGGAACCCATATATTTTTTTCAGGGAACTCAGGGAAGCCCCATGCATTTTTTCATGGATTCCGGGGAAACCATATATTTCTTCGGGGAACTCGAAGATTTCATTTTTTTTCTCTAGAGCCTACGAAGAACACGAGGAATCCATATATTTTTTTTGGGGGGAACTACTCTGCACCGGGAATTCTGGACTGTCAGAAAAGTGCCAAATAACTTACGCTTCATATTCATCGGGATATAATCTGGAGTACAACACTCATACCACCGGCAATATGTGTTTAACTTAATAGTGTTGTAGTTAAATCCAAGAGCTGCTAGGGCAGCTGATCCTCCTGTGATTACTCCAAATGTCGTTATTGGTTCAAGACACGCAACATTTACAAAGCAAATCATCAAGTAAAACAGGAATATCACCCAAAATAACTGCATTTTAACACGGACTACTAAATCCTATTAAAATAAATTAATCTGCTAATAAGGGCGCTTTTTAATCACATTCAAGAAAATCCTGCCACGCGCGTTTCCACTTTCCAGCTACATCAATGCCATCACTGGAAACCATTGGAAAGTATGGGAAGGTCGAAGTGAAAAAAAAGCAAACACGCCAAGTGAGCTCTAAAAAATGGATAAAATACTGCTTAGCCCAGCAATTATTTGCAGATTATCTGTGAGATACTTTGGAAAACATAATAAGCGTTGGGTTTACAAGGATGGTGTCCGATATGGGAAGATTCTCTACTATCCCCGGTAAATTTTGAGGTTATGTTGGTATAAATATTTTTATTTTCTACAGTTTCCCTGATTTTTTCAGTGATCCTGACCACAAAGACCCACCAATTGAGCCTTCAAAACTGTTCATGGTGAAGAGAATAAAGCCATACAAGGGAATCCCTTTTTGGGAAAAGAGAATTATAAGAGACCTGGGAATTGATGAGAGTGTAAGAAGGAATAAACATATAATTGTCAGGTTTTCTTTAATTCTTCTTTAATTTTTCATCGTTTCAGACAAGTGAAATTGCAATTGTAAAAAACACCCCAGAAATGAATACACTTTTGTGGAAAGTGAAACACTTGGTGAAAATCACTCCTATTACTTTCCCTTACGGAGAACCTACGGAAGAAGACATCAATTACACCTTTCTGAAGGAGACAGGAGAATGCATAGTGGCCAAAGAAATCAAGGTGGACGACAGTAGATTACAAGCAACAGAGAAATTTGTAAAGGATCAAAAACGTCTTGATATGGATACTCTTAAAAGAGATTCTCGCCTGAAATGGCTCAATCCTTGGTAGAAAAAATGTTTTTGTAGTACGAATGGCAGGAAATATATTTGAGTTGTAATTCTTAAATATATTTAAGTTAGTTATTTTATGCTTTTTTTTATATATATTCTTCAAGAAGGCAGTTTTGGAGTTGACCGGGCAGGGCATTTCCAGTTTGAGTAGGGGATGTTTACCTTTTTTCTGGAATAAATTGGAAGTCACATTCAAATTCAACGGGAATTTCCATTGGAACCTCCAAAACTTCCATTGGAAAAATCAGCTGATGCCGATAGAAATCCAATGTAAACAAATAAATGTGAATATTTTTAGAAATCTTTTCCCGTTCGCGAAATCGTGGGTAATTGGTTGATATTTTTATCTAAGAAGTGCGTTGATGATTTAAAATTAAATCTGTTTTCGTTTAAATAATTGCCATTCTTTTTATCGCCTCGCGCACGGAGGTGTTGCGGTCGAAGAAGTCACAAGAATCAAATAGTTTTGGGATTTTTCATCTTTTAGTGTGTTTTCTGACCTAAATCCAAAAGGTATGAAAACCAAAGTGAAGGAAATCAAACAAGGAACGTGCATTTTAACAGAAAAGCCATTTGTCCATGTGCTGAAGGCTAAATATAGAAAAGAAAGATGTGATAATTGTTTCGCCAGGTAAATTGATCATATTCTCAGGTGAAACTTTTTTTTATTACAAAGTTATTTTTCTTATTTTCTTCAGTGGGAAGGTTCTGAAATGCTCAGGATGTGACTACGTGTACTATTGCAATAGAAATTGCCAGACAGAGGCGTGGTCTCTGCACAAAATTGAATGTCCCTTCCTCAAGAAGATTTCCCCGAGAATTGTTCCAGATGCCGCGAGGATTCTGGCTAGAATCATCCTGAAACTCCAAAAGGGTGGTGATCTTGAGAAGGGATACTACACAGAGACGTGTTTCAGAAAATTCAGAGATCTCATGTCACGTAAGACAGGCAGAGTCAAGTTGTTTTTTTCTCCAAATATAACTCTCGCTTTCTGCAGACTACCACGAAATTAGGACGGATCCAAAGCGCGTGGAACATCTCGAGAGTCTATCGATGGTGCTGCGTGACCTTCTCGGGGATCAGTTAATGCCCAATTTTACTGAATTGCAAGGAATCTACGGCAGGGTAAGAAATTTGTTTATTTTCTTTATTATTCCCTTCATTAACAGCCCCTGATTAATTTTTTATAACCCCCGCTAAACTTTTTAATTCATTTTATTTATATTATGAGACGCACAATTTATTTCCTATGACCCAGACCTGCACCTGATAGAATAGGACTTAAAAACCGCTAAAAATACTGATAAATCTACTTTCTCTTGAATAATATTACAATATTGAAACGATAAAAGAAATAATTGAATTATATCAATTGACCACAATTTTCGGGAGCACAAAAATAAAAGACTGATAATGCTGATAATCATAAAACAATTATATAAAATTAATAATATTTCGAATGCAAAATTTTCAGTTTTTATTTAATGTTTAGTAAGGGAACATAAAAATTTAAGCAAAAGACAAATCAAAAATTACTTTTAAAATTAATAAAAATGGAAATAATTTAAACATAATTTGTCGTTCAGATAGATGAAAATAGTCCGCATCAAAATTGTTTAAAAATTTGTTAACTGAATTTTCTGTTATCATCAGAACAGGAAATAAATCGAATCACAATGCCACAGCCACAAATGACCCCACCACTTTAAATTGAACCAATATTTTTATGACTTCTAAAAAATCAGAGGTCAAATTTTCGAACATAAGGAGTCAGAATTGGTTATTGACTATTTCGTTTATCAATTGCCTGGTTATTCGAAAATTTATCCATGATCAAAACCAGTTATTTTGTACAACACTCCATATTGTATTAATCCGAGACACTTTCCCTTCTTTCAAGCTTACTTACTTACTTATCCGGCGCTACAACCAATTACTGGTCTTGGTCTGACTCAGGACCCGTCGCCACTCGAGCCTGTTACGCGCCACTGTTCTCCACTGTTCCCCTCCAAAATTATGTTTTTTTAGGTTGCTCGAAAATACACCGTGCGATTTTTTTTTAATTTTTGGATATTTTCGAGGTTAACCAGGAGAAAATTTTGCCTTTATACGAAAATACCCTTGAACCATTCTCAATAACGATTTTTCAAGGCCAAAGATTAAAAAGGTCCTAGAGAGTGTATTTCTCAACCGAATGATAGCATATTTGGGCGCATTGGAAAGGTCCTGGAATTTCTAACGATACTAAACTGGTTCCAATCAATTATGAACCAATAATAAACTGATTAATGACCGATAAGTAATTTTACTGCACAAACTCCACGGAGAGAGCAATATATATAATCCCTCGATTTTGGGTTATATATATATATTTCGACTACTTACCCCTACCCCCCAAGGAGTCGTATTTTGGTAGAATTTTGGAAACTTGAAGTTTCGAGTTTTTTGGCGTCACGCTGTTTGTCCGTCTGTCCGTCCGGCTATCATCAGCTCTAGAGGCCAAACGGTTAGGGAAAGCAACTTGGAACCTAAGGGGGACCCCCCATAAGTCGACCCAAGGATCGTTAACATGCTCCTCAATTTCCCCCCACCCCTCCTCTTCCCCACCAAAACCATGTTTTTATGGGATTGCTCGAAAACGAGTCGTGCGATTTTTTTCATTTTTGGATATGTTTTAGAGATTACCCAAGCGGACATTTCGTCCTTAGACGAAAATAGCATTGAATCATTCTCAATCCTAACATTTATCAAGCGAATGCGGTCATGTTTGGGCTCGTTGGAAAGGTCTTGGAATTTCCTATAAAACTGAACCGGTTCCAATCGGTTTTGAATCGGTAATGAACCGGTTCATAACCGATAAATAATTTTTATACGAAATTCAATTAAATTACTCCTGAGGTGTATTTTGAGAAATATTTTGTGTGATTTATAAGTTGGTTCAAATCGGTTGTGAACCGGTTATTTACCATTACCGATAAGTAATTTTTGTTCGAATATAATTTTTTTTACGCTTCAAACTATTTTGTGGAATCTATTGAATGATTTATGAATCTATTCAAATCGGTTGAATTCCCGTAAACGGTAAATGATGCGAAAGTACTTTTGAATTATAGCATCTAACTAAGTCACGAGTTCGAGCATTTCGCAAAGCCTGGGACGCTTTGCCACCCCTTTTTATCAGAAAATAAATTGTATTACTCCTAAGCTATTTTGGACAATTTTTTGAATGGTTTATAAATCCGTCCAAATCGATTGAGAAACGGTAAACGGTAAATGATACGAAGGATGTGAAAGCACTTTTGAGCTCTAGCATCTAAGTCACGAGTTCGAGCACTTTGTAGCCGGCTTAAGGCGAGAGACGGATTAGTCAGAAATTGATGGAAATGTGATAATTATTATTTTGATTATAATTATGTTAAGCCATCTTTCGGATTAAGTCGTAAGTGTGTTTAGGGCATTAGGATGTAACAAGTTTATAACTGATTCTAGCTTGTGGTCAATGGCTTTAATATCCTGGACGGAGAGATGAATTCTATCGGCACGGGACTGTACTTGGGAATCTCTGTTGTTGATCACAGCTGCACTCCAAATGCTGTGGCCACGTTCGAGGGCACAACGCTCTTCGTTCGGGCGATTAAAGATCTGCCTTCACTCGATTGGTCACAGATCTTCATATCTTATGTGGATCTCATGCAAACGCCAGACGATCGTCGGGCTGAACTCAAGGCCAATTACTACTTTCTCTGCACGTGCTCACGGTGCATTGATCCGGAAGAGTCAGAAAAAATGGAAGCAGCTGCATGTCCCAGTACAAATTGCGATCAACCGATATTTCTTCGAGAGAATGAGGATGGGCAGTCATGTGGAAAATGTGGGACAAGAGTGCCTGGGAAGTTTATTGAGGAATTTCATGAAGTCACAAATTTCACCAAAATGCAATTGGCCAGCATGAAGGACGTGGCTTGTATCCTTTTATTACGTGAAAGTTTTTTTTTATGTTTTAGCGTGGATTTTAGTTTTTTTTCTGTCTACACTTGATTGTAAGTAAGGGGGAAAATCCTTAACATCTGTCTATAGCAGATTTGGATGTGTGCAAAATTTGCTTCTCGAAGCAGAAGAATATTCTGCATCGCATGAATTTGTGGCATACCAAGACACTCGACTTGGCATTTGAGAGTTCAATTGAGATGGGTAAATGGCAGGACGCACGCTCATTTGGTCAATTGCTGCTTCCCGGCTTCAGGTGAGTCAGTCTAAAAATACTTCTTTTTTTTTAATATTCTTGTGCTCAATTGTGCATCCGTCTTTTTTTGCGTTGACTCAGAAAGTACAATGGAGATTTTAATCCATTGTATGGGCTTCTGTGCTTAAAAATGGGCAAAATTGAACTGTATTTAGAACACGTGAAGGAAGCTCGAGAGTATCTGCTCGAGGCATCAAAGATTCTCCGTGTTACTCATGGAGAGAATCACAGTCTCTACAAGACACAGTTAATTCCTCTGTTGATGCAAACATCAAATTGAATAAAGCCAGATTTTTTTTTGTAAAGCAATATCAATATTTATTAATTAATTGATAAGGCAACATCGACTGGGATCTTATGAACAAGGTTCACCTGCACTTACGATTGAATTGAGAGCAATGGCGCGTCGGTTGGTATTTTGAAAGAGGGCACGAATGAGATGTTTAATTTCTTCTGGTTTGTAGTTGAGCGTCAACGGACCCTTTCCTCCTGACCAATGTTCTGTGATTTCTGCCAAAGAACCACTCAGCATCATCGCCAATTGCTTCAATTTCACCCAACTCTTCACTGCTACATTGATTTCCAAAGGATCCTACAAGGACAACGTTTTCATTGATTTCGCTTTTTCACAAAAAAAATGTATAATTCATTTTAATATACTTGAAAAATTCCTGGAGCTCTGTCTATAATTGTACCACAGATTTCAGCCAATCCATTCGCCACAGCTGATGGCAAATCTTCAACCAAGAGAATTCTCCTAATGAGTTCATTGCAAAATTCATTCAGGAGATTTCCCATGGTTTTATTGTACACAACATCTGGTAGAATAGTCTGCCAGACATTTTTCAGCAAATCCAGCTGTCTAAGGCACTGTCGAACCACCTTTGGAGGTTCCAATCCCAACTCAGACACCGCATCACTCAAATCTGCAGTTGCAATGGAGGATAAATCAGTTCAGGCTGTTCAAGCTTTTGCAACAATATTTCTATTTTAATATTTTTATTTTTGTATAAAAATCCATTTTTTCAGGTTTTTTTCTGAGCTAATGGTGCTATTCCAATAAAAAATGAACATGTTTTTTTTTTAGCACTTTACTTCTCCCATGTTCTTCTGCATTATCGACTTTTCTTTGTATTGGTTCTTGTCGCGACTGTTTTCCCCATAGTCTTTGTCGTGTTCTAATACAGTAGAACCCCGCTATAGGCCATCGCTCTATAGTCCACAAATCGACCGTTGATTTCAAAACTCAGATTTTAATTTAGGTTATGTTTTTCAGTACGCGACATGAAATGTCGTCATATAAATATTTTAATATTTTTGGCAAACTTAATTGAGTAGTTGTGATAATTGTGATCCATAATGAAGAGAGCGAGGACAAGTACCACAATCGCAAAGAAAGTGGAAGCCGTCAAGCAATTTCAATACTAAAAGTCGTTGATAATTTTAAAAAATGACATGGACTATAGTGCGACCGAAGTGTCAAATCTGGAACCAAATATGGCATATAGCGGGGCTCTACTGTATCACCGAAGAGTCGTAACAGAGGAGCCAATACAAAGAAAAGTTGATTATGTACAATCGCTTGAGAACAGTACTGTTCAAACACAAGAGTACAAAGCTTAGAATCATTGAATATCAAATTCTTCTGGATGATTGCAAAAGGATGTTCAAATTTAGGATATTTTTTGTACGACCACGATTCATTTCTAAATTAAGATATTTTTCATCAAAAAATCAGAAAAATAATGAAAAAGGAAAATTTTTTCACCTGAACATTTTTTTAGTACTTGACTGTTCTCAAGTGCTTCTGCTACATAATCGACTTGTCTTTTGTGTTGGTTCCTGTCACAAATCTTTGGTGGTTTTGGAACATAACGAGGATTGGCGAAAATAGTCTAAATCTAAACAGAAACCAACACCATTAATAGTGCTATTCCAATGAAAAATAAAAAAAGAGAACTCTTTTCTCTGAACATTTTTTAGCACATGATTATTCTCAAGTGCTTCTACATAATCGACCTTTCTTTGCACTCGTTCCTATTGCGACTGTTTGGTTGTTTTGAAACTTGGAACACGACGATTGGGGAAAATAGTTGAGACAGGAACCAACTCAAATAAAAGTCGATAGTGCTGAAACATATCAAAACAGTCATGTGCTAAAAAAAAAAGTCCAGGAGAAAGATTTCCCCTTTTCATTTTTCATTTGAACAGCACTATTAATCGTATTGATTTCTGTTGTTTAGACTATTTTCGTTAATCCTCGTAATGTTCCAAAATCACCAAACATTCGTTACAGGAACCAACACAAAAGATAAGTAGATTATGTAGCAGAAGGACTTGAGAACAGTCATGTACTAAAAAATATTCAGATGAAAAATTTTTCTTTTTCTTTTTTTTCGGAATAGCAATATTAAACATTATAACATTTTTAGGAAATTTGTAAATCAACACATTATTAAAAACCATTTAATATAATTAAAAAGCTTTGGGTATGTTTAACTTAATACATTAGTTAATCTATATTAGATCAATTGCTATTAATATAAAATAGTAAATGATAATTTACTCAAAAGAATCGCCTATTTAGAAATTAAAACAGTTACGTCATGTGGATAAGCATTAAGTCTAAAGACGTTTAAGTAGCTAATCTTAAATACAGGTTTTGGACGGAAGGTTTAGTCTATAGTTCTCAAATGTCTCGAAAAACCATAAATTTTAGTAATTTATAAAAACGTAATTTTTGAAGCTACCTTGATAACTCTTATCGCTCTTACCTGACAAGAAATAGGAGAAGTCAAACCATATGGCTAAACGGGTCCCGATCTAAATCCCGAAAGCCAAAATCCCGAACGCCAAAATCTCGAAAGCCAAAATCTCGAATGGGCTAAACTCCCGAAAACCAAAATACCGAATTCTTAGAAGTGACATTGCTACTCGTACGATTGAACCCGTGTCTGCTAGAGGCAAAGGGAAATTTTCTGTGTCTTTGGAAATTATTGTAGACATTATAATCTATCATCCCTTTCATGTTTTTGAACATTCGGGATATCAGCCCTCGGGATTTTGGCTTTCGGGATTTAGACCAAGACCCGTTTCGTCATATGACTTAACTTCTCCAATTTCTTGTCAGGTAAGAGTTATCAATGGTAGTGTGTTTTCAAAACTTACTGAAATACTACTACCGGATTTTGTCTCCATGGCTAAACCTTGTCAAAAGGATTACCGATGTCGGCTCATACTTCTTTAATAAAAAAGTATGAGCAAGAGATATCGATTTCTGGTCTTCGGCGACCCCCATATAAGTGAACATTGTATTCAGATGCATTATTCCCTTTTACCCCACTACCTCCTGCCGAATCAAAAAACGTGTTTTTTTTCGTTTATTTTGAAAACGGTTCCTAGTTTTTTACTGTTCGAGATCGAGAGTACTTCACGGAGAGAGTATTTCCACCTTCCACTCCCTGGAGACCACATTTCTCAACAAATCTTCGTGTTTCAGACGATTTCTGAAAAATGTCGTCACGATGTTTGTCCATCTGTCCCTCCGGTTGTCGCCAACTCTAGAGGCCAAACCGTTAGAGATAGCGACTTGCGACCTAAGGGGGACCCCCATAAATCGACCCAAGGATCAATAACATGCCCGTCATGGGATTGCTGGAAAACGCGTCGTGCAATTTTTTTTTCATTTTTGGATATGTTCTAGCGGATACGCAGGCGGACCGGACAATTGACCATGTATGAAAATATTGTTGAATCATTTCTAATAACGGTTTTTCAATCAAGGTTAAAAAGGCTATAGAGAGCGCATTTATCAGGTAAATGAGGTCATGTTTGGGCTCGTTGGAAAAGTCTTGAAATTTCCCACAAAACTGAACCGGTAATGAACCAATACATAACCGATAACTAATTTTTATTCGAAATTCAAATATATTAGTCCTAATTTATTTTGAGCAATATGTTTTGAGCGATTTATAAATCCGTTTAAATCGGTTGTGAACCATTAATGAACCGGTTATAAACCGATAGTATTTTTTGTCCGAGAATCAATTTTATGACTTAAAATTATTTTGTGGTATTGTTCGAGTGATTTACAAATCGGTTTAAATTTGTTGAGAACCGGTAAACGGTAAATGATGCGAAAGTGGTTTTGAGGGATAGGATCTAAGTCACGAAATCGAGCACTTCGCAAAGCCTGGGAAGCTTTGCCAGCCCTTTTTATATTCGAGTACACTCAACTCTTCGTTATCCGGCACTTCGTTATCCGGGTGACAGCTGCCAAACACTGGCGGTTGATATATTCAAAATTATTTTCACTAAACATGAAGTTTGTCCAGAGTGAATTAAAGTATTATTAACATTGTATCGAAGTTTTTAATACATAATTGTGATAAAAAATGAAACATAAGCACACCATGAAGAAAATTCTCTTTTTCTTTGTCAGACAGAAAATAAATTCACACAGCACAAAATAGAAAAACCGTTGATTATTCAAAAAACCTAAATGTCATTTTGTCCCCCAGTCAGCCGGATAACGAAGAGTCTACTGTAGGGTGGAATAACCGGCTATCGCCATGTTTAGGAAAAAATTAAATTCATTTAATCATAACTTTTGAATCCTTGTTACAAGATAAGTCAAATTTGACACAAAGTTACTTAGATGTATTGGCTCTAGATACGTGAAAACAATAATCCTAGAACATAACGCTGGACTACTTAAAAAACTGATTTTTATTAATAATGCAAAAATAACCATTTCGTCGCCACTTTTTACCACTTTTCGCCAGTTCTGTAAAATTTGTAACCACTTCTCGCCACCCACTTGAAAAGAACCACACTCGGTTATTTTAGGCAATGCTATGAAAAGAATACATTCACCATTTCTCTTTCCTTGTGATCACTTTATTATTACAGTAGACTCTCGCAAATTCGGCTCTTTTAAGATCGGGCTACTTTTTAATTCGGGCAGCGGTTACATTTGAAAAAAGTTTGTTGTCATTTTTCAAGTTTGATTATGATTATCAAATGAATGAAATATGCTCAAATTTAGCATGGTTTGTCTTAGTTTTGATGTGATTTTGCATTATTGAGGGATTTTCATGCAATTTACGATATATATCAGTGTGTAAACTCAATATCTATTTGAACATGTCGCCCGAATTTCTGTCTAATTCGGCTGACGTTTCGGTCCCATATGCCCGAATTTGAGAGAGTCTACTGTACTCTCTTTAAATGATTTTTCTTCACTTTTATTTGAGAAATCAAATTATGGGGCTTTTGCTGAAAGTAAACAATGCAGATTTGACAACTGAGAATATGTACGAAGTGAAGTTAGCGTCGCCTATTGAAAAGATATGGCGACAGGTGGTAAAATCAATTTCAGAATATTACCACTTCTCGCCATGCCTCATTTTTATACAAAAATAATATAAAATGAAATATTAATTGACTAAATACAAATTTTATGTATTCCACAAGTGCAATTAAATATTCAATAGACAAATTATTTACCCAAATAGGTATTTTTGGCCTGATGAAAATTTGACGACACTTAGTACATTTGGTAAGAGATGTTGGATTCGATGCACTTGCTTAAAATATTGCTCTAAAAAGTGATCAAAATCGTGAATCCAAAACGAATAATTATTATTTTTCGATTCTATGTGTAGAAGCAGAAACAATACAAAAAAAATTGCGACTCATTTATTTCATAAATTGCGAAAAATAGCGATTTCAATGTAAGTGGCGAGAAGTGGGGTACTGGCGAGAACTGGTGATTCCACCCTATGTTTTAGAAGTAGTCAAGGTGAATATTTTGTCCATTATTGACACTCAATTTGAGACCATAAAATTTTTCAAAATGTAATTTTCGAAAGTCGAATTTAAACAATTCTGGAAGACAAATTTTTCAGTCGATTTGCTTAAATTTAGATTTTTTGAAATGTTTTTAAATTTGGAACTTATCTGTCGTATTGGGTTCTTATCCGAAATTCATCCGTAAGATACATGCTTAATTTATCTTTTTTGAAGCTGTAGATTTTATTTATTAATTCAAAAACGTGTAACAGGGCTACGGATCAAAGGCCAAGAGATACCGAATTCCAGCTTTTGATAACCCCCCAAAACCAAGTTTTTTGGTTAATTTCAAAAAGAATCCCTAGATTTTTTTTAAATTATGTTTTAATGAGATAAATCAAAAATCTATAGAAACTTCTTGGTTTTATAAGGAGATCGTTTCTGCTTCATATCATATTTATACGATTTTTTTTTTGATCTGAGAAGAATTACAAAATTTTTAGTCTAATAATGATTAAAAATAGCCAAAAGTGCCTATCCACATGAATAATTTTAGATTCTGAACCATCTGAACAAAAGGGAAAGAGTATTTTTTCTTTTATTGGTTTTTACCAATTAATTACGATCTTTAAGTGGTAAGATTAAAATTTTCATGCCTACACTGAGAGAAATCCGAAAAAGTTAAAATAACATTCCGGAAATGTTAATTTTACCCTGCAGTATTGATCCGAAAACTGTGTAAATATTACCCTTTTTAGGTGTATTATGAGTTAAAGTTACCCTTCTTCCATGTTGATTTTACCTTTAAAAGGTGTAAAATTAACATTAAAAAATGTTGATATATTTTTACACCTAAAAAGTGTTAAAGTTACGACGAAAAAAAGTTAATCGCAGCCTTTTTTCTCAGTGTAGGGTTAAAGGAAAAAAAACCGGAAAAGCATGGAAAATGAAAATAAACCTTACCGAATCCTTTTAGAATCTCCATCAGTTGAGCCCTTTGATTTTTGATTTGATTGAGAAATTGCTCAGATCCAAGATGCTGCAGAGATTTAACCATCACAGAAACAGTCTCGATTCCCTTGCTCTGATTCTTAGTGATCCAGTACGCCAGAAACATGCAATTGTTGTGAAAAAGAGCGGTTTGTTGGGGTATATTGAGGAGGAGTTTGGCATGGTAGGTGGGCATTTCTGTGAGATATCTGTCGAGAATAATTGAAATGGTGGACAAGAGGCCTTGAGCAACTTTTTCCTCACTGCCCTCAATCTCCTTGAGGACACGTTCCATCAAAGAAATTAGCTCCATTGTGCTCTTGGACACCATGCAGTTGGGGAATATTGCTGGACCAGATGCTCCTGCATCTGCCGAACCCAATTTCTCGGATACAAGTATCATGTCATGAAGATCTTTTCTCATAATGTCCACTGCATTGTCCAGGATGTTCCTGAAGAAGCGATTGCGGAAGAGTAATTCAATTTTTTCCGCATAATCCAGAAATTCTCGGTCTTCTTCAGTGAAAAAGAGCATCTCCATGAGAAATTCATTGAATTCTGTGATATCTGTGACCAGAGTGCTCTCATTCATCTCTATCATATTGTCCGGAATTGAGTAATCGAGGCATTCGCTGATGATGAGCTTCGTGAATGTCTCCTTCATGTACTCACGGAGGATCTTGAAGACACATTCGGTCTCCGTGATGGAAATATTCATGTGACCGAGGCAGGAAAAGGCATTTTTAATGTGCTGAAAAACTTTCTTGTAATTTGGACGGAGATTCTCATCCTCTCTCTCCTTGGTACTATACGACAGTTGGAGAGTCACAAATTGAGGATCATTCTCCTTATCTACGTCCAAGGACACTGGCTTGGTAATCAAAGGTTTAAAGACATTCTCCATTAGGAATTCACACATCTTCCGGGAGTTGTATTTGGCACTAACCAGTGCAGTGACAATTTCATGGAGTTCATCCTCGTTCTTGCTTATTTTCACCGTCACACATTTTGTGTTCTGAAATGTCTTCTCCTTCATCTGGACCAGAGACTCAAATTTCAATTTGAGATTGTGCAGCATTGATTCGTTCTCGAGGTAGTAGCGAATCTTAATGTTTTCATAGCAGCTGAGATGCTTGAAAATATTATCCGTTGGATCCTGAATTAGACCTCTGAGTTCACAAATCAGATTCATCACGGTCAGGTGCTCATCGTGAGATTTTGCCGATTCAATGTCCCTGAACAGTTGGTCAATTTTGAGAATTTTGTGTGTCACCCTCAATCCTTGAGCGATCTCTTGGAAATTCTCATGGCATCTTTGGAGCTCTTCACTAGCTGCTTTCATCTTCACCTCTTCCTCCACAGTTTTAAGCAGATCATCCGTCTCGGCAAAAAGATTCTCACAATCCCCGTAGTAATACTCGTATTGATTCAAGTCCGGTAGAAAGTCAACGTATTTGTTCGTGACGAAACTCCTCACATTGTCCTGGAATTTCTTTATCTCACCTGTGAGTTTTTGCACATTTTTCCGGATGTCCATATTCTTATTCTCACTAACGAGCTCCACAACTTCACGCACAAAGCTCATTTTGTCAACAAAAAAGCCTACTTTTGCAAAAATTAACCACGCAAGCCGCCAGCAAACGGACATCAATGTCAACACTTTCCAGTGGAAATTATTGGAAGAATTGGAAAGTCCATTGGAATATTCCAGTTAAACAAAATCAGCCGGTAGTTTCTGGGATTCTTATTTCATCATTTTTCACGATTCTCAGTTGTGCAATATAAAAAAAAAAACATTTTTACTTGATATAAAAAGAGTGACCTGTGAACTTTATAAATTGTTTTAAAAGAAAAGTGATGAGAGTGAGAAAACTACAAAAAATGACTTTCCGGGAAACGGATACTCAGCTAAAACCAGGTAAGGGAGAATCTCTTTCATAAGTATAAATGGAGTAAATGCGAGAATATGCATTCAGTAGCAAAAGAAAATTTGCAAATTGCACTAAAATGGCTAGAATTCAGTTGAACATTAAAGATCCGTATATGCGGGTCTCTGTACCCTGACCACCTGACGCCCTGTACACTTCCGCTGTTCGAAAGATTTGTTTTAGTTTAGTTCTAGGACTTATGGATGCTTTTCGCATTCGCACCTATCGAACATGGTAGTTAGGATCGGTAGAGATCATCCTTTTAGTTCTAAAAGTAAATTAAAAAAAAAATAAACAGCAAGGGGAGCATGGCGCCTCCAACTAGAAGGTATCAGAACCACCCACATTCACGGTAGTGTAGATGTCCTCTGGTTTTCGCCAGTTTTGCTTTAATTCAAGGACTTAAGAATGGTCCAATGACCATCTTTAAATGCAACAATTAAAGCAAAGCTTGCGTGAAACAGTGGTGCAAAGCAATGTCACTCCCGGAGTGCAAAGCCACCCGCATCTATGGTAATTAAATTAGTGGAAATTTTCGGAGGGAAGCTCCGTCCGGACGCGGCAACACAAACTGTGGAGTCTTCAACCCAAAAGATCAAAAAACTCACTCTTCTCCAGAGCTTTCGACACGCTTCGTGTCTTCCTCAGTGGCTGGGGAAGAAGGTTTTATGAAACTATTTCATTAGCCGTACTCACTATGGCGCTGTTATCTTGTAATATCGTTATCTCGTTATCTCGTTGTGTTCTCGTAATGTATTTTATAAACGAAAAATTATAACAAGATAACAGATTACGGAGATTACGAGATAACAACGCCATAGTGAGTACGGCTATTGATTTTTAACAGTGTATCAATTTTGAACTTACTCGAGTGATGTTAAAAACTGTTAAAAACAATGAAATGGTTTCTTAATAAAACCTTCTTCCCCAGCCACTGAGGAAGACACGGAGCGTGCCGAAAGCTCTGGAGAAGAGTGAGTTTTTTGATCTTTTGGGTTGAAGACTCCACAGTTTGTGTTGCCGCGTCCGGACGGAGCTTCCCTTCGAAAATTTCCACTGAAGCTGAACGGCAATTCCCCCACGATAATTAAATTGAGATACGGAGGGCGAGGGAATGAAGGTCTTCTATTAGAATAAGGTCGGCCTTTTAAAGACAGGAAATAAAATCCCACAGATACACTTATGTATGAAGCATCGAAAACCACATGTCCATATCTGAAACCGTTTATCTCAAGACTTTACTGCTAAACGAGGAAGAGCTCATTTTTATTTCTCTCGGAAAATTAGTCTTTTTCGGTTAAAATTTGATTCGAGAAAATGTTTACTTCAACTTTAATTAGGTTTTTATTAGTCTAACGCGTTTAGCAATATCAAATTTAAAAAAAAAAATGAGTTTCTGTGAATTTTTCGTCAATAAATACATTTTTTCGGGGACAAATTTGCACTTTTTTCAAATATTACACAGTTACACAGAAAAAAATATTTTGTAAAATTATTCGTAAATGTTTGTGAAATCCTATGGCAGACTTACGAAATGCTCGTGAATCGTATAACCCACAAACAAGTTCGTAAAATTTTGTGTTTTTTTTACAAACATTATTCGTAAAATGATCATTTGACGAACATTTTTTGTACTTTTACAAACATTTGTTCGTAAATGTTCGTAAACACACAAAATGTTTGTAAAATTTTGTTATTTGTTCGTAAATGTTCGTAAATTTTTGTTTGTCTGGCAAACATTTACGAACAAATGACAAAATTTTACGAACATTTTTTGTGTTTACGAACATTTACGAACAAATGTTTGTAAAATTTTACAAACATTTTGTGTGTTTACGAACATTTACGAACAAATGTTTGTAAAAGTACAAAAAATGTTCGTCAAATGATCATTTTACGAATAATGTTTGTGAAAAAAACACAAAATTTTACGAACTTTACGATTCACGAGCATTTCGTAAGTCTGCCAAATGATTTCACAAACATTTACGAACAATTTTACAAAATATTTTTTGCTGTGTACAAGTTTCTGTAACTCCTGAATTCAACCACTTAAATTGTCTGAATTAATTTCACTTGAATCAATTATTCATATTGAGACAATTTATTTAAATTACACTACAAAAATGATTGATAAAAAAACGATCATTAAAAATTAAATTTGATTCTCTATTTATAACAATGGCTCTCGTACACCTTTTAGATCAGGAAAATTTCGTGAAATCAAAATTCATATCCTCTTTTCTCTTAAAAGTTTACACATAATCTATTGCACTCTCTTGGACTCTCCCTCTTCTTTTAAACACCAGACCAAATTAAATTTAGCTAAAACGAATTTGGAGTGCGAAAGAATGATAGACAGAGCATTTGAGAAAGATGTTCATTTTGATTTCATAAAATTTTCCCGATCTGAAAGATGTGCTGGAGGCTGGAAAAAGCAACGTAATTCTCATACAATTCGACAAAGGAAAAATTAAAAGTTATTCATTTAACATGCAATCGGTTTATGTTAATTTTTTCAAGGAGACCAATTTTTGTGAGAATTTAGGTTTTTTAACGACCAAAAGTAGATTATTTTTCTTACAAAAATTCTTATTACGGTACTGGCACATCTTTTAGATTAGGAAAAAATTATGAAAATAAAATTCATATATACATTCCATATCCCTTTCTTTCCTAAATTTTTGAATATGTCTATCCCATCGCACAAACGTATATGATCGTATAAACGGTTCAAAGTAACTGATATATTTTCAATATTTCAAAAACGAATACGTATAGAAAGATTCTGCTTAAAAACGTAATAAAAAAAACTGATCGTGTTTCTGTGGATTAATACTACCACGGAGAATGAAAATATTATAAAAGGTATAAAAGTCAAAAGAATAAGGTGAACATGGTAGACACGTTTAGGTAGAGTAGCAGCATGAATTTTAAGTTACGCCAAATGGTAAACGAAATAAGTACTTAAAAAGCTAAATTTTTGCTTATTTCTACTGAATTTTAAACGACTCTTTAAACCGCATCAACGATGAATGAAAGCCTGTTTAATGTTTTGTTTCGAATTTTGATTTCCAGTATCTTTAAGTTAGAGTAGCATTCTTTTCATTTTATGAAAAGAGGTTTTCACGACGTTATCTTATGGCGTTTTTTACACATAAAAAAATTATGTCCATATTGAAGCAAATTCCCTCAGGAAAAACCCTTCAATATGGACATATATTCTTTTAGTGTGTAGAGTGTAGAGGGTATTAATGCCAAAATTGGTTGAGTTTGATCTTCGAAAATATTCCAAAAATTAGTCTGCAATTTTTAGCCTGTAAAATTTGGATGTAAAGGATTAGTGAAGAGAAATTTATGCAAGCGGCCTCTAGTTGATGATCTTAGGCCCTCAGTGTAATGTCCTAGACAGACTTACGACTTAAGCCAAGACACAGCTTAGCGTAATTATAATCACAATAATGTTTGACTGAATTCCCATCAGTTTTTCACGCCGATAGACGGTTTAGTCGGAAACTAATGGAAATGTAATTTGATCATTATTTTGATTATAATTACGTTAAGCCGTTTCTCGAATTAAGTCGTAAGTGTGGCTAGGGCATAAGTCGCATTTTACAGATTAAATATTCCCGAGGAACATCGTGTGTCTTTTTTAAGCCTTTACAGTGTATGTCTGAGCATTTTAAAAGAAGAATAGTATGCAAAAAATCTATATCCCGTAAAATCCTTGTCAAGAAATACAATTTCCATCGGTAGTCCATCCTCACTGGGCATGAACAATTATCCAATCACACTGAAAAACCAAAACCTTTTTTTAAGATTCTCTTTTGGCTACTTGGGTATTTTTTCTTAATAAATTGCAAAACAGCAAGTTTTTTTTTAATCTAACAATCAGTATCCTCTGTCCAAAACTGCAAGTTTATATCTCTTACTGTTCTCTTACTCCAGGGGCGTCTGCAACAAAAATTGGGCGTGTTTGAGTCACTTAATTTTACTGCTCGAACTCCACGGAGAGAGCATTAAGGTAAAGTACCCTTACTCGACCGGGTTCCTCTATTCGACCGGTGGGTCAATTTTTGAATATTTGATGGTGAATTTCATCAATTTCTATGAATTTGTCACTGATTCGTATTATTTAAAGAATAATTGACCTATTAATGTTAGATCATACACAAAATATTATAGCAAATATAATTAAATTGAATAAATAAATCTACCGGTCGAATAGAGGAACCGGTCGAATAAAGGGTACTTTACCTTATTATAATAATTAATAATCCCTCGATTTTTTCACCCCCCCCCCCCAATTTCCACCTTCTACCCTGCGGAGAACACTTTTGTCAACAAATTTTCACGTTTCAGACGATTTCTGAGAAAAGTCGCCATGTTGTTTATCCGTCTATCAGTCCGGCTGTCGCCAGCTCTAGAGGCTAAACGGTTAGAGATAGCGACTTGGGACCTTCGGGGGACCCCCCCCATAAGTCAACCCAAGGATCGTTAACATGCCCCTCATTTCCCCCCACCCCTCCCCTTCCTCTCCAAAACTATGTTTTATTGGGATTGCTCGAAAACGCATCGTGCGACTTTTTTCATTTTTGGATATGTTTTAGAGATTACCCAGGCGGACATTTCGTCCATATACGACAATACCGTTGAATCATTCCTAATAACGGTTTTTCAAGGTCAAACGTTAAAAAGACACTATAGAGTTCATTTATCAAGCGAAATGAGGTCGAATTTGGACTCGTTGGAAAGGTCTTGAAATTTCCTATAAAACTGAACCGGTTTAAATCGGTTCTGAACCGGTAATGAATCGGTTCATGTCCGATAACTAATTTTTATTCAAAAATCAATTCTGTTTAATTTTAAAACAATTTTGGAGGATCTTTTGAAAGATTTATGAATCGGTTTAAATCGGTTGAGAACCGGTGAATGATAAATGAGCCGAAAGTACTTTTAAGATATAGCATCTAAAGTCACGAGTTCGAGCATTTCACAAAGCCTGGGACGCTTTGCCAACCCTTTTTTTATTCTATTTTTTTGTAAGGAAAGTCAAGCTAAACTAAACTCTGGCAATTAATGAATTAAAAAATGGTAGAGTACCTACTCGCTGTATGGTGCAACTGTGTAAGTGTTCCGATTTAGATCCCCTTTAGATTACCAGAAATTATTCTGATATTATTATGTGTTCGAATTGCAAACAGTAAGTTTCACTTCTCTTAATTCCAAAGGACTTCGGATCGCTAATCCCTGTATATCCGTCTTATATTACGTAAAGCACATTTTTAGCGGTTGTCATTTACGTGACCAAGCTAGAGAACCTGATTCATGCTCCTCCCATATTCCGAGGTCATTTCTTTAGTTGTCTTGATTGCAATAAGTGAGAAAAATTCCAATACAATGTAGATAAGACGGAAGAGACGGAATAACTTTTGATACAAAATATTCCATTTAGTATTAATTCATGCTGAAAATGGTAAGTTTTTTTTTTTTGCTTTATCGCGAGATGAAGACCATAATTAAGTTTCTGTTGTAGTTAAGGAAAGTGACAGCTATTGGTGGTGGAGTTTTTGGTATTAGTGCTCTGTACTTTACCCATTCCGGCAATGAGAAGTTCTACAATAAAATCCTCATGCCCATTGTACATAACATTCCGGCGGAGTTGTCTCACAATATTGCCTTACTTTCCTGCAAGTACGGAATAATGGGTCAAGCTAAGTATGAGGATTCTGAAAGACTTAAGACAACTATCTTCGATATGAACTTGTCCAATCCGGTGGGAATTGCAGCCGGCTTCGATAAGCAGGGTGAGGCTGTTAGAGGTCTCTACAAACTTGGATTTGGTTTTGTGGAAATTGGATCTATAACTCCAAATCCTCAGCCAGGCAATCCCAAGCCAAGGTGCTTTCGTCTGTTGGAAGATAAGGCACTTATCAATCGCTTTGGCTTCAACAGTGATGGTCATCAAATTGTATATGAAAGGATTAGAGATTTGCGAGAAAATAAGTCATTTAAGGGAATCATTGGGATAAATTTAGGCAAAAATAAAACATCAACTTCAGCATCTGAAGACTATAGTGCGGGGATTGAGCTCTTTGGACCTGTAGCTGATTATCTGGTGGTTAATATTAGTAGTCCTAATACTCCTGGCCTAAGGAGTTTCCAGAGTAAGGAAAAATTGAAAGAATTGCTTGCAGACTCAGTCGCTGCCAAAAGAAAGTTGTCCAGGAATGTGCCATTACTGCTGAAGATAACTTCAGACTTAATTCCTGAGGAACTAAATGACATCAGTGAGATTATTCAACTTGAGGAATGCCGTGTGGATGGTCTGATCGTGAGCAATACAACCATTGCTCGTCCTTCCACACTTCAGAATGAGAATCGCGAGGAAACCGGTGGTTTGAGTGGAGCTCCCCTCAGTGACATGGCTACCAAGGCTATATCTCACATGTACAGAAAAACTGGTGGGAAGATCCCAATAATTGGCGTGGGTGGTATTTTCAGTGGGAAAGATGCATATGAGAAAATTTTAGCTGGATCTTCTGCTGTTCAAATTTATACATCTTTTGCTCTCCATGGGCCACCCCTTGTGAATAAGATTAAGAGAGAGTTAGATGAAATATTGCAGAAGAATGGGTTCAAAAATGTGGCTGAAGCCAAGGGTATGGCCCACGCTGATATGTCTTCCAAGGTGTAAATCTACAATACAAGCAGGAGTGCTTTGGTGATCCATGACTATTGATTTACAAAAGTATAAAAAAGGGTATAGTCTTTCGCAAAATTGTACATATTTTAAACATTCCCAATATTATACAAATTTTGGAAAATTATTTTTATAATATTTTTTAAAATAAAATATACAAATGAAACTCAAATTATAATGTGTTTACATACACAGTTTATGTTGGTAGGAGAAGGTGGGGTAGTTTCACGCATGCATTACTTTCGAAAATAAAATTTTTAAGACGAAAAATCCGAAAAATACTTATTTAGGAAGTGTCCTATATATTTTCATACAGTCAATATTCAAGAGAGACAAAAGGGACAGATAATCCTAACCGGCTTATGTAGGTGAGATTCTTAACGTGAGCTAACTCGGAGTGCATGCAAATTCGATTTAGAGCTGAAATTGTGAGTCGCCATTCAGTTATCTTGAATCAAATTCGTGAAATTATACAAATTTTGTATTTAAACCAAAATATCAAGGATTTGGATGAACTGGCACAAAAGTGATATATGGGTGAAATGTAGACCAAAATGTACTCTATAATTTTCCTATAGAACATGATCTCATCGATTACTCAGAAGCCAAGATAAGCGAGGTTTTTTGTTTCTTAACTTGTTTTTTCATCCAGAGTGCCCCAAGTGTTCATTTGTTGAACTTCAACTAAATCAAAGAATTGTTGTATTTTGCGGGACTTTCCATTTAAACCCCTATTTTAAGTGTCTTGGTGGAGTAGAGGCAGTCAAATTGGCATCTGAGTGATTTCAAAGCGTTATTATGGGAAAAATCAATTTTTTCACACTTAAACGGCAAAATCGGAGTGATAGCGTAGTCTGAGCGGAAAATGATGTATGGACGAAATGTAGAGACAAATATGCTCTACAATTATGTTGAAGTAATCATCAAAATCGGTTCAGCGACAGTCGAGATAATTGAGGTTATGTGATATTGAAATTGGTTTTTCGACTGTGGCGCCCCTGGTGTTGGTCCCACGAAGTTCAAACATTCTAGAAAGTTGTAGCATTTGGTGAGATCTTTCGTTTAAGCCCTCATTCATCAAAAGCGGTCACATAGAACCGGAGATATGATTTTTTGAATTTCGTGAACTTTGACCCCTCATATCTCCGGTTCTGTTTTAACCACAGCGCGCATACGCACCATTTTGGAAACGTCCTAGACTGGACTACAACATACTAAAATTTCATTAACTTGCACAATGCCGTTTTTGAGAAAAGTGACTTTGAATTTCGATGAATTTTGACGCTATCACAGCGCCACCTGTGGTGACTTTTTGAACTTCCATCTGAAAGTGCTCATCGAGACGAAACCAAAAAGGTAAAATTTAGGTCGCTATGTTAATTAGAACCGGAGATAGAGGCCGGTCAATGTTCGAACTTTGACCCGTTATAGCTCGGGTCAGGGGTTATGGATCGACTTAAGGTTTTTTTTGTTTGATAGGTATAATCAACGGCTACAACATACTAAATTTTCAGCCCGATGCACAATGGAATTTTTGAGTTATTTAACTTTTAAGATTTAAAAATTTTCTTTTTAAAAAAAGCGCCCCTAGCGGTGGTTTTATGAACTTGCGATGTTAGAAGGAGAAGTGGCATTTCACGAGAGCTTTCCAAAAAGCCCTCACTTTTTAAATTCTGACAATTAGAACCGGAGTTATGGCCATTTTAAGAAATTTTTTTTGGACCCTTATAGCTCGGGTCAGGGGGGTCGGGGGACCTTAAGTTTGGTATTGATGGAAAGCTCTAAGGCCCAGCTATAACATACTAAAATTTGAGTCCGCTGAATGCCATAGGGGCGGAGCTATTGAGAAAACAAAAAAAGGGGGGTCTTCAAAATGGCGGAAGGAGGGGTGGGGGGTGGGGGGTCTATGCACCAAGTTGCAATTTTCACCCGATATATAACCTTTGCCGAAAACCGCAAGTCGATATCTTTTTTAGTTTAGGAGCTATTAAGCTCCAAAGAGCGGCCGGCCGGCCGGCCGGCCGGGAACGTAACTTAGCCACATATATATTCGGAATCAGGAAGTGGCGAAACATATTTTGGCCAAATTTGAGGTCGATCGGACGACATGAAATTTTGTTAGGATTATAGTAGGTGAGATTGTTAAGAATCTCACCTAATAAGCTTATACTCAGTTTGAATATTGTTCATATTCGCTTAGCAGCATATGTGTCCTGAAAAAATCTTCAGCTGCGTGAACTGCCCCACTTTCCCCTAATGCAATACCTATCAATAACAGCCCCTACACTGAGAGAAATCCGAAAAAGTTAAAATAACATTCCGGAAATGTTAATTTTACCCTGCAGTATTGATCCAAAATCGGTGTATTACCCTTTTTTAGGTGTATTAGGGTTTAAAGGTACCCTTTTTCATGTTAATTTTATCCTTAAAAAGGTGTAAATTTAACATTAAAAAATGTTGATATATTTTTACACCTAAAAAGTGTTAAATTTCTGAGGAAAAAATGTTAGTCGCACCCTCTTTTTTTTCTCAGTGTAGTTATCAAGCATAAAATAAGCCTAATGCAAGCCCCTGGCAAGTTCCCTGAAATTTGAAGCCACATTCTCATATTTCGATTTAAATTTATATGGGATTTTTTTGCACTCGCGACCGTTATGCTAAATATCTAAAAAGTAAGAAGTTTTTCCGTATATTAAGATACCTTTCCATATGGAGGGATAAATATACTAAATTTTTGTTTAAATACATTTTATCCTCGGAGCACTGTGAGCTGAGTCCGAGATCAATTTAGGAAATTTGCTTCAAATAGCTTCGTATAAAAAAGATAACTTGCCACGTGCTTGGCCTAATGCGTCTTTTTTCTTTGCTTATATTCAGTTTAAAAAAAATAAGAATGAATGAAAAGAAATTTCACGTACCAGCATTTTTTTTACTATAATATGCGTTGTTTGCAATTTTTGACCGGCCTGGAGCATGAACGGTTAGAGATATTTACTTCCGATCTTCGGTGACCCCCAACAAAAAGTTATTTCGTCTCCAAATCCATGTGTTTTTCTTGTCCCCTACCCCGTCCTTCTCCTCCAAATCTATGATTTTTGGTTTATTTCGAAAACGCCACCTAGATTTTTTTTTTTAATTTTTGGATGTCTATAAGACCTATGATCGAAAGACCTTTTCTATTGGCTTTCTGAAGATGATTAATAAACAAAGCTGAAAGGTCTTACTTAACTAGGCTTGCTTAAATTTGGATTTTTTTTGTTTAATAAAGGTATCCCAATTCAAAGATGCCCCCTCCCTACATATTGTAGTTACGGACGAATTCTTTCCAACAGTAGATCTATCGCACTATCTCTCAGTCTTCCCTGAGAGCTATAAACGATTAGAGTTTCACATGAGTTACTCTTAGAACCTGCGCTGCAAAAAATCTCACCTACCTACCTACCCAGCTTATCTGAGTTTATAATTTTTATCTAATAAAATAAAATTTTGCAATATCGCTTTAAACTAGAATTATGTGTTTTAGGAAACAATGCGTTCGCGTCAGGAAGATTTTCTGGACATCCACTTAGACAAGAATGGGATTATCAGTTCCACAACCCCACAGAATGAAGTATATAGTGAAGCGTTCACTGAATGCAATTCGAATACCTTTAACCCTTTAAGGACGATTGGGTCATCGGTGACCCAAAAATGAAATTTTTCCTACGTCCTTCTAAAGTTGTAATTTGCTCTAAAAAGTTAGAAAAAATTATATTTTCTGACCCCCAATTTTGACCTTCTCGTCCTTAAAAATTCCTGTTGGCCTAAAACGGATTCGAACCTGGGAGGACACTTCTTGCATTCATAAAGCGAATTTTCTACCACTTGATCCTTTATATAGTTTATATGGGATCTTCTCCGAGCCTTCAGCTTCTTTTCTGCCCAAAATTGGTATAGGATCAGGCCGATGCGGTGGGCTTTGGGGTGGTCTGCCTTGGCGGGAATAATTTTGCTGGTTTTCCGTTCGGGCTCCTGGTTGCGGTGGTCGCTCTCTCGTCTGTTTCCACCTGTGTCTGCGTCGCTCTCGTTCAAGGTTTCTCTCCATGTCTCGAATTCCTGCTCTTTTACTTGGCTTTTGTTTCATGATCATTTATTTTTATTTTTGTTATTTGCAACAGTTTATGCATATTCTTAAAGCTTCTCGGGGGTGGTATTTACTTTGCACTTCATCATTTCTGACGCTTATTTTTCTTTTGTTTTTTCTTTACAAACTTCCATACATTAAACTTATTTAATTATCTTTTTTCTTCTTGGATGATATACACAGAAGATTTGAAAAGTGTATACTAATCGATTTTTATCATTGGACTTATTATACCTTGACAAAAAGGTTTTGACCTAAAGAAAAAACACGTACCCCTTGCTTTTAAAAAAAAATCGAAACTTAATATTTCCGGATAGAATTCGCACAGAATACTCAAAATGGGTCTACTAATCAATTTTTATCATTGGATTTATTATATCTTGACAAAAAAAGGATCTATAAAAACACAATCCCCCTTGCGTTTAAAAAAGTCGAAAATCTGTTCTAATAATCGTAAATAATTAATGTTTCTGAATGAAATTCGCACAGGATACCTGAAGTCGGTCTACTAATCGATATTCATTATTGGATTTATTGTATACCTTGACAAAAAATTGATCTAGAAAACACAACCTCCCCTAGGGTTTTTTCCCAAAAATTGTAATTAATATTTCTGGATGAAATTCACACAAATACTTGAAATGGGTGTATTAATCAATTTTTATTAAAAAAAATGATCTAAAAAACACAACCCTTTGCGTTTTTTTTTAGTTTTAAAAAAATCGAAAATGTGTTCTAAAATCTAATAATTCTAATAATGTTCTAAAAATCGTATTAATTAATACTTCTTGATGAAATTCGCACAGAATACTTTAAATGGGTTTACTAATATACTACTGGATTTTTATATCTCGACGAAGAAATTTGGCCTTAAAACACAATTCCCTTTGCTTTTTTTAGTTTTTTCAAAAAAAAATCGAAAAAATCTTCTAAAAATCATAATCTTTGTATAAACACTAATAATTTTTTTATTTTCATCTAAAATGCACGAATCCTTTGCGTTTTTTAGTTAAAAAATATGGAAAATTTCTCTAAAAACCGTGATCCTATTTGATTGTTTTGTTTTTGGATTCACACAGAAAATTCGAAATTGGTCTAATTTTTAACTCTTTCGTCTCTTTTGGGACTCTGAGTACCCAAAGCAGCATATGAATATTCTGTGAAAAACGATGTTTTTTAATTATTCATAAAAATCCGATTTTTGTGGATGATTACAAACTATAAGGAATGTCCAAATGTAAGATATTTTTTGTAGGACCTCAATTAATTCCTGAGCTTAGATATTTTTGATTAAAAAATGGTGAAATTGGCTTGCAGCATATGCTGCGGTCCGGAAAGAGTTAAACAACTAATGTGCAATGAATTGCCTTACCTTTTATTCCAAGATGAATTTTTCCAAAAATCACTTCAATGTCAAATAGAGGTCAAACTGCAAAACCTCAGGTCTGAGAGGGAGACTCCCCGGAGTCCCATAAATTTGCGGTTGTGCGTAGATCTTTTTGAATTGTTGTCTATGAATAACGTTGTCTTAATTTTGTTGAAAAGTTGGTCAACCTCAAGCACGCTTATTGGATACCACAAGAAGAGTTTGTTCAGAAATTAATAAAACGTGAGAATGTGGGTTTTAATGATTTATTTTTTTTTACATTGATTTCATCTAATGATTTCTCTTCTACTGAACCTGATTTTCTTACTCTCAATATTAAATTCATAAAAACTATTTGAAATTTATCTCTAATCTTCCATTTTATGATCTTTAAATTTAGGATTTCATTTTATTGTATCGATTAACTACAAAACTTTCAATGTCCTTTTTCTCAAATATTAAATTCTCTTGAGAAAAAATAAATAAAAGCAGAGATTTCCAATAATTTGTTTGTTTGTTTTTTCGTGCTAAGTTTGTTGTAAATCGATTGCAATAAAAATGTTGACAAATTTTCTCTTAGAGGGAGGGGTGGTTCATAAATGTTTGCAAAAGAAACTTCATGATATAAATTAAAACATACATTTTTTTTTTAATATTAACTAAATAATTTTTAATTTTTTGTTTTGTATTTATATAAAAAAGTCATCATCCACATTCCCGATGTCTTCATCCTCTCTCTCATTTTCTTCTTTCACTCGGCCCATTTTTTTGTTCTTGTGGGAAAGAAGCCTTTTAGTTCAGTTTTGTATCATCTTCATACTACATATCCAGAATGCAGCGCCCGTCTCTTAAATAATCTACTATCATTCTTCAATTTTTTTTTCTTCTTCATTGCAACACACTGTTGACAAGTTATGACAAGATTTTCTCTTTTATCTCGTGTGTAATTGATCTTCAAAACCATAAATGAAAATTAAGAGTTAAAAGAAAATGAAATTATAAAGCACGCTATTTGATGTCCTTTCACTAAAAGTGGGAGAAAGAGAAAAAAAGAAGAGAAAAAATCACAATTAGTATATTTTGTTCACATATAGGAAAAACATTTATTTATTTTTTGTTTTTTTTTTTTTTAGTTCAATGCTTAGAGATTATGAATAATGCGATGAAGATTCTTTCAATTAGATTTTTTGCATCTCAAATATTCTTTTCTCTCTTATTGACTTTACGAATTCAACTTTTTTTTGTGTGTTCTTTCAAAAATTATTCATAACTTTTAATTTAATTATACATTTTGTATGTAGCTGCGATTTCCATTTTTATAATTTACCGCTCGTTGTGGAGCCTTAAAGTTGGCTGCATGTTGCAACTGAATTTGATAAGCTAGGGAATGAATCTTGAAGCCATATAAACTGCAATTAAAAGTTTTCACAAAGGAAAACAAAAACAAATATAAAATTAGAATAGAAATTATTGAAAAAAAAAGAGTAGAATAGAGAAAAAAAATATCTTCATACCGTGGCACAAATTGATTTGTCGGACGTTTGGGACGATACTCCGGATGCACCATGAAGAGCATGTGCGGGAACCCAGTGCCAAAGTAAGCGCCATCCGTGTGATGGTGTCTTGATGATTTTGGTGTGTAGACATCAACGCACTTAGGACAGTATGACTTCACCATTGCCTCGCCGGGAACATCGGATAAACCTAATTAATAATGCACAGAATATTTTTGCATCAAAATCTTTTCTACATTGCAATTTCTTGCAATTTTTTTTGATAAATTACAAATCGATTAGAAATATTTCTTCTTCTTAAAAGTTATGATTTTTGTAGTTTAACTTAAGAAAATCATTTTGGGATGTACGTACTTTTTACCAATAAGTCAAATAACTTTTCAATTCTTTGATATTAACTTCACATGTTGATTATTATTTGTGGTAGAGTGTCAATTCAATTGCGCATTGAATTTTACTGTTTATAATGACCAGCGCACAATACCTTTTGTTTGTAAACATGTTTTCAAAATTTCCCATGAGAATGAGCGAGATGACTAGATCTAGATCTCACTTACTCTCATTGAAATGTCAAAAACATGTTTACCAAACAAAAATTATTGTGCGTTGGGCATAAATTACAAAACCAAAACTATATGCTATATAAACTTTAGACTTTATGGCTTCTACACACTAGAGAAATTTATGTCCATATTGAAATTTTTCCTAATGACGTCTACACATTAGAGAAATTTATGTCCATATTGAAGCAAATTCCCTGCGTTTGTGTAGGAAGAACTTCTTCAATATGGACATAAATTTCTATAGTGTGTAGACGCCATAAGGAATTTGCTTCAATATGGACATAAATTTTTCTAGTGTGTAGAGGCCATAACAGTCGTGCTTCAATATGGACATAAATTTCTCTAGTGTCTAGAATAAGAAGAGAATACGTGAGAATTAATCTCACGTCAGAGGAGGTAATCAGCGTAATAGTATTTTTTGGTTTAGTAGGGTGGAGTCATCACTTATAGACAGCTTGCAAAAATCTTAAATTTTTACTTAAAGAGAGGAAAAAAATAGGATTTTTGCCTATTGTCTACAAGTGTATAACGTTCATAGCAGATGACTCCACCTTATAGCATTAAAGCCTGTACGGTACGGCCTATACTGACATGAGAACGAGAAGGGAGATGGCTTAGTACAGTAGGCTCACTTTCAATCGGGCATATGGGGCAAAATGTCATCTGAATTATCGAGAGATTCCGGGCACCAGTTATTGTAAATTCCAGGAAAAGTGCTCAATTATAAAAAAAATCACTATAAAACAAGAGGAACTAAAGCGAATTTGAGCAAATTTTCCAACAAAATTTTTTGGAAAAAAAATTGCCAACAACATTTTTCACCCGATTGAGCGAGAGTCTGCTGTATAACCGATAAATTGATTAAACTACATTTCTATTAGGTTTTTTTTATTACTAAGCCCTCTGGGTTACTTACAACTGTAGGTTTGTAAAGCTCTTTGATGCCTTATAGTGGCTTCAGACCAAAGGTTTATGAATATAGCTTTTGAGTGCATTAACCCTTTGAGGATGAGAAGGTAAAAAATTTAAAGTCAGAAAAAATCACTTTTTCTGACATTATAAAGTAAAGCATGGCTTTAGATAGCCGTAGAAAAAAATTTTAGTTTTGGGTCACCGGTGACCCAATCGTCCTTAAAGAGTTAATCTCTTAATGAACTTTTTTTTTAATTTGAAGAAGATTCCAACAGATTTTCAGAAATCACTGCAATTTGTATTTTGAAAATTTGAAATGTTCAGAAACTGGGATAAAGGGTTGAGAAAGTTGATCCCATAACTCTAGGTTGGACTACGATTTGGAAGCTTATGGATGAAACTTAGCGCTTAACTCTTTCCAGGCCGGCTTCAGACCTTAGGTTAGACCAGTTCCCGATGGTCTCGAAATTCAAAATAGCAACCAATTTTATTGGTTTTTCGAAATTTAATGAATCACTTGCCCATGTTGTCCAATCTTAAGTGATAATTTTCCAAAAATATTGATTAAGAAAAAAATAGAGAAGTTAAGCCATATGGCTAAGCCTTAATTATGAAGTTATGATTTCTACCATTTTTAAGTCTAATTGAGTTTTATCATAATGTAATTTATTTTTGCAATTGATTTGTGGAGCTAAATTATATCATAAGGTCATTTTTCCCTTAATAATAAGAGAAAAAAAAACAATTTCAAAGCTGACCCATTTCAAAGGTATTCCACTTCCCTTATATTACCTCTATGATATTTTGGGCGATGTTTTGACTGATTCATACATCGGTTCAAATCAGTTGTAGACCGGTAATGTATCGGTTATAACCTAATCAGTAATTTTTGTCCGAAAATCAGTCATATTACTCATTAAACTATTTGGGGGATATTTTGAGTGGATCATGAATCAGTTCAAATCGATTGAGAACGGGTAAACAGTAAATTATACAAAAATACTTTTGAGGTACATCATCTAAGTCACGAATTCGAGCACATCACAAGGTCTGGGCTAAGATGATAGACTAACGGATGGAGTATTTTTATTCATAAATGGTATATTTTTCCTAAATTTTTTTTTATAATTTTTAAGCCTTAGATCCCCAAAAAAATAAATATTACACGAAATGGTATCCACATATACAGAGAATATATTTTTATTGAATTTAAAATTTTACTGGTGTTACAAATAGAAAATTTGTCAGAACAATTCAAAAAATTGCGAATTTTTCATATGGATTTTAGGAACTGTTATCCTCGTGCAATCATTATAAATTTTTTGCCAATAACATAACATTAGATACTCATTCATTTGGTAAAAGTTTTAAAATTATTACATTTGGTTTTATACCAAAACTAAAAAATTACCTAAGAAAAAATAACCATACTTTTGTACGCAAAATGTATGAGAATGCTCCGCCCTGGGTCTGGGACGTTTTTCCACCCTTTAACATTTGGCGTTTAGGAAAATAGGGTAAATTTTCTTTTAAAAGTTTTTTTTTTAATTGCGTCTAGTATCTTAATGATTCTAGTAGATAAAAAATTCCTTATTTAAGGAAATTTTGACACTTTAATAATAAAGATATTTATTAGAGGATGAAAAACCAGGATTTGCCGATTTAATGATTTAGCGGTATCAACGCTTAAATATTTTACAGTGCTGTTGTCTCTCTATATGCACAGCTTTTGTGTCGGTTGCATTCAAAATCAATTTGTTTACATTTTTGACAAAGTAATAAAGAAAATAATTTTCTTGGTAACTAATTTTTCTTGTTTTTAATTTTCTTAATTTTATTTTTTCTGTCTCATATTATATTTAAAATAACACGGGAAATTCTAGAACAATAAAAAAATGATAATTTATTAAAAGAAAGAAAAAAACCGTTGAGAATTTCAAAAAAAGTTGTGCATATTCAGAGAGAGAACTGTCAAAAAAAGTACCCAAATTGTGCATATAGCGAGACAGCACTGTATTTCAGAATTAAGGGTATAACTTGGTTTTTGTATAAACTTAGAAGTACAGTAGAGTCTCGCTATAGGCCATCGCTCTATAGTCCACAATTTATCGACCGTTGATTTCAAAACACTGATTTTAAGTTAGGGTTCGTTTTTTAGTATGTGACATGCATAATTATTTTAATATTTTTGGCAAACTTTATTAAGTAGTTGTGAAAATTGTGATCCATAATGAAGAGAGCGAGGACAAGTACCACAATCGCAAAGAAATTGGAAGCTGTCAAGCAATGCCAATACTAAATGTCGTTGATAATTTTAAAAAATTACATGGACTATAGTGCGACCCAAGTGTCAAATTTGAAACCAAATATGGACTATAGCGAGACTCTACTGTATCTACTAGAAGTACAGTAGACTCTCTGTCAATCGGGAATATGGGGCAAAATGTCATCCGGTTTAGCGATAGATTTGGGCGTCAAAGCCTTTGTAAATTCCACAAAAAGCGCTCAATTATAAGGAATCACGATAAAATAGGAAGAACTACAGCGAATTTGAGCGAATTAGCTTCATAATTAAACGTGAAAATTGTCAACAAAATTGGTCGCCCGATTGAAAAAGAGCCGATTGAGTGAGGTACGAGGCTTTTATTAAGAAATCTAAGACCAGAAAAATTACTTTCTTTTGGTTCAATATTCAGAGAGAACAGTCTTTAAGGTTTAAGAAGCTCAAATTGATTTTGATTTTAATAAACTTGTCAAGACTTTCGAGGCCAAGATATTTCTAGGCAATAAAATTTTGTGAGGGCGGCATATGAACTCTAAAAAAACGTGTAAATAGGTTTGGGTGGGGCTATTCAACACCTTTCATTTTCATTTGAGATCTTAAAAATTGGTCATTTTCTGTACAATTTTATTTATTGCTATTTGAGGTTTTACAGAGGACAAAAATTTAAGTTTACACGTGGCTCTATTTAAGAGAATTTTTTCTTTTTGCTATTAAAAGAAATTGAGTTCATTACTTTTGAGATAATCCCAATGAACTGACCTGGAGAATTTTTACATTTGACTTTTGCCCTTTCAACCCAAAGCCCACCCTTCATTTTTAAGTTATTTGCAAAGGTCTCAGGAAATGTCGTATGTGTGATAAGGCTGGATTTTTATAGAAGAAAAAAAAAGTAAAATAGGAAGACTCACCTAATGGCAACATCGGCTGACTTTCACAGTAAACTCGGGGGCAAACGCCAAAATCACCAGTTTGATATTTCTCTATCATTTGAGCAATTCCACGATTTGTGAGAATATATCTGGCATGAATTAATCCATAGAGCATCTCAGCCGCCTGTTCAATGAGATCAGACTGGTTGGGATTGTCGTCCAGTTCATCCTCTGCAAATGGGAAAGATACAAAGGAAGGCTTTTTAATTAAATTGTATCTCAAAAGTTGATATTCAGACAATCTTACCCGGTTCGAGATCTAGAATCATATCCAACGCTTGCCTGTAATTGGGTACCTGCTCATTTAGTCCAGTCAAGTTGAATTTATCTTGAATATAGTCCTCATCGACCTGCCCAGAGGAAAAAAAGACAACATAACTAAAAAATGTGTCCTACAGAGAGAGAGAATATTCTTGAAAGTCATATTACTAATGGGATTATAGTTACCTCACAGAAGAATTCATTGCCTCGAAGACCACAGAACCATGAAATCCATGACACCTCCTCGGAGCTACTCATCTTTCTGTGTATGGATTATAATAAGAAAGGCTGTTTAATATCAAATCCACCACCTACGGACAATAGAGCTCATGTTAGAGCCACTCTGGCTGAGCACATTGCTGCACTAGCATCTACAATTGTATCGCAAAACACAATTTTTCACCGAATTTTCCACATTTTCCATCCCAAGTTGCAGAGACATGAAAAATCACAGGCTAAACAAAAATGACGGACTAGGAAGTGAGAGATGTGGGCTGATGAAATCACCAGAATTTTCACGAAGAAACGCATTCACCGTGCTATTGCCCACATGTTATCGTTGGGGAAGGGTATGGGGCACACTTGGGGTGTATTTTTGGGGCACAGGGAGTAGTATTTTTGGGCAAATTTACCTTTTAGTGCCGCTAGCCACGCTTGAAAAAAATATATGTACAAAAATGGCCTCCACTGAACTGACATATACTCTGATGGATGGGATTTTATTTGGCGTACCGACCTCAGCAATATTCTCCATAGATGGCGCTGGGATTCAGTTACATTTTTTCTTTCAAATTTTCGTGTTTTGCGCGTGGCGCGTGGATATGTTGCGTTTTGTGCTGGAAGAGCTTTTCTTTACCAAAGAAATGTTAGGATTACAGTAGACTCTCTCAAATTCGGGCATATGGGACCGAAATGTCAGCCGAATTGGACAGAAATTCGGGCGACAAACTTTTTGAAATGCAACGATTTTTTATTCATGTGCATATAGATATTGAGTTTACACACTCATACATATCGTAAATTGCATGAAAATCCCTCAATAATGCAAAATCACATCAAAACTAAGACAAACCATGCCAAATTTGAGCATATTTGATTCATTTGATAATCATAATCAAACTTGAAAAATGACAACAAACTTTTTTCAAATGTAACCGCTGCCCGAATTTAAAAGTAGCCCGATCTTAAAAGAGCCGAATTTGCGAGAGTCTACTGTATTGTTTTTTTTTGTAATTAAATTATTAATATACGCTTTTAATAGGGAAATGGTGGAAATGGTAATATACAATATAGTCAAGACGATATTTCTTCATTTGTAATGCCCAGCGCACAATAACTTTTGTTTGTAAACATGTTTACAAAATCTCCTATGAGAGAGAGCGAGATAACTAGGGTAAATTAAGGTAATTCAAAACCTGCTCCAAATGGAAATTTTTCGCTACTCCAAAAGGAAACATCACTGTTTTCATGGTAAATACAGTACTAAATTATAATATTTATATATTTTCTATACCACAGTTTCATTATTTAGTTAATTTTGCTCCAAATAAAGCGAAAATCCATTCATATTCACAAATTTTAATTTGTTAATTTCTCAGAAAAATTAAAATTGTACCTTTTCACCATCGAATTTGTTATCGATCGAGCATGTTTTCCAATGAAAAACATAATAAAGTGACTGTAGTTTATTCGTTTTGTTTAACATTTAATGTCACATTTCTGGCTAATTTTAGTTAAATTAAGTGCTAATCTTTATTGTTAACGGTACGTGAAGTTTTCAAATGAATTAATTACCTATTTCGTGAACAAAAAGGGTTTTTCTGAAGTGTCTGCAAATGCTTCAAAAGGAAACCCCGGAAATATGATTTTTTTGGAGAGCTTCTTTTATTGTTTTAGATGGGAAAGGTGAAAAGACCAGGAATAAGAACAAACCCTGCATTCAGGAGCAACTCAGCAAGGTTTTGAAAGCTTTTCGTCGCGGTTTCACTTACACTGTTTGTCTCCAATTAGAAACTTTTCCTTGCCTCCATTTAGATTAATTTGTTTCCAATAGAAGCATTTTACGCTCGCGTATTTTTCTTGTATTTAAAAGGTTTTCAAATTATATCTAAAAAAAAAATCACTGAACAGAAGAATCTAGAAGAGTCAAGGAGCAAATTTATGTAATTCTCTTCAGAAAAAATATGAACTTAATGTTTTGTATCTTCTATCAAAGTTAAAGCGTCTGGAAATGATTTTGAATCAGGACATTTACCCTAGATCTAGATCTCACTTACTCCCATTAAAATTTCAAAAATATGTTTGCTAAACAAAAGTTATTGTGCGTTGGGCATAATTCTAAATGTAACATTAACAAATCGAATCAATTTGGGAATATAAATTTAAAACAATAATTTCGAATAATTTTTTTTCGAAAACTTGAAAAATTAAAATTTTTAAATGATAATTTATATTACACAAAATTGACCATTTAGTAAATTTCTTTAGTTGTATCTGTTGCAATGATGTCAAAAAACATGTCAGTTGTTAAATCTAATACAAATTTCGATATCTTGAAATGTTAGGGGAGACTGGGGCAAAAAGTCACAAATCGAAAATTTCAAAATTCAATATCTTCCAAGATAAATAAGATAGCGGCTTAAAATTTTTACCACAATTAGATTCCATAAACCTTCTTCGATGTTGTATGTTTCTTCGAATTCGAACAAGGAATTTAGAAATTAAAAAATATCAAAATTTTTAGTCCTATTTTTTTAAATATTTTCCTTGAAGAATATATCAATTATTACCTACTTATCATTTACTACTCAAGAGAGGTTGGTATAGGAAATAAGTTTCGACATGCAGAGTTCAGTCGAATACAAATACTCATTCACTGCCCAGATCCACAAAACCAAGGTTGGTTTACCGTGATATAAAGCGGTACTGTGTGTATCAGAACGCACACAGAGCACTGTGATATGGAGCAGGTTTACTCGCCTTGGGGGTTAAGATAGAACAGGAGAATGGGGAGTGCATAATGGGCCCAAATAAGTGGCCTGGGTGCAGCGGTTCCGCAAGGACCCATAGACAAATCTTAATCTTACTTATCATTTAAAATTTATGCACTGATGATTATTTCCTAAATGACTTGGATTCTTTGAATACGAAGCTGCTATCTATTTTAGAATTTTACAAAGATTCTTCTCTAAAAAAATATTTTTATTAAAAACGACCACTTGGGGTAAAAAGTAACAAAAGCTATAGAGCAAAAAGTAAGAAAAACTGAAACAATTTACCGGTTCATTAACATTTCATAACCGACTGGAAATGGTTAGGAAGTATCATAAATTCCAAGACCTTTCTAACGAGCCCAACATGATAACATTCGATTGACAAAATTCGCTCTCAAGAACATTTATGCCTTTGACCTTGAAAACCCGTTATTAGGAATGACTCAAAGGTATTTTCGTATATGGATAATGTCTTTTTAGGGGTGAATACTAAAATAAATAAATCAAAATTCCAAAAATAAAGTGGCACGAAAAGCGAATTTTTCTTTGAGATAATGGAAAATGGTCTTCAGCAAAGTTGCAGACCAGCAAATCAAAATTCCTGTGCTATTTAGAAATATCTCTTGTATTCTAGGAGTTCGTGATAATATTAGTATCGTTACTAAAAACAAAAGCAAATTAAAAGGAAAGCGAAACGAATTTAAAAATTTAAATCTATTTTATTAATTATTGATTGCTAAATGTTATAAATCAATTATAAAATACAAATAATACAGGCTCCTTAATTACTTTTGTTTTATAATTGTGGAGGTCAGAACAAAAATGACACATATCATATCCTATGGCTGCAGAGGTGTGCAAAAATCGTTTCAAACCGAATAAACGTCAAAATAAGTTTGTTCACGTGCGTTTTGACAGTTTTTACCATTGCGGTATAAGTAATTTGACGTTTTTTTGGTTTCAAACGGTTCTTGCACACCTCTGGGCTAAAGCATAGGATATGTGCCATTTTCGCTCTGACCTCCATAATTATTGAAAATACAAATTTCATGCTGCTAATTTTCTCATGTTCATCGAAATAAGTCCTCGTTTGTAAAGTTTGTTAAGTCTTTCCTCGCTTAATTATTGATATAGTTCATTTGCTCATGTGATTTACGTCATTGCATTTGCATTTTCCCAATTCGACTGCATTTTACAAAACAACTTTTAAACTAATAAAATTTTAAACTAATTAAAAATGGTAGCAAAATGTCCCAGACTTTGCAAAATACTCCTTTTTCTGAGTTTGATTTCGATGTTGTTCAAAAAAAATGAATTTCACAAAACATCGCACTAATTTTGCAATTTTTTCTCACATTTTTATCTCTTTAATAATTCTTGGTTCACTATTGATATAATCATATTCATAAATAGCTGCAGCTGATTTGGCAAAAATGATTATGAATGCCACCAATGTACCTTTTGGACCAGGAAAATTTCGCGAAATCAAAATTTGCATCCCTTTCTTTGTGAAAGGTTTTGCATGTCTATCTCGTTCTTTCACATTCTAAATTATATTGAACTAAATTGAATTTATTATTATGTCCAAAAGAAGAAAAAGAACAGTGTCAAAAAATGAGAGATAGAGGCAAAACATTTGAGAAAGAGATACTAATTTTGATTTCACGATAATAAAAAAAAAAACAAAATTATAAATTAAAATAATGTTAAAATTAATGCATTATTAATGCATGAAAACTGTGAGATATTGTTGGGAAAGTAAAAATTTGAAAATTATGTGAACTAATTCAACATTTCAGATTATATAGTTTTTTCTTATAAATTTTACCTTTTTACCGACCGATTATAGAATATTTTTCGGCACTGTACAAATGAGCTGAAATTTATCCGTAACACCTTTTAGATTTAGATCAAGAAAATTTCGTGAAGTTAAAATTCGAATCTCTTTCTTTTTCACACGCTTTGCACAATAAATTCAATTTAGCTCAATCGAATTTGGAGTTCGGAAGAATGTGATGACAAATGCAAAGCGTGTGGGAAGCAAAAGGATGTGACTTTTGATTTCATGAAATTTTCCTGATCTAAAAGGTGTTCCGGAGCCAAAAAACTAAATTTTTTGCCAAAAAATCAAATTTGAGCAACAAATTATTTTAGAACTTTACAAGCGAAAAAAATCATGCAAATTCAAATTTTGGAAATAGAAAAATAAAGAGATTTTCATTTTATCTGTAAACAACATCTTACTGTGCTATAATATTTGCACATTAAAGTTTTAGTATGAATCACATTAATTGTCGCTGGTGAGAGTCCAAATGTGTAATTTATGTGTTTGAATCATTTTATATTCAAAATTTGATCTATTTTGTTGATAAAAAGGTACACTTGGCCAGCAAAATTTGATATAAATTGATTTATAGCATTAATGCGATTTTCTCTTTAATTTTTTAATGTGAAAAATATTTATGCTTTAGGTAAATTTAAACTTATTTTTGCGGGCCAAGTCCACTTGGCCACTCAAAGACACAAATAACATATTTGGACGCTCACAAGCGACAATTAATGTGAATCACATTAAAATTTTAATGTGCAAGTGTGATAACGCCGTTAGGTTTAGATATTAATTAATTGTACTTAGACCCATTTTTATAAAAATCAAGGTTTTTTACTGACCGAAATTGAAAATTTTATTAATTGTAATTTTTTACTGACCACTTTTGTTTTTACGGTTTTTGCTGACCGAATTTAATTCTTTTACTTTTCTTTTATTTATTTATTTTTTGTTATATTTCACTGAATAAAATTTTTTATTTTACTGACCACAAATGTTTATTGCCTTCAATTTCACCGCAAATATTGTAGAAATAACACAGTTTTCAAAAAAACAATAGAATATCTTGTGACTATCAATTCAACACGATAGAATTATTTTGAACAGACTTGATTTTGTTCATGAATCATAGACCTACTGATAAATCCAAACTTGTCTCAATCGGTTAGGGAATAAGCTATTTAGAGTTGTTTTTATCTTTTGACCTTGAAAAAAACCGTTTGAAACGATTTAAGTTTAAGGTCATTAAGACGTGAACGAAATACTCACCTAAAACCCAAAGTTACTATTGGTAATTGTTTCGTTTGTAACTTTGTTTGGAAGTTGCAACATCAGAATCATAAAATGATTCTGACGTAAAATAAATACGATTCTGATGGTCTTGAGGAGTTCGAGGTTTCACACGACGTGACAAGGGTTTGTTTGATTGTCCTTAGTTGCAAAAAAAAATGTCTTTACTCTTCGGATTTCGTTTTTCTTTTAATAGTCTTTTAGCTTTGTTCTCAATCCTCCTTGATTTTGTGGTTGTCGATAGTAAAAATCCCCCTCCTATTGAAAATGGTGGGGCAATAACGTAAGGAGCTAGGAAGTAGTTTCGAGGCAAAGGGAAATATAGAGGAATTAAGTATTGCTCTTCCTGTGGAGTTCGAGCTATAACAATGATAGAATAATTAACTTTTCTGAAACTTTCCTGAAGGTGTGGATCTTATAAATTTTTCATTACACCTTAAGTACTCACTCAATCTCATTATGGGTTTATCAATAAAAGGTCGTGATCGTAAAGAAAATTATTAGTACAGAGGTTTTCTTTCTGTTAAAAGAATTGTGACAAAGTCCTAAAGTGAGATCATGGAAAGATTCTGTTTAACTAACAAAAGACTTCTGAGATGGTCAGGATTTTGGTTTGAAGGGGATAGTGTGAAAATGCATCAAAAAATACTTTGTTTTATTTCTGCGATGGTCGATGTGATTTTTATTATAGCCCCAGAGTATTATTGTGTCTATCAGCATTTAGATGATTTATTTGAAACATTTGGTGCTGTTTCTGAAGGATTAACAAACACTTTGTGCTTTATTAAAATGATTGTTGTCTTCAAAAATAAGGATAATATTCGTACACTCCTTAATGAAATGAAGCAATCTTGGAGAGAAGGTATACAGAGTTTTAGTCTTAGATTGTGAATTGCTATAAATTATATAAGTTGTCCAATATTTTAGTTCAAATGACCGATTCTGATGCTATTAAACGTGAATCAATGGATCGTGCAGAAAAAGTGTCTAAAGGATTTGCATATTCCTATTTGGTAGCTGCAACTAATTTTATGGTTAATCCTATCATTACAATGGCCATAGTGTCATCTTTTAAGAGACAAGCAATTCTTCTAGAGGATGTCTCACTCCCCATTAAAACAGAGTATCCTTTCGATATTACATCAAGTGTTTTTCGACTCTCAGCTGTATTTAGTGTAACAGTTCTTGCAGAACTTTATGTTTTGCGTATTCTCATGGGTTTTGATACACTATCAGTGTCTTTAATGAACTATTGCGCAGATTTATTTAAGATACTGAGTTCTCAACTACGAAGTCTTCGGGTGGAATCATCGCAAGGAGATCAGAATATCTGGACGGAAGAGAACAAGAAAAAAATCCTAAATGATTTGAAAGAGATTGTGAATAGACACAATCAATTCATTGATTTCTCAGATCGTCTCGAAGAAGTTCTAAATCCTATGATGCTTGCTCAGTATCTATCCAGTACATTTATGTTTTGCGTTGTTGGTTTTCAACTTTCAATTGTAAGAAATCATTCAGGTCTTTTCACAGAATAAGAGATAACACAGAATACAAAATCTTTCTTGCAGCTAATTGAATCTCCCTATAACTTCTTCATCATTACGACTTACTGTGTCTCTTTGGGCATTCAACTCTTCATGTACTCATGGTTTGGCTCGTATCTTACAACTGCAGCAGATGAAGTATCATTTGCAGCATATGAATCGGAATGGTTTAACACTCCAGTAACAGTTCAGAAGGAAATAATCTTAATAATTCAGAGATCTAATCATTCTGTTGGAATTACTGCTGCTAAGTTCTACTACATTTCCATTGAAAGTTTCGCAAAAGCTCTAAGTTCAGCTATATCATATTTTACACTTCTCCAGACGATTTATGAGAAGTAAATTTAGTACAATTTATACTTGGATTTTAATTATTAACTTAAACTTTCCTTTACTTTAAATACTGTGTAAATCGTGTAAATGGTGTAAATTATAAAATTATTGTCAAAAATGTGTTATTAATTTAACTTATAATGCTTAAAAGAATATTATTGTGAGGATTGTGGGAAATTACAAATGTAGGATAGCAGGATGCATCAAGCCAAACAATTTTCATATGATTTAACGTTTCGGTATTTTTTAATAAGTATCTTATGTCCTGGACACACTTACGACTTAAGCCGAAACACGACTTAACGTAATTGTAATCAAAATAATGATCATATGGCATTTCCATCAGTTTATCACTAATTCATCTCTGGCCTTAAGCCCAGGAATGACTTAGTTAGTGGGAAACTGATGGGAATTTAGTCAAATCATCATTTTAATTTTAATTCCGTTAAACAAAAGTAAATCTATGCCAGCCATTGTGAAGGGGCGTCGACCTCGAGGCAAACCTAGGACAAGGTGGCTGAATCAAATTCAGAATCTTGCCTTGGAACGCCTTGAGATCGAACCCGAACATCTTCTTGAAGTGGCGGATCGATAAACGTGGGCTGCTAAATTGGATGTCATGGGCCTGCGATCCCAATAGAAATAAGCGGTTAAAAATGATGATAATTCCGTTAAGCCGTCTCTTGGCTTAAGTCGTAAATGTGTCTAGGGTCTAGGGTTTAGGAGGGCATTACGCTCAAAAGTATTCTAAGTAAGAAAAACATGACCTCTTAAGGCAATTTATTGTTAATTTAGCTTTAAATTTCTACAAAATTATTTACATGTAATCTAAGGATAATCTGGGAGTTCTTTTTTTTGGGACGAAAAATTTTTGTCAAGGATAAATCTAATAATAGAAATCGGTAACTAGGGCTTTGAAAAGTGCTTTGGATAAATATCGAGAATTATGGTCTTAAAGTGTTTTCATCGTTTTCATTGTGTTTTGTTAAAAATCTCTAGAGCTTCAAGAAACCCGTTCCTCAACAAATAAGACACGCATATTTACTTAAATTTACCGTTCGCAGGAACAGTAAATTTTTACTGTCCCTATAGTAAAGTTTAGTGTCCACAGGAACAGTAAAGCGTTTTTGTTCTAGCGATTTTTTTTTACTATTCGCGGAAACAGCAAAATCCTACTTTGGGGTGATTTTACTGTGCAAAAGAACAGTAAAATTATTTTGTTATTTTGTAAATTTTACTGTTTCCAGGAATATTGAAATATTATTTTTCGGAGTAATTTTATGAACAGTCAAATTTTGTTGTGAATTTTTACTGTTCCTAAGAACAGTAAAATTTTATTGTTCAGCATAATTTTACTGTTCGCAGGAACAGTAAAATTTTATTGTTTTTGGTAAATTTTACTGTTCATAGGAACAGTGAGATTTTACTATTCGGGAAAATTTTACTGTTCTTGAAAACAGCAATGTTTTATTATTCGCAGGAACAGTAAAATTTTACTGTTTGCAGGTACAGTAAAATTTTACTGTTTTGGTACACTTTACTCCTTCCCAAGAACATTGAGTTTTTACTGGTCGTGATAATCTTATTATAAAAGTGATTGAACAGACTTCTGTTCGCTTAGTACGTAATTCCAAGAAGTTTTGTGTTTGTGCACAGAGAGCGACAATTAGAACAAGTGATTCCTAATCCACAATTTAACCCAAATAGAGACAGGAAAAAATTCCTGCCTCCACCCAGGCTTGAAATGGGGGCCTTTCGCAATCTAGGCAAATGCTCTACGAACTGAGCTGTGGGGGCACTGGCTCTAGTTGTCTTTTGCTACTTTTTTTTACTGTTAGATAATTTTACTCTTTGCAAGAACAGTGAAGTTTTACTGTTCACAAGGCCAGTAAAATTTTAGTTTTCGGAATATTTTTACTGTTCGCTGGAACATTAAAATGTTATCGTTGTAAATTTTACTGATCCCAGGATCAGAAAGATGTAACAGTTCCCAGAATTGGTAAGATTTTACTGTTCTGAATAATTTTACTGTTTGCAAGGAAACTAAAATTTTACGGTTTTGGTAAATTTTGCTGTTCTTAAGAGTAATAAGATTTCACTGTTCGAGCTAATTTTACTGCTTACAAGAAAACTAATGTTTTTTTGGGATAACTTTACTGTTCCCAGGAACAGTGAGTTCGGGATAATTTTACAATTTGCAAGAACAGTGGAATTTTACTGTTCACAAGGACAGTAAAAGTTTATTGTTGTAAATTGCACTGATCCTAGGAACAGAAAGCTTTTACCATTCCTAGGATTTTTAGAAACAGTAAGATTTTACTGTTCGGAATAATTTTACTGTTTGCAGGAGCAATAAAATGTTCAGGGGAATTTTATTTTTAATTCTTCATAAAAGTTTGGCAAATAAGTCTTTGAAAAACTTTAACTATACTTAAAAAAGTCTCACCCTCCCCTATATTCACTTTAAAAATAAGAACAGATTTTATAAACTTTGTCTAATCGTCACTGCAAATGGTGAATGTCG